>NW_027551572.1:2400842-2415842 GCF_008692635.1 Crocuta crocuta
TTTTTTTTGCTATTTAGTTGTATGAGTTCTTTATATATTTTGGATATTAACCTTTTATCAGATATATGGTTTGCAAATATGTTTCTCCATTCTGTATGTTGTCTTTTCATTTTGTTGATCATTTCTTTTGCTGTGCAGAGTTCTTTTGTGTGATGTCATCCCATTTTATTATTTATTTTTTATTTTTCTGGTTGGGCTTTCTGTGTGATTTCCAAAAACTTATTACAAAGACCCATGTCAAGGAACTTTTTCCTTTGTTTTCTTCTAGGAATTTCCTCATTTGAGGTCTTACAATTAAGTTTTAATCCAGTTGTAGAGAGTTTTTGTGAGTGGTAAGATAAAAATCAAATTTCATGATTTTACATGTGAATATCCATTTTTTCCAGCATGATTTATTAAAGAGATTGTCTTCTCCATTGATATCCTTGGCTCATTTGTCATATGTTAGTTGACCTATTAGATGGGATTTATTTCTAGGTTCTCATTCTGTTCCATTCGTCTATTTCTCTGGGGTTCTTTGTTGTTTTGTTTTGTGAGTAGCATACTGCTTTAATTCCTATAGCTTTACAGTATAGCTTGAAACTGTAATTATGATGCCTCTTGCCTTGTTCTTCTCTCTCAGAATTTCTTTAGCTCTTTGGAATCTTTTCCTAAAATTTCATACAAATTTTAAGTGTATTTTTTTCAATTTCTGCAAAAAAAAAAATATGCTGTTTAAATCTTGATGGGTATTGTGCCGAATTTATAGATGGTTTTGAGTAGTATTGATATTTTAATAATAGTCTTCCAAACTGTAAACACAAGATACCTTTCCACTTATTTGTATCATCTTAAGTTTCTTTCATCAATGTCTTGTGGTTTTCAGAGTAGAGATCTTTCAGCTCCTTGGTTAAAATTATTCCTATGTACAGTTAAAACCTCAGTTTGCCAGCAGCATAATTCTTTCCAGAAACATGCTTGTAATCCAAAGCACTTGTATATCAAAGCAAATTTCAAGACCCGTTGGCTCAGTCATGATCATGTGATGTTTGGTGTCACGAATATTACTCGTGTTGCAAGACTTTGATCATTCATCAGGTTAAAATTTATTAGAAATATTTGCTCATCTTATGGAACAATCACAGAGCAAGTTACTCACAATCCAAGGTTTTACCACATTTTACTGTTTTGATGCTATTATAAATGAAATTGATTGCTCTATTTCCTTTTTAGAAAACTTATTGTTATAAAAACACTCCTAAGTTTTGTATGTTAATTTTGTATACTGCAACATGACTGAATTTGTTAAGTTCTAACAATTTTTTGGTTGAGTCTTCAGGATTTTCTGCATATAAAATCGTGTCATCTGAAAATAGAAACAATTTTGCTGCTTTCTTTTCAATTTTGATGCTGGTTTTTTTTTTTTTTCCCTTTCCCTATTGCTTAAGCTAGGACTTACAATACTATGTTGAACAGGAGTGGTGAGAGAAGTCACCCTTGTCTTGTTTCTGATCTTAGAGGGAATACTTTGAAACTACTGCCAATGAGTGTGATGTTTCTATGGGCTTGCCATATGTGGTCTTTATTATGTTGAGATATGCTCCTTCTATGCCAAATTTGTTAGATGTTTTATCATGAACAGATGTTGAACAAATGTTTTCCTGCATCTATTGAGATGCTCATATAATTCTTTCATTCTATTAATATGATGTATCACATTGATTGACTTGCATATGTTGAACTATTCTTGCATCCAGGGATAAATCCCACTTAATTGCCCTAAATAATCCTTTGAATATATTGCCAAATTCGGTTTTCTAGTATTTGTTGAGAATTTCTGCATCTATATTCATCAAGGATATTGGCTTGTAATTTTCTTTTCCAGTAGTATCTTTATCTGGATTTGGTATCAGGATAATGCTGACTTTGTGAAAAGAATTGAGGACTGTTCCCTTTGAAAGAATTTGAAAAGGATTAGTGTTAGTTTTTCATTAATGTTTGGGAAAATTTACCAGTGAAGCTGTCTAGTCCTGGACTTTCCTTTGTTAGGAGATCTTTTTTTTTTTTTGATTATTGATTCAATCTCCTTAATAGTAATTGATGTCTTCAAATTTTCTAATTATTCCTGTTTCAATTCTGATAGGTTATATTTTTCTAAGAATTTTTCCATTTCTACTAGGTTGTCTAGTTTGTTGGCATAGAGTTATTCATAGTAACTTCTTATGATCTTTATTTCTGTGGTGTTTATTGTTTCATTCATTTTTCATGTATAAATTTTATTGATTTGGTTTCTCTCTTTCTTCCAGTTAATTTAAGTGTTTATCAATTTTGCTTATCTTCCCAAGGAACTAGCTATTATTGGGTTAATCTTTTCTTACATTTCTGTTCTTTATTTATTTCTACTCTAATCTTTACTTTTTTTCTTTCTTCTGCTAACTTTGGGTTTAGATAGTTCTTTTTATAGCTCCTTAAGGTGGAGAGGTAGGTTGGTTTTGGGGGATCGTTCTTTTTAGTGCAGGTCTTTATTACTATGAATTTCTTTCTTAGAACTGCTTTTGCTGCATCCCATAAGATTTGATGTTTTGTTTTCATTTTTGTTTGTCTCAAAAAAGTTGAGCATTTTGTTTTCTCAAGAAAGCCTTTGCCCCTACTTTATTTCTGTTGTACAGTGTCACCATATAGAGAATTTTGAGTTGACAGTTTTTTCTTTCAGTATTTTTGAATATGTCATCCCATTCCCTTCTGGCCTGGAAAATTTCTTTTTTTAAAATTTTTTTTTTATTTTTTAATTTATTTTTGAGAGAGAGCGTGAGCAGGGGAGGGTCAGATACAGAATCTGAAGACAGACTCCAGGCTCTGAGCTAGCCATCAGTCAGCACAGAGCCCAACGCGGAGCTCAAACCCACTAACCGTGAGAATATGACCTGAGCCAAAGTGGGATGCTTAACCAGCTGAGCCACCCAAGCACCCCTGGAAAATTTCTTTTAAGAAATCTGCACTAGTCAGGTGAGGATTTCCCTGTATGTAACTTCTCAGGCTTACTAGATAGTCAGGACCAGGTTCTATACTTAGTAATAGATGGTAGTTCATAGTAGTAATAGATAGTAATAGGTAGTAATAAATAGTAATTCATTTCCCTGCTCTGGATGGGACCCAAAGCCTATTGTATGGGGGTCTGAATTGGGCAAGAATATGCACTGAATTTTCTGGTCATTTGAGGCCATCAGTTTTGCTCTGCAGTTGGGGAAAGTCACAAGCTCTGTCTCTGCTCAAGTGCCACTGTAATCAGGGCTATTAGATGGCCCACATAGCTTCCCAAATGCTCTGGTTATGTTCATGAGTCAGGCAGACTGAAAGCTATATTCAGCAATGAGTGGAGCTGTGTATTAGTTTCTCTGTCAGAGCATAGAAGGAGAAGCTGCTCTAAAGCAAGTAAAGCTCTTTGATCATTGTTCTAACTTAAGCTGGCTATGGGTTAAGTTTTCTGGCTAAACAAGGCCATGAGCTTTGCTCTACAGATTATCAGTTATACCTACCCCTCTCTCTCTCTCTCTGCTTGTGTATTGCTGACTTACAGAGTTCCCAGGTATTTTTTCCAGCCTTTCTTGTCACATGGTGCCAGGAGACACTCCATAGCAGGTAGGGGTACGTCTCCGTTCCCTTGTCTGTGCAGGATTAGGAGGGACCACATCAGGTCTGTTCCAATTTTTCCCAGGATTTCTGGTCAGGAGAGGCTCACCCAAGGCTATGTGTACCAGGGGAACTCTCCATGCCCAGTACTAGCTTCACCCTAGAAGTGATCAGCTTTCCCTGCTCACCTCTTGACTCAAGCAATACTGGGATACACAGCTTTCTGGTGATCTCTCCAGCCCTTCTGGCCATATGGGGCCTGTACAACTCTCCCCAGTGGGTGGAGCTATGACTCAGCACCTGGCCTGACATGGGCTCTGGAGCCAGGAAAACTCCTCATGTAAGGACCTGAATAAGGCAGATGTGCACCTTATAGAGTTCTCAGGTCAGAGTGCACCACTGACTTGGTTCTACAAATAAGCAAGCTGCTGGTTGGGATTACTAGTTGGCTTAAGAATTCATAACTGCAATGGCCAAGATTCATGTACTGGTTTTTTAAGCCCCTTCCCGTTCTCCATCACAGTCAGATTTCCAGATTCTGATTCTCTGCAATCCCTATGAGGCAAGACCAGACTAGGGGCTCCTACGTAGTAACTCACAGTGCTATGGGTTGGGAGATGCTAGTTGTCCCCCTGGGTGCTGATTGTCTCTTTCCCATCGGAGGAGCCAGAGGCTCTGGGGAAACATCTCTACATGGGCAGCATAGTCACTGTGCAGCCACTACTCTGATTCTTTCTAACTCAGTCTGTCTTGGTCTCTGTGGTGCAGAGAAGTGCTTCAGCCTCACCCCCATGTTCGAGGAGCCTTTTGGTGGTATCTTATTCATAAATAGTTGTTAGTTGTTCTTCTTGTTGACAGCAAGCAACATCAGTAATGTCCATGTTGCCATCTTGGTGATGTTGCTCCCTAGGACAACACCTGTGAGGACCCACAGTCCTCACCATTTGTAGCTTATGACACTCAGCACCAGAAAATGTGTGTTTTCTGTGGGCAGCTGGTGGCTCAGGTGGAAGAAGCTGAGTCTCCACCACTCTTAATCACAGGGATTGGTGAGAAGACCAGGATGAAGAGACTTCTCATTCTAAAACATGTCACTGAGCTCTAATAGGGAAAATTTCTCATATAAAATAAATCTCTTGAAACATTATCTCTACAAATAGAGCCAAGATATCTGGATTCCCCTTCATTATCCTGCGCAGAGACAGTATAATGAAATAAAGAAGAACATGGGTGTTAGCTCAGTCACTGTTTTGGCCCTATTCTGCCCACTCCTCATTTTGACCACCTGGGTAGATAGCCAATGACCTGGACCTTAGTTTTTTCAACTGTATAACAAAGATAACATCTCCAAAGATTAACCCCCAATATGGGGCTTAAATGCAATCTTGTATGTATAGTGTTTGGCAAGGAATGAACATTCAGTAAATAGTAGCTATTATTGTAAAAGACTTTCAATTCCGAAGAGTTTTTTAGAGGAATTTCCAGTTTTTAGGTAAAAAACATTCCCCCATTTGGTTTATAGGGACACAACACCTATGAATCCATAGGTTTCTCATTCTAGTCTCTTTTTTTTCCTTGTTTTCTCAACTATCTGAAAACATGCTATAGTCACTTAGTTTTCAGAAGAATGGGAGGAAAATGATTTCATTAAGCTTCTGCAGCCCTATAGATTATGAATAACTTTAATGGCCCAAAACTTTTAAGCATAAGCTCTCTTCAATGCACTGTTGCTCATGCCAACCCCACACAGCCTCTCATCATTATCCCAAAGTTGTTTGGTTCAGGTCTTTGAATGGGTCTAAAATCTCTGGCCACTATGGGATGATGGGTTGACTCTGAAAACAGCCTGACCATCAACAATCTAACAATCATAAAATAGCCATAAAAATGATGCTTGTATGTGCTGTAATACTGGCATTATTCATGGCAGCCAAATAAATTGTGGAAGTGCCACAATGTTGGGCAGTAAAATCTGGATAGTTCATCAGATGGACCAGCCTATAGAGACCTGCAAGGGAAACAGACCATTCTTTCTGGATGAAGCAAATCTGATAAGCATTTTCAGTTTCCTGGCAAAAGTCACACTGAGAGATCGAGGAAACCAAAAGCCCATCCCTGTTCCCATTTACTCCTTTAAACAAGTTCCGCTGGGCACATTATGGGAATTAGGTTATACTTGGCCAACAGATGTAATCAGTTTAACAGAGGCAGTCATTGATCTAAACAAGCTTTTGTTTTTTTGGAGGGATTTTGAAAAGATCATAGAACTAAGCATTAATATGTAAATGTGGCATCACCATTCCCATCTCTCCAGGCTGAGTGAGCCATATTGAGGTGCCTTAAGCCACCTCACTCTGGCTCTAAGCCAGGATTTCCACACTCCCTAGAATGGTCTATGTTCCAAATGTCCTAGCTTTCTCTGCTCTTTCTGTTCTCATCAGAAAGCTGTCCTCCATTAGAGACTGAAAGACAGTGATGACCTCAAATCACTTCACAATAATGTGTCAGTAACTAGGTTCTAAGCACCATTACTATACAGTATTTGCATTTTAAAAGATGAGATCACTTAAGTCAAATTCATAACATTGGTGACATTTCAGGCTGAGTAATAAGGATAAATAAAGTTTCAGAAGGATACTCTTTTGGTTAGATTTTTCTGAACTATTCCTGTTGTTTCATAGCTTTTTACATGATTTTCCTTAAGAATTCATTTATTCTTCAACTGGTATTTACTGAGATAGTAAAATATTTTGATCACTATTCTAGGAGTTTAAATATATCAGTAAACAATAGATCTCTAGCCTTGGGGAGCAGAATGAGAGACTATATACCAGACATAAAAGTACATCTTATAGAGTGTTAGAAGTGTTATACCTGCTTTGGTAAAAGAAAAGAGTAGCAGAATAAGGGGAATTAAGAGTGCTAGGTAGATGGGTTGATTTGCAAATTTATTTTTTAAATTAAAGTATAATTGACATACAATATCTCATTAGTTTCAGGTGTATATCATAGTAATTAGATATTTTTATACATTATGAAATAATCCCCACAGTAAGTCTAGTTATTGTCATCATATGAAGTCGCAATGTTACAATGTTATTGACTATATTCCATATGCTGTATATTACATTCCCATAACTTATTTATATTATAAATGAAAATTTGTACCTCTTAATCACCTTCACCTATTTTGCTCACCCCCAACCTCCATACTGGTTTTCATACTGGCTGCACAAATTTGTATTCCCACCAACAATGTATAAGCATTCCCTTTCTCTCACAACCTCTCCAACACTTGGTATTTTTGTTGTTTTGATAGTAGCCATTCTCATAGGTGTGAGGTGATACCTCATTGTGGTTTTGATTTGCATTTTCCTGATGGTTAGTGATGTTGAGATGTTGAGCATCTTTTCATGTGCTTATTGACCTTCCATATGTCATCTTTGGGAAAATGTCCATTTAAATCTTCTGCCCATTTTTAAAATCAGGCTGTTTGATTTTTAGCTTATTGAGTTATACACATTCTTTATATACTTTGGATATTACCCCTTATTGGATATGTGATACCTTATCAGCCAGGTTGCATTTTTGTTTTGTTGATGGTTTTCTTTGCTGTGCACAAGCTTTTTACCTTGATGTAATTCGTTTGTTTCTTTTAACTTTTATTGCCTTTGCCTGAGGAGACTGGTTCAAAAAAATACTGCCAAGATTGATGTCAAATGGCTTACCGCCTGTTTTCTTCCAAGAGTTTAATAGGTTCAGTTTTACGTTCAGTCTTTAATTCATTTTGAATTTATTTTGTGTACGGTGTACGATAGTGGTCCAGTTTCATTCTTCTGCATGTAACTGTCCAGTTTCCCCAGAACCATTTGTTTGCCTCCTTTGTTACAGATTAATTGACCATATAAATAAAAATATTTCCACTTTCTCTATTCTATTTCATTAATATATGTGGCTGTTTCTATGCCAATACCATACTGTTTTGATTACTATAGCTTTGTAATATAGTTTTGAAATCAGGGAGTATGACAACTCCAGCTCCTTTCTTCTTTCTCAGGATTCCTATGGCTATTCAGAGTCATTCATTGCTCCACACAAATTTGAGGATTATTTGTTCAAGTTTTGTGAGAAAAAAAACCCCATTGGTATCTTGATAGAGATTGTGTTGAATCTGTAGATTGCTTTTAGTAATAGGAACTTTTTAACAATATTAATTCTTCCAATCCATGAGACTATAATATCTTTTCATTTATTTACTTTGTCTCAATTTCTTTCATCACTGTCTTATAGATTTCAGAGTACAAATTCTTTCTTCCTTAATAAAATTTATCCTTACATATTGTATTCTTTTTGATATAACTATAAATGAAATTGTTTTCTTAATTTCTCTCTAATAGCCCATTATTAGTGTATAGAAATGCAACTGATGTCTGTTAATTTTGTCTCTTGCAACTGTACAGAATTCACTTATTTTAATAGTGTTTGGTGGAGTCTTTAGGGTTTTCTATGTATAATATCTTGTCATCTGCAAATAGTAACAGGTTTACTTCTTCCTTTCCAATTTGGATGACTTTTATTTCCTTTTGTTGTTTCATTGTTCTGACTGACTTGAAATACTGTTTTGAATAAAAGTCACAGAAGTGGGCATCGCTGTTTTGTTCCTGATCTTAGAGGAAAAGCTTGCAGATTTTCACCATTGAATCTGATGTTAGCTGTGACTTTGTCATAAATGGACTTTATTATGTTATTAATGTTCCCTTTGCACCCACTTTGGTGAGAGTTTTTGTCATAAAAGGGTGTTGAATTTATGTTGAAATTTTTCATGTCCCTTTTATGCATTACATTGAGATGATCGAGTTTTTAACCTGTATTTTGTTAATGTGGTGAATCTTGTTGATTTATTTGCTAACATCAAGGTATCCTTGCATCGTGGAATAAAATCACAGTTGATAGTGATCCTTTTAATGTACAGTTGAATACAGTTTGCTAAAATTTTGTTAAATATTTTTGCATTTATGTTCATCAGAGATATCAGAGTAATTTTCATTTTTTGTGATGTCCCCTCATCTGGGTTTGGTATCTGTATAATGTTCACCTTATAAAAATGAGTTTGGAAGCATTCCTTCCTCCTCAATTTTTAGAATACAGTTGACCCTTGAACATGGGTTTAAACTGCATGGATCAACTTATATGTGGATTTTTGCAATAGATATTTTATTTTGTGATTGAAAAGATAGAAGTTGTCAAATAACTAGACACAAAAGGAAGAGGTAGAAGCAGGATGTGGGAAAGATTGACACAGGAGGCTTCTCACCTGCTGCTGGCATTTGCGCTACCTGTGCAAAGCTTGGTTAAATGAGGTTTAAAACTGAGAGAGGCAAAACAACTGGCTCTGAGGTGGGATTCTCCTCAAAGTGTCAGGCCAAATCGCTGGCTGGAGTTGGTCAAGGGCCACAGAATGATAAACTGCTTGCCCCTAAGATGAGAGGTCCAGCAGAACACTGGGGTCAAGGCAGCACCAAAGGAGTCTGAGACACAGAGCTGACTCAGGAAGGGATGCTGTCACTGGTGCTGAAAGTTCTCTGAAGCTGGGAGCTACTACCACTGGGGAGCTGGCAACTCACCACTTGCCAGTATTTCCACAGGCAGAAACTGTGTTAGAACCACACAAAGGGGTCAGGTGGAGTAAGTGACCTACTTAGAGAGATGGGTAAAGGTATTATGCCTTCCCCTAATCTCGGCCTTTCTCCTAGACTTTGCTCGCAAAAAGATTTCCCTCATTCCTGGGTTAGAAATAAGGAGTGGGTGTCACTCCTGGATCCAGCCTTCCTATGTGGGGATAAAGGTATGTGTGATGCTTCCTTCTACTGTACTGTACAGTACACGTATTTTCTCTTAAGATTATAATATTCTCTCTTTTCTAGTGTTGTTGTAGGAATATGGTATGTAATGCATATAACACACAAAATACATTTTGACTGTTTATGTTCTCAGTAAGGCTTCCAGTCAATAGTAGACTATTAGTAGTTAAGTTTTTAGAGTGTCACAAGTTATATACAGATTTTTTACTGGGCAGGGGCTTGGCGCCCTTAACCCTCACATTATTCATGGGTCAATTGTAATTTGAGGATAGATACTAACTCTTTAAATGTTTGTTAGAATTCACTTTTGAAGTCATCATTTCTTCTGGGTTATTCAATTTGCTGGCATGCTATTCTTCTTGAAAATCTTTTATGATTCTTGGCATTTCTGTGGTATCAATTATAACTGCTATTTCATTTCTATTTTTAGTTATTTGGGCTCTTGCTCTTTTTTTAAGAGTCTACCAAAGGGTTTTTCAATTTTGTTGATCTTTTCTAAGAACCAGCTCCTACTTTCAGTGATTCTTTCTATTGTTGTTTTAGTCTCTATTGTATTTATTTCCAATCTGATCTTCATTATTTCCTTCTTTCTACTAACTTTGGGCTTTGTTTTATTTTTCTAATTCCTTAAGTGAGTAAAGTTAGATTATTTACTTTGTATTTTTCTTCATTCTTTAGTTAGTCCTGTACCACTATACACTTCCCTCTTAGAATTGCTTTTCCTCTGCCCCATAGATTTGGGGAAATTGTGTTTTCATTTTCTTTTTGGAAAAATAACAAATATATGTTGGGGAGGGCTCCAGTAAACTTGTTAAATGCCAAATATATTTATTTTTTCATAAATTACATTTATTATGTGTTCAACTGTGTGTATATATTACCTCATTTAATTCTCAAGAACTTTCTTTGAAATTGTGCCATGAATACCTCATCATTCTACCAATTCCATAAATATTTCTTTTCTGAGGAACTTCTAAATATATTCCAAATAGATTAAAATTAGGATTCATACTTCTTTTGTCAAAATATTTGCATTTATTATAGGTAATGCCAGTGCTAGTTTTCTCCCTTTTTAAATTTTATTTGGTTAACATTTCATCACGATAGGTGTACTCTTAAATTCCCATTCCCTATTTTACCCATCCCCCTGTCCACACCCTGCCGGTAACCATCATTTTGTTTTCTATAACTAAGAGTCTGTTTCTTGGCTTGCGTCATTTTTTTTTCTTTGCTCATGTTTTATTTCTTAAATTCTACATATGACTGAGATCATATCATATTTGTCTTTCTCTGACTGACTTATTTCCATTATCATTATGCTTTCTAACTCTATCCATGTTGTTGCAAATGACAATATTTCATTCTTTTGTATGGTGAATAATGTTCCACTGTGTATTTGTATAACACATCTTCTTTCTGTGTTTTCATTTGTCTCAAGAAGTTTTTAAAATTTTCTCTTTAGAAGACCCAGGAGTGGGCAGGGTGGTCTGAGGATCCCCTGGGTCACACAGGGAGAAACAGTTCCCCGTCTTGGGGTGCATTTGGGAGTGGTGGCATGGCCTCTTTAGGGACTAAAAGAACTCGTGGCACCAAGGTACAGCCCTGTTCCCTAGCATTGGAACAAAGACACCACCTGAGGGCAGCAAAAGTTGGCAATGGCTTTGTGTTGCACTTTACTGTAAACTTTGAACCATTGTGTGGTCCTGCAACCACTTTTCTGGGACAGACCAGCAAATGGCAAAAGCGCAGGGAGACCCTCCCCCAGAGGATCAGCACCGGTCTGTAACATGTGGGTCCCTATAATTTGGCATTTGAAGATTTGAAACCTAGCCACACGCCTGAGATAAAATACAGGAGTACTGTGCCGTGCGTTGCAGACAGCTCAAACACAGGGAGGGTGGAGGGAGGGATCTGGCAGAAGCCAGGGACACAAGAAGGTGAATTGTCTGTTGAGGGCTTCCTGAAGAGTGACAGGTGCAAACTCCCCACTCTGGGGAGGAGAGAGCTGGGCAAAGCCATTTTTTCCCCAACCCTTCAGCACTGATGATTTCAGTGAGCAACACAGTGCCACCCAGTGGAGGTTGAAGCTGCTTGCACCAAGCTCTGCCCACTTTGCTCCCTGCAGGGGCATCTCCAACAGTGCACAAACCTCTTGCTCACACCAAGGCTACCGATCATTGGTAGAGTGCTGCAAAACTTCAGCTCTAGGGGAAATAGGATCTAGCTTTCTGGGATCTAGAATCTTTTAACAAGCAGACCAAAACAGACTTACTTTTTTTTTTTTTTCTTTTCTTAATATAGCAATTAGGAGCAGGAATACAACAGGCTTTCCTAACAATCACTTACACACATACACACACACACAGTGACCGAGACAAAAAGACAAGATGGGGAAATTCACACCAAAGAAAGAACAGGAAGAAGACACAGTCAGGGATTTAATCAATATAGATACAAGTAAGATGTCTGAACCAGAATTTAAGACAATAATCATGAGGATACTAGTTGGGCTTGAGAAAAGCATAGAAGACACTAAAGAATCTCTTACTACAGATAAAAGAACTAAAAACTAGTCAGACCAAAATGAAAAAATGCTATAAATGAGATGTAAAGACAATGGGTATGGATGAAGCAGAGAGATGAATCACTGATACAAAAGATAGAATATGGAAAAAAATGACATTGGACAAAAAGAGGGAAAGAAAGGTATTGGATCACAAATCTAGACTTCAGGGCCTCAGCAACTCTGTTAAGCATAAAACATTTGTGTCATAAGAGTGACAGAAGATGAAGAGAAAGAAAAAGCAGACTACTTATTTGGGCAAATTACAGCTAAAACTTTCCTAATCTGGGGAGAGAAACAGACCTCTATATTCAAGAAGCACAGAGAATTCCCATTAAATCCAACAACAACCAGCCATCACCAAGACCTGTCATAGTCAAATTCACAAAATACACAGACAAGGAAAGAATCCTGAAAGCATCAAGGGAAAATGTGCCAGATGGGGAAAATTGGCAACCAAGAATACTTTATCCCACAAAGCTCTCATTCAGAATAGGAGGAGAGAGAAAAACTTTTCTAGACAAACAAAAACTAAAAGAGTTTGTGACCATTAAACCAGCCCTGCAAGAAATATTAAAGAGGAATCTTTGAGGGGGAGAAAATGACCAAAAGCAACAAAGGCTAGAAAGGAGCAGAGAACATCACCAGAAACACCAACTTTACAGGTAACGCAATGCTACTAAATTCATATGTTTCAATAATCACTCTGAATGTAAATGGACTAAATGCTCCAATTATAAGATAAAGGGTATCAGAACGGATTTTAAAAAAAGGGAAGACCCATCTGTATGCCTACAAGAGACTCATTTTATACCTAAAGACCCCTGCAGATTGAAAATGAGGGGATGGAGAACCATCATCATGCTAATAGACATCAAACAAAAGCTAGAGTAACCATCCTTCTATCAGAACACTGTAACAAGAGATGATGCACACTATATCATAATAAAGGGTGTCTATCCAATAAGATCTTACAATCGTAAATATTTATGTCTCCAACTTGAAACAACCCAAATATATTAAATCAACTAATAATAAACATAAAGAAACTCATTGATAATAATACAAAAATAGGAGGAGACTTTAACAACCCACTTACAGGAATGGAGAGATCATATAAGCAGAAAACCAACAAGGAAACAATGGCTTTGAATGACATACTGTATGACCTTACAGATACATTCAGAACATTGCATTCTAAAGCAGCAGAATTCAAATTCTTTTGGAGTGCACATGGAACATTCTCCAGAAGAGATCACATACTGAGCCACAAATCAGCCCTCAACAAGTACAAAAAAATTGAGACCACACCGTGTGTATTTTCAGACTGCAATGCTATAAAAGTTGAAGTCAACCACAAGAAAAAATTTGGAAAGACCACAAATACATGGAGTTTAAAGAATATCCTACCAAATAATGAGTGGGTTAACCAGAAAATTAGATAATAAATTAAAAAAAAATACATGGAAGCAAATGAAAATGAAAACATGACAATCCAAAATCTTTGGGATGAAGCGAAGGCAGTCCTAAGAGGGAAGTATATTTCAATACTGGCCTATCTCAAGAAGCAAGAAAAGTCTCGAATATACAACCTAACCTTATGCCTTAAGGAGCTAGAAAAGAAACAGCAAATAAAGCCTAAAGCCAGTAGATGAAAAATAATAAAGAATGGAAATGAATGATATAGAAACAAACAAAAACAGTAGAATAGATCAATAAAATCAGGAGCTGGTTCTTTGAAAGTATGAATAAAATTGATAACCCTCTAGCCAGACTTATCAAAAAGAAAAAAGAAAGGATCCAAATAAATAATACCATGAATGAGGGAGAGATCACGACTAACACCACAGAAATACAAACAATTATAAAAGAATATTATGAAAAATTGTATACCAATCTACTGAGCAACCTGGGTGAAATGGATAAATTCCTAGAAACATACAAACTACCAAAACTGAAACAAGAAAAAATAGAAAATGTGAATAGACCCATAACGAGCAAAGAAATTTAATCAGTAATCAAAAATCTCTGAACAAACAAAAGTCCAGGGCCAGATGGCTTGCCAGGCAAATTCTACCAGACGTTTGAAGAAGAGTTAATACCTATTCTTCTCAACTGTTCCAGAAAACAGAAATAGAAGAAAACTTCCAAACCAATTCTACAAAGGCAGCATTACCTTGATTCCAAAACCAGACAAAGACCCCAGTAAAAAAGAGAATTACAGGCCAATATCCCTGATGAACATGGATGCAAAAGTTCTCAACAAAATACTAGCAAATCGAATCCAACAGTACATTAAAAGAATTATTCATCGTAATCAACTGGGATTTTTTATTGGGCTGCAGGGGTGGTTCAATATTCACAAATCAACCAATGTGATATACCACATTAATAAAAGAATAAGAAACGTATGATCCTCTCAATAAATGCAGAAAAAGCTTCTGACAAAATACAGCATCCCTTCTTGATAAAAACCCTCAACAAAGTAGGTATAGATGTAGGTATATCCCAACATCATAAAAGCCATATATTAAAGACCCATAGCTAATATCACCGTCAGTGGTAAAAAACTGAGAGCTTTTCCTTTATGATCAGGAAAAAGACAGGGATGTCCACTCTCACCATTACTATTTAACATAGTACTGGAAGTCTTATCCTCAGCAATCATACAATAAAAAGAAATGAAAGGCATCCAAACCAGCAAGGAAGAAGTCAAATTTTCAGTATTTGCAGACACCATGATGCCCTATGCAGAAAACCCAAAACTCCACCAAAAAAAAAAAAAATTGCTAGAACTAATACATAAATTCAGCAACGTTGCAGGATATAAAATCAGTGTGCAGAAATCTGTTGCATTTCTATACACCAATAATAAAGCAGCATAAAAAGAAATTAAGGAATCAATACTAATTACAATGGCACCAAAAACAATAAGATAACTAAGAATACACTTAACTCTTTTTTTTG
>NW_027551572.1:2420842-2500366 GCF_008692635.1 Crocuta crocuta
TCTGTAACTGGAAGCCTGTAATTCTCACTCTTTCTTTTATCCATTTTGCCTAACCTCCCCAATCCTCTCCTGTCTGGCAACCATAAATTTGTTCTCTGTATTTATGAGTCTGTTTCTATTTTGTTTCTTTTTTATTAGATTTCACATATAAGTGAAATCATATTTGTCTTTCTCTGACTTATTTAACTTAGCATAATACCCTTTAAGTCTATCCATATTGTTGCACATGGCAAGATCTCATCCTTTTTGTGGTTGAGTAATATTTCACTGTGTATATACCACATCTTTATCCATTCATCTGTCAATGAGCACTTGGGTTGCTTGCATTTCTTGGGTATTGTAAATAATGCTGCAATAAACATAGAAGTGCACACATCTTTTTGAATTAGCGTTTCCATTCCTTTGGGGTAAATACCCAGTTGTGGAATGACTGGATCATATGGTATTTCTGTTTTAATTTTTTAAAGAAATGTGCATACTGCTTTCCACAGTAGCTGTACCAATTTATATTCCTTTGTTGGTTCTTTCTTATATTTTCTAACTCTTTGTTGAAGTTCTCACTGCACTCCATTCTTCTCCTGAGTTTGATAAACATTTTTATGATCTTCAGGTTGAATTCTTTGCAAGGTACTTAACTCCTTTAGGGTTTTTAAAATTTTTTTCTAGTGTTTTATCTTCTTTCTCTTGCAACATATTCCTCTGTCTACTCATTTTGTTTGACTTTCTATGTGTTGTTTTTTTTTTTAATATAAATTAGGCAGAACAGCTCCCTCCCCGCCCCAGCCTTGAAGGAGTGTTCTTGTGGAGTCATACTCCCTGTGTAGACGGCATGTGACTGACAGCTTTGCTAGGCCAGCTGGAGTTAGAGCAGTATAGCTCATGGATTCCCCGGGCTTGTTGTATCAGGGACAACTTGTCAGGACAGCTGTGGCTGGAGCCTCTGGGCGCCAGGTGGTGCTGGTGTGCACTGCAGTGGAGCCACCTTGATGGGACAACTGGGGAGCAGAGTGTACATGGGCCGGGGTGTCCTTGCCTGTGTTGTACCAGGGACGCCCTTGATGGGATGGCTGTAGTATGAGTGGGAACAGGCCAGGGGTCCCAGGGTGCACTTCATTAGGGCCACATTGGCAGGGTGGCTGGAGCTGGTGCAGAGGTCCAGAGTATGCCTTGTCCACCATGGCTG
The DNA here is from genome assembly GCF_008692635.1 of Crocuta crocuta. NCBI lineage: Eukaryota > Metazoa > Chordata > Mammalia > Carnivora > Hyaenidae > Crocuta > Crocuta crocuta. Next base: position 2,422,026 of record NW_027551572.1, read on the forward strand.
GAGAGCTGGGTCGGGTGAGGGCCACGCTGTGCCACATCAGGGCTGTCCTGGCAGTACAGCTGGGGCTGGCGCAGCCGCGGGCTGCAGTTGTCCCTGTGTGCATTGCCCTGGGACCACCCTGGTAGGACAAGTGGAGTTGGAATATATGTGGACTAGAGGGTTACTGGGGGACGCCGACCTTGGGCGAATGGTGGGCTGGGGCAGCCTCGGTGGGATGGACGGAGCTGGCATGGGTTAGGGGCCTGAGACTTGCTGAAGTGCTTGGATTCTGCTCCCATCTGTACTATCGAGGTGGAGGTGGAATGCAAAAAAAAAGTGCTGACTGGCAACTCTGACCCCTAGAGAAAGTTCCAGAAGTTCCCCCCACCCATTTGGTAGATGCCCTAGGGTTAGTAGATGGATTTTCTTCACTTAGAGTCCAGTTGCCCTTCAAATCACTGGGTTTTATTTTTTTATATATATTTTTAAAGTAATATTGTCCCAATATGCTTACCTAACATTATATTTTAGCTTTGTCTATTAAAAAAAAAAACAAAACTTTGATATTTCTTTTACATGCCTCGTAGTTTATAGGCTCCTCTTCTATCCTGTTCATTTGCTAATAACTTATCTGTTGAAGAATTCAGGCCGCATGACATACAAAGTTTCATGCAGACTGGGTTTTTCTGATTTCATGTTCTTGGTGTGATTACATGTATTTTTGTGTCCTTGATATTTCCTGAAATTGGCAGCTAGATTCAAAGGCTTGATCAAACTCATATTTGATCTGTTTGGCAAGACTGTAGGCAGCTTTATGTTTTCTCACCAGGAAACATACTATCTGTTGTCTTTCTTTTTGAGATGTGAGCAGTCATTGATACACATGGCCTAGATCCACTGATTCATTAGAAACTGCAGTTTTTTCTTTTACTCAATGGAATAGGTTTATAAAGAGATCCTTCCCTCCTCTACTGTAGGCTATCCAGTAGTTTAGTTCATGTAAGAAATGCACAATAAATGCATGCTTCTCTCCCTTCATTTTCTAGTTTTGAAAACAAATAGTTGATTCCCTGTTATTCATTGAAACTATCCAATTAATCCCTTTTTAAAATGTTTATTTATTTATTTTGAGAGAGAGAGAGCGGGGGGGTGGGCAGAGAGAGACTGGGGAGAGAGAATCCCAAGCAGGCTCTGTGCTGTCAGCAGAGAGTACGATGTGTGATTCAATCTCACAAGCCGTGAGATCATGACCCGAGATAAAATCGGGAATGGGATACTTAACTGAACCATACAGTTGCCCCCCAATAAATCTCTTCAGAAAAAAATCACAGTAAACTTTAAGATGTAAAAATGTTACAAGTTTATTTCTTCAAATAGACTGGTTAAGGGGCGCCTGAGTGGCTCAGTTGGTTAAGCATCCGACTTTGGCTCAGGTTATGATCTCACGTTTGTGGGTTTGAGCCCCGCATCTGGCTCTGTGCTGACAGCTCAGAGGCTGGAGCCTGTTTTGGATTCTGTGTCTCCCTCTCTCTCCGACCCTCTCCTGTTCACGCTGTCTCTCTCTCTCTCAGAAACAAATAAAAACATTAAAAAATGAAAAAATAAAATAAAATAAACCAAATAAGACTGTTTTATTTTACTCATTGAAGTCAAGTTGAAATACAATATTAGTTTCAGGTGCACAACACAGTGCTTTAACAATTCTACACACAAAATGCTCACCTACTTAAGTGCAGTTACCATCTGTTCACCATAAAAAGTTACTAAAATATCCTGCTAGGAATTTACCCAAGGGATACAGAAATGCTGATGCATAGGAGCACATGGACCCCAATGTTCATAGCAGCACTCTCCACAATAGCTAAAACATGGAAAGAGCCTAAGTGTCCATTAACAGATGAATGGATCAAGAAGATGTGGTTTATCTATACCATGGAATACTACATGGCAATGAGAAACAATGAAATCTGGCCATGTGTAGCAACATGGATGGACCTTGAGGGTGTTATGCTGAGCGAAATAAGTCAGGCAGAGAAGGACAAATATCATATGTTTGCACGTATAGGAGGATTAGGAGGAACTTGACGGAGGAACAAGGGGGAGAAGAAGGGCGGAAATGGTGGGGGAAAGGGAGAGAAGCAAACCATGAGAGACTCTTGAATGCTGACAAAAACTGAGGACTGATGGATGTGGGGGGAGGGGGGGATGGGCATGGAGGAGGACACTTGTGGGGATGAGCACTGAGTGTTATGTGGAAACTAATTTGACAATAAACTATTTTAAAAAAAAAAAAAGTTACTAAAATATCGTTTATTACATTATGTTATACTTTTCATCTCTGTGACTTACTTATTCTATAACTGGAAGTTTGTACCCCTTACCTCCTTCATCTTTTCCCCCTACCTTCCCACTACCTGTCCCATCGGGCAAACACCAGGCTCTTGCATCTATGAGACTGTTTCTAGTTTGGTTTGTTTTTTTAGGTTCCACATAGAACTGAAATCATATGGCATTTGTCTTTCTTAGTCTGACTTACTTCACTTAGCATGATACTCTCTAGGTCCATCCATGTTGTTGCAAATAGCAAGATTGTATTCTTTTTATGGCTGAGTAATATTCCTGTGTATGTGTATCACATATTCTTTATCCATTCATCTATTGATGAACATTTAGGTTGATTTGAAATCTTGGCTATTGGAAATGATGTTGCAATAAACACAGGCCGCATATATCTTTTTGAATTAGTGTTTTTCTTTCCTTCAGGTAAATACCAAGAGGTGGTGTTTATACTTGGTCATTTGGTATTTCTATTTTTAATTTGTTGAGGAAGCTCGATACTGTTTTTCATATCAACTGCATCATTTACATTACCGACAAGTGTACGGGGTCGCCTTTTGTCCATATCAATGTGAACACTTGTTATTTTTTTGTTTTTTGATACTAACCATTCTGACTGCTGTGAAGTGATATCTCATTGTGGCTTTCATTTGCATTTAACTGAGGATTAGTGATGTTGAGTACCTTTTTATATGTGTGTTAGCTGTCTTTAGAAAATGTCTATTCAGTTCTCTGTCCATTTTTTATTAATTTATTTCATTATTTTAGAGAGAGAGCACACAGGCAGGGGAGAGGAGCAGAAGGAAAGAGAGAGACTCTAAAGTAGGCTCCACACTTAGCGCGGAGCCTGACATGAGGCTTGATCCTGTGACCCAGGCATCATGACCTAAGCCCAAATCAAGAGTCAGATGTTCAACCAACTGAGCCACCCAAGTGCCCCTATCCATTTTTTAATTAGAGTGTTTATTTTATTGGTGCTGAGTTGTAGGAGTGTTTTATACATTTTGGATATTAACTGCTTACTGGATATATCATTTGCAAATATTTTCTTCTATTCAGTAGATTGACTTTGTGTTTTGTTGATGGTTACCTTCACTGTATAAAAAAGCTTTTTGGTTTCATGTAGTCTCAGTAGTTACTCATTTGTTTGTTTCTTTGTTCTGCTTTTGTTACCGTTGCCTGAGGAGATAGATCTGGAAAACTATTGTGAGGCAAAGGTCCAAGAGTTTACTGTTTTTGTTTTTTTTTTGTTTGTTTGTTTGTTTTTTTTTTTAAGGAGTTTTACGGTCTTGGGTCTTACATTTATCCATTTGGATAAATGTTATCCATTGGAGCTTATCCATTTGGAGCTTGTTTTCGTGTATTGTGTAAGTAAGTGGTCCAGTTTTATACTTTTGAATGTAGCTGTCCAGCTTTCCCATCACCATTTGCTGAAGTGACTATTTATTCTACATTGTATATTCTTGCCTCTTTGGTTGTAAATTGATTGATCATAAGTATGGGTTTGTTTCTGGGTTCTCTTTCCTGTTCTATTGATCTACATGTCTGTTTTTGTGCCAGTACCATACTATTTTGATTACTGTAACTTCATACTGTAGTTTGATATTTGGGATTGTGATACCTCCTTTGTTCTTCTTAAGATTGCTATGACTATTTGGGGGCCCTTCTGTGGTTCTACACAAACTTATGATAATTTGTTCTAATTTTGTGAAACTGGTGTTTTGAGAGAGAGTGCATTGAATCCGTAGATTGCTTTGTGTGGAATAGACATTAATATTTATTCTAATCCCTGAGCATACTGTATCTTTCCATTTGTGTCATCTTCAGATTCCTTCATCAGTCTCATAGTTTTTCAGAGGATAGTTCTTTCATCTTCCTAGTTAAATTTCATCCTAGATATTGTTTTTGATGCAATTATAAATGGGATATTCTTAATTTCTCTTTTTCTAGTTTATTAGAAATACAACAGTTTTCTGCATATTAATTTTGTGTCCTGCAATTTATCCTCAATATAGTTATTAGTTCTTATAAAGTTTCTAAGAAGTCTTACAAAGAAATGGAAATACATTCCATGCTCATGGATTGGAAGAATAAATATAGTTAAAATGTCATTACTATCCAAAACAATCTACACGTTCAATGCAATCCCAATCAAAATAGCATCAGCATTCTTCTCAAAACTAGAACAAACTATCCTAAAATTTGTATGGAGCCACAAAAGACCCCAAATAGCCAAAGTAATATTGAAGAATAAAACCAAAACGGGAGGCATCACCATCCCAGACTTTAGCCTCTACTACAAAGCTGTCATCATCAAGACAGTATGGTACTGGCACAAAAACAGACACATAGGCCGATGGAATAGAATAGAGAACTCAGATTTGGGCCCAAAAATGTACAACCAACTAATCTTTGACAAAGCAGGAAAGCGTATCCAATGAAAAAAAGACAGCCTTTTTAACAGATGATGCTGGGAGAACTGGACAGCAACATGCAGAAGAATGAAACTAGATCACTGTCTTATACCGTACACAAAAATAAACTCAAAATGGATAAAGGACCTGAATGTGAGACAGGAAACCTTCAAAACCCTAGAGGAGAAAGAGACCACAATCTCTTTGACCTCAGCTGCAGCAATTTCTTACTTGACACATCTCCAAAGGCAAGGGAATCAAGAGCAAAAAAGAACTATGGGGACCTCATCAAGATTAAAAGCTTCTGCATGGCAAAGGAAACAATCCATAAAACTAATAGACAACTGACGGAATAGGAAAAGGTAGTTGCAAATGACATATCAGATAAAGGGCTAGTATCCAAAATCTATAAGGAACTCACCAAACTCCACACCTGAGAAACAAACAACCCAGTGAAGAAATGGGCAGAAGATGTGAACAAACACTTCTCTGAAGAGAACATCCAGATGACCAATAGACACATGAAACGATGCTCAGCGTCCCTCCTCATCAGGAAAATACAAATCGAAACCACACTGAGATGCCACCTCACGCCAGTCTGAGTGGCTGAAATGAGCAAATCAGAGGACTCTAGATGCTGGTGAGGATGTGAAGAAACGGGCACCCTCCTACACTGTTGGTGCAGCCCCTCTGGAAAACAGTGTAGAGATTCCTCAAAAAATTAACAGTAGAACTCCCCTATGACCCAGCAATAGCACTGATAGGAATTTACCCAAGGGATACAGGAGTGCTGATGCATAGGGGCACATGGACCCCAGTGTTCATAGCAGCACTCTCAACAATAGCCAAAACGTGGAAAGAGCCTAAGTGTCCATCAATGGACGAATGGATCAAGAAGATGTGATTTATCTATACAATGGAATACTACATGGCAATGAGAAAGAATGAAATCTGGCCATGTGTAGCAACATGGATGGACCTTGAGGGTGTTATGCTGAGGGAAATAAATAAGTCAGGCAGAGAAGGACAGATACCATATGTTTGCACGTATAGGTAGATTAGGAGGAACTTAACAGAGGACCTTGGGGGAGAAGAAGGGGAAAAATAGTAGGAGGGGAGGGAGGCAAACCATGAGAGATTCTTGAATGCCGAGAACAAACTGAGGGCAGGTGTGGGGGGAAGGGGGCTGATGGGCATGGAGGAGAGCACTTGTGGGAATGAGCACTGGGTGTTATATGGAAACCAACTTGACAATAAACTATTGAAAAATAAAGTTTCGGAGAAGTCTTTAGGGTTTTCTATATATAGTATCATGTCATCTGAAAATAGTGAAATTTTACTTCTTCCTTACCAGTGTAGATGGTCTTTCTTTTATTTGTCTGATTTCTGTTGCTAATACTTCCAGTATTATGTTTAATAAAAGTAGCGAGAGTGGACATTCTTGTTTATTCCTGATTTTAGAGAAAATATTTTCAGCTTTTTATCATTGGGCATTATGTTGTGTGTCATATATGGCCTTTAAAATTTTTTCTAATGTTTATTTATCTTTGAGAGAGAGATAGAGCATGAGCAGGGAAGGGGCAGAGAGAGAGGGAGACACAGAATCTGAAGCAGGCTCCAGGCTCCAAGCTGTCAGCACAGAGCCTGATGTGGGGCTCAAACTCATGAACCACAAGATCATGACCTGAGCTGAAGTTGGACACTTACCCAACTAAGCCACCAGGCACCCCATATATCGCCTTTCTTGTGTTGTGGTATATTTCCTCTAAACCCACTTCATTGACAGGTATTCTCATGAGTTGATGTTTACTTTGTCAAATGCTTTTTCTGCATCTCTTTAGATAACCATGTGATATTTATCTTTCATTTTTCAATTAATGTGGTGTATTATGTTGATTGATTTGTGGATATTGACCCACCTTTGAATTACTGGAATAAATCACACTTGATCATGGTGGGTGATCCTTTTAAAGTAATTTTGAATTTTGTTTGCTAATATGTCGTTCAGGATTTTTACATTTAATAGTGTTCATCAATGATATTAACCTAGAATTTTCTCTCTTTATAATGTCCGTGTGTGATTTTAGTATTTGGGTAATTGTGGCCTCATAGAATTAATTAGGAAGCTTTTCTTCCACTTGTATGTTTTGGAGTGGTTTGAGAAATATAGCTATAACTCTTCTTTATATATTTGATTGAATGCACCTGTGAAGCCATCTGGTCCTGAACTTTTGTTTGCTGGGAGTTTTGTTTGTCTGTCTGTTGTTTTTTAGTAGGCTTCAAACCCAATGGAGAGCCCAATATGGGCTGAACTCACAACCCTGACATCAAAGACCTGAACTGAGATCAAGAGTCAGATGCTTAACTGACTGAGCTACGCAGGCACCCAAGGAGTTTTTTGATTAATGATTCAGTGTTGTTACTAATAATCAGTCTGTTCAGATTCTCTATTCCTGACTCAGTTTGGAAGAGTGTATGTTTCTAGGAATTTATCCATTTCTGATGAGTTGTTGGGCATATAATTTTTCTTAGTAGTCTCAAAATGCTTTGCTTTTCTGTGGTGTCAGTTGTAACTTCTCCGCTTTCATTTCTGATTTTGAGTCCTTTCTCTTTTTATTTTGATGAGTTTGGCCAAAGGTTTATCAATTTTATTTATTTTCACACAATGAGATCTTGGCTTCATTGATCATTTATATTATTTTTATATTTTATTTCCATTCTGGTATTTATTATGTCTATCTCCTATTAACTTTGGGCTTTATTCTTTTTTTTCCACTAATTCTTTTAGGTGTAAGTTTAGGTTGTTTGAGAGTTTCCTTGTTTTTGAGGTCAGTATGTATTGTTAGAAACTTCTCGTATAGAACGGTTTTTGCTGCATCCAAAAGATTTTGACCTGTTGTGTTCCCATTTGTATTTGTTTTGAGGTATTTTTTGATTTCCTCTTTGATTTCTTTGTTGACCTATTATATTTGATAGCATGTTGTTTAGCCTCTTTGTATTTGTTTTTTTCTAGTTTCCTTCCTATAATTTTTTTTTAAAGTTTTTTTTTAATGTTTTTATTTATTTCTAGGAGAGAGAGAGAGAGAGACAGCGTGAGCAGGGGAGGGTCAGAGAGAGGGAGACACAGACTCTGAAACAGGCTCCAGGCTCTGAGCTGGCAGTCAGCACAGAGCCCGACGCGGGGCTCGAACCCACGAATCGTGAGATCATGACCCAAGCGAAAGTCGGACGCTCAACCGACTAAGCCACCCAGGCGCCCCTAGTTTCCTTCCTATAATTGATTTCTACTTTTATACTAGTGTGATCAGAAGAGATGCTTGATGTGATTTCAATCTTCTTAAATTTACTGAGACTCACTTTTTGGCCTAATGTGATTTGTTTTGGAGAATGTTCCATGTGCATTGGAAAAGAATGTGTATCCTGCTGTTTTGGGGTGGAATGTTCAACATACATTTGCTAAGTCTATGTGGTCTAATGTATCATTTAAAGCCACTGTTTCCTCATTGATTTTCTGTCTGGATGATCTATCCATTGATGTAAGTGGTGTGTTAAAATTCCTTACTAGTACTGCATTACTGTCAATTCCTCCCTTTATGTCTGTTACTATTTGCTTTATATAATTAAGTGCTTCCATTTTGGGTGCATAAATATTACAATTGTTATATCATTTTTGGGATTGATTCCTCTATTGTCATGTAATGTCCTTCTTTATCTCTTGTTACAGTATTTGTTTTAAAGTCTATTTTGTCTGGGTTGCTCAGGTGGCTGAGTCAATTAAATGTCTGACTTCAGCTCAGGTCATGATCTCAGGGTTCATGAGTTCGAGCCCCATGCCAGGCTCCATGCTGACAGCTCAGAGCCTGAAGCCTGCTTCAGATTCTGTGTCTACCATTCTCTCTGCCCCTCCCTTGCTCACCCTCTGTCTCTCTCAAAAATAAACATTAAAAAAAAGTAAAGTCTATTTTGTCTGATGTAAATATGGCTACCCAGCTTTTTAATTTTTTTGCTTCTATTTGCATAAAATGTATTTTTTTCTATACCTTCGCTTTGAGTTTGCGTGTGCCTTTAGGTCTGAAGTGAGTAAATAGCATGAAAATGATTTATTTATTTTTTTATTCATTTGGTCACCCTATGTCTTTTGATTGAAACATTTAGGCTACTTACATTTAATAAATATTTAATTTAATAAAGTAACTATTGATAGGTATGTACTTAGTGCCCTCTTTTTATTTGTTTTCTGATTGTTTTTGCAGTTCTCTGGTTCACCCTACTTCTCTTCCTGTCTGCCCTTGTGATTGATGACTTTCTTCAGTGTTATACTTGGATATTTTCCCTCTTTTGTCTGTATCTAGTATAGATAGAAGCTCCTATGTAACACTGAGTGCATAGCAGTCTATATTAAGTTGATGGCTCCTTAAGTTCAAATGCATTCTAAAGGCTTTACATTTTTACTCCTCCTCCTCCACATTTAATGTACATGATGTCCTATTTTACATATTTTCATTTGGTGTATCCCTTAACTAATTTTTTCGATTTAACTGATTTTACTACTTTTAACCTTCATATCAGCTTTGTAAGTGATTGACCTTCTACCTTTATTGTGTTTGCTTTTAGAACTAAATATTTTCCTTTCATAATTTTTTACTTCTAGTTATAGCCTTCCATTTTCTGCTTAAAGAAGTCACTTTAAGAATCTTTATGAAGCTGGGCTAGTGGTGATGAGCTCCTTTCGCTTTGTCTGTCTGTTAAACTCTTTATCTCTCTTTCAATTCTGAGTGATAATCTTGCCAGGTACAGTTGTAGATTTTTTCCTTTCAGCACTTTGATTATACTATGCTACTCTCTTCTGGCCTGCAAAGTTTCTCTTCAAAAATCAGCTGATAGCTTTATAGGGTTTCCCTTGTATGTAACTATTTGCTTTTCAAGATTCTCTCCTTATCATTAATTTCTGACACTTTAATTATTATGTGTCTTGGTGTGGACCTCCTTAGGGTCATCTCGTTCGGGGCTCTCTGTGATTCCTTGTTCTGGATATCTATTTTCTTTTCCAGGTTAGGGAAGCTTTTGGACATTATTTCTTCAAATGAGCTTTCTGCCCCTTTCTTTCTCTTTTCATTCTGGAACCCCAATAAAGAGAAAATTAGTATACTTGATGTTTTCCTAGTCATCCCTTAATCTCTCCTTATTTTTTAAATTCTTTCTTCTTTTTGCTGTTTAGCTTTGTTGGTTTCCACTACCCTCTTCTCCAGATCACTTATTCTTTTCTTTGTATCCTCTAATCTGCTGTTTATTCCCTCTAGTGTATTTTTCATTTCAGTTACTATATTCTTCAGCTCTCATTGGTTCTTTTTTATATTTTCTATCTCTTGAAGTTCTCACTAAGTTCATCCATTCTCTTAAGTCTCATGAGAATCTTAATGACCATACTTTGAACTCTTTTAAGGTGATTGCATATAGCTGCTTCAGTTAATTTTTCCTGAGATTTTATCTTGTTCTTTCATTTGGAACATATGGCCCTGTCTTTTCATTCTGTCAGATTCTCTGTATTTGTTTCTATGTATTAGGTAAGTAAGCTACTTCTTCTGGTCTTGAAAGCAGTGGCTTTGTGAAGAAGGGATCCTGTGGGCCCCAGTAGCATAATCCTTCCTGATCACCAGAACCAGATGGGCTAAGGGTGCCTCCCATGTGGGTGCATGGGCCCTTTCGTGTTGACTGGGACGTGTGTGCTGCAGAGCACTGGCGGGAGGGGCTGATGCCCAGCCCAGCTGTCTGATGACCAGCTGTGATTACTGAAGGTATACTAGTGGGTGGAGCTTGCAACCCAATGTGGTTACCTGGGAGACAAAGCTGTAGCTGCTGGGGGCATGCTGGTGGGGAGGGATGGCCTTCAACTCTGCTGCTGCAGTGAGTGGCCACAACCTCCTTGGGTGTAGTGGTTGGTCGTGCTGCCCCCCAGTGTAGCTGGCTGAGTGTTAGCTGCGTTGGGCTCTGGTGGGTCCGAGGGGTTAGTTTCCAGTGCAGCTGTCTCGGCTACAGCTGAGGTTTAGCTATAGTTGATGCAGGTGTGCTGCTGGGTGAGGCTGGCTCCCCCTCTCCCAAGGGCTGGAGTCACTTTGGAGGCTTGCCAACCCAGCAGGGGCTGCCTGACAGATGTGGCAAGTGGTATTTGCTCTGGGGCGATGCCACTCCCATCTGAGGCTGCCCACCAGCTGTGACAGGGCAGGAGCTGCTTTGGAGGGGGTCTGTAAGGCAACTGAGTAGTGCTAGCTAGGCTGAAGGAGGACATGAAAAATGGCACCCACCAGCACTTCCATTCCCAGAGAAATCTCCTAAATTTTGCTCTTGCAGCACATACCCTAAAATTAGTCAACAGATCTCCCTCACGTATAACCCAGGTGATTTTTAAGCTCCTTCCTCTGTTCTGGGTCTTAGAATGAGTGATGTAGTATGCTGGCACTTTAAGAGCAGAGTATTAGTTTCATACAGCTCTCTGTATCTCCCAGACTTAAGCCCCACTGATGTTCAAAGCCAGATGTAATGGGGTCTTGTCTGCCCACTGCAGGTCCCCACGGCTGAGGCGGCCTGATGTGGGGCTTGATTTCCTCTTGTTTCTCAGGGAGGACCTATGTGCCTGCGATATCCCTCATGCTTGTGGGTTGTTGTGTCGGGGTTTGGTTTTCAACCACCCTCTCTGCTCCTCTGACCCTTCTGATGTGGTGGCTTCTTTATGTCTTTAGCTGTGGAAGGTTTTCCCTGCTAGTCTTCAGGTTGTTTTCACTCTTGTGTTATATGTGGTGGTTGTATGTTGTATGTCCATGGGAGCAGGTGAACTCAGGGGCCTCCTATGCCATCATCATCCCTGGTTCAACAACCACTGTTGTTGTTGTTTTCTTTTTTGCTGTGCCCCAGGAAAGGTGAGTCTACACAAAAGCCCCTCAGTAATATCCCTTCCTACTGCTGGCTGCCACATCAGGGCCGGTGTGGAGGGAGAAGGGTCTTGTTTTTACCATGTCTCCATCTCTCCTAAACATCTCTATCTGGGCCCTCTATCATTTGTGTGCATGCGTGTGTGCGTGTGTGCGCACGTGCGTTTGTGTTCCTATACATCAGTCAGTGCTCATCACAATAAGTGTACTCTCAATCTCCTTCACATATTTCATTTATCCTGCCACCCATCTCCTCTCTGGTAACTGTAAATTTGTTCCCTATATTTAACAGCCTCTTTTTCTTTTTGTCTTTTTTTACCCCTTGTTTGTTTCTTTGCTTAAATCTTGCATATTAGTGAAATCATATGGTATTGTCTTTCTCTGACTGGCTTATTTCATTTGGCATTATACTCTAGGTCCATCCTAGAGTCCATTGTTTTGCAAATGACAAGATCCTCATTCTTTTTTATGGCTGAATAATATTCCCTTTTATATATACCACTTCTTTATCCATTCACCTATGGATGGACATTTGGGCTGCTTCCATATCTTGGCTATTGTAAATAATGCTGCTATAAACATAGCAGGTGCATATATCTTTTCAAATTAGTGGTTTTGTATTCTTTGGGTAAATACCCAGTAGTGGAATTATTGGGTCATACGGTAATTCTATCTTTAATTTTTTTCAGAAACCTCCATATTGTTTTTCACAGTGGCTACACCAGTTTGCATTCCTACCAGCAGTGCGTAAGGGTTCCTTCTACTCCATGTCATCATCAACACTTTTGGTTTCTTGGGTTTTTACTTTAGCCATTCTGACAGGTGTGAGGTGATATCTCTTTGTGGTTTTGATTTGCATTTCCCTGATGATGAGTGATGGTGAGGGTCTTTTCATAAATCTGTTGGCCATTTGTATGTCTCCTTGGGAGAAATGTCTGTTCATGTCTTTTCATTTTTAATTGGATTATTTGAGGATTTTTGGTGTTGAGTTTTGGAAGTTATTTATATATTTTAGATATTAACCCCTTATTGGATATGTCATTTGCAAATATCTTCTCTCATTCAGTAAGTTGTTTTTTTGTTTCATTGATTATTTCCTTGTATAGAAGCTTTTAATTTTGATGTAGTCCCAATAGCTTATTTTTCTTCTGTTTTCTTGCTTTAAGAGACATATCTAGAAAAATGTTGTGACTGCTGATGTCAAAGAAATTACTACCTGTGCTCTATTCTAGTGTTTTTATGGTTGCAGGTCTCACATTTAGGCCTTTAATCCATGCTGCCTGAGGACATACATCCAGAAAACTATTACTGGGCCAAGATCCAGGTGTTTACTGGCTGTATTTTTTTAAGGAGTTTTATGGTCTTATATTTAGGTATTTAATCCATTTTGTGTTTATTTCTGTGTATGATGTAAGAAAGTGGTCCAGTTTCATTCTTTCACATGTAGCTGTGCAGGGTTCCTAGAGCTGTTTATTAAAGAGACTGTCTTTTCCCTTCTGCATATCCTTGCTTCCTTTGTAAAAGATTATTTGACCATATAATCATGGATTTATTTATGGGCTCTCTTGTCCGTTCCATTGATCTATGTGTCTATGTTTGTGCCAGTGCCATACTGTTTTGATTGATACAGCTTTGTAATATAACTTGCAGTCTGGAATTGTGATAGTTATGTTCTTTTTCCCCAAGATTTCTTTGGCTATTCGGGGTCTTTTGTGGTTCCATACAAATCTTAGGATTATTTCCTCTAGTTCTGTGAAAAATGCTGCTGATATTTTGATACGTATTGCATTAAATCTGTAGACTGCTTTGGGTAGTATGGACATTTTAACAACATCTGTTCTCCCAATCCATGACCATAGAAAATTTTTCAATTTATTTGTGTCCTCTTCAATTTCTTTCATCAACGTTACAGTTTTCAGAGTACCAGTCTTTCACTCATTTGGTGAAGTTTATTCCTAGGTATCTTATTATTTTTGGGTGCAGTTGTAAATGCGATTGTCTTCTTAGTTTTTCTTTGTACTACTTCATTATTAGTGTATAGAAATGCAATGGATTTCTGTATATTGATTTTGTATCATTTGACCTTACTGAATTAATCTCTCAGTTCTAGTAGTATTTTTGGTGGAGTCTTGAGTTTTGTAAATATAGTTTCATGGCATCTACAAATAGTTAATGTTTTACTTCTTCCGTACTAAGTTGAATGCCTTTTATTTCTTTTTGTTGTCTGATGGCTGTAGCTAGGACTTCCAATACTTTGTTGAATATAAGTGGTGAGAATGGACATCCTTGTCTCATTCCTGATCTTGGGGGAAAGATTTCAGGTCTTTTCAGTTTTCAGTTTTTTTAAAAATCATGATGTTAGCATGGTTATATGGTTTATCCTTTCTCTTATTGATGTGATATACCATGTTGATTAATTTGGAAAAATTGAATCACTGATGCATCCCAGAAATGAATCCAACTTGATCATGGTGAATGTGTTGTTGGGTTCATTCAGTTTGCTAATATTTTGTTGAGAATTTTTGCATCTATGTTCATCACAGACAGTGGCCTTTAGTTCTTTTTTGGTAGTGTCTTTATCTGGTTTTGGTACCAGGGTAAGGTTGTCCTCATAGAATGAATTTAGAGGCTTTCCCTCCTCTTCTATTGCTTGGAAAAGTTTGAGAAAAATAGGTATTAATTCTTTTTTAAATGTTTGGTAGAATTCATGTATGTGTGAAGCCATCTGGTTCTGGATTTTTGTTGTTGTTTTTGTTTTGTTTTGTTTGTTTTTAATTATGAATTCAATTTCATGGCTGGTAATTTTCTATTTCTTCCTGCTTCAATTTTGGTAGGTTGTATTTTGATAGGAATGTATCCACATCTAGGTTGTCCAGTTTGTTGGCATGTAATTTATCATAATTTTCTAATTCTTTGTATTTCTGTGGTGTCAGTTGTTATTTCTCCTCTTTCATTCCTGATTTTGTTTGAGTTTCTTATCTCTTTCTTTTTATAAGTCTGGGTCAAGGTTTATTAGTTTTGTTGATCTTTTCAAAGAACTACCTTTTGGTTTCATTGATCTGGTCTATTTTTTTAGTTTCTATATTATTTATTTCTGCTCTCATCTTTATTATTTCTTTCCTTCTACTGATTTTGGGCTTCTATTTCTTTCTTTTTCTTTTTTCTTTTCTTGTCTTTTCTTTTTCTTACTCTTTTAAGTATAAGGTTAGGTTTTTTTTTTTTTTTTAATTCTTGAGGCAGGACTCTATTGCTATAAACATCCCTCTTAGAACCGCTTTTGCTACATCTCAAAGACTCTTGACTGTTGTGTTTCCATTTTCATTTGTCCCCATGTGTTTGGGGATTTCCTCTTTGATATCTTGGTTGACCCACTAATTGGTTAGTAATAGATTATTTAAGCTCCATGTACTTGTGTTCTTTCTTCTGTTAATTTCTAGTTTTACAGAGTTGTAGTTGGAAAAGATGCATTGTATGACTTCAGTCTTTTTTAATTTGTTGAGATTTGTTTTGTGGCCTAACATGTCATCTATTCTGGAGTGAATGTTCCACATGCATGTGAAAAGAATGTGTATTGTTTTAGGATGGTATGTTCTGAATATATCTGTTGAATCCATCTGGTCCAATGTGTCACTTAAAGCCACTGTTTTCCTTATTGATTTTCTGTATAAATGATTTAAGTGGGATGTTATGCCTTATTATTATTGTATTACTATTGATTACTCCTTTTATGTCTGTTATTATCTGCTTTATATATTTGGGTGCTCTGCTGGATGCATAAATATTTACAATTTTTTATCTTCTCTTTGGATTTGGATTATTCCCTTTATGATTATATAGTGTCCCTCATTGTCTTTATTACTAGAGTCTTTGTTTGAAAATCTATTTTGATAGAAGTTTTGCTACCCTGGCTTTCATTTCACTTCTGTTTGCATTATAAACGAATTTACATCCCTTTACTTTCAATCTGCATGTGTCTTTAGGTCTGAAATGAGTCTCTTATAAGCAGCATACAGGTGGGTCTTACTGTTTCTTTTCTTTTTTTTTTTACTCATCCTATCACTGATTGGAGTGTTTAGTCCATTTACATCCAAAGTAATTATTGGTAGGTATGCACTTATTGCAGTTTTGTTACTTGTTTTATGTCGTTCTTGTCTGTTTCTTTATTCTTTTGCTCCCTTCTCTCACAGTTTGCTGGATTTCTTTAGTGATATACTGGGATTCCTTTTTCTTTATTTTTTGCAAATGTATTTTTGATTTTTGATTTGTAGCTTTCATTAGGTTTATGTATAACATCTTATGCATATAGCAGTCTATATTAAGTTGATGGTTGCTCTAGTTTGAACTAAACATTTATTTCTCTACCCCTCACCATGTTAGGTGTATGGTGTCATACTTTACATCCTTTTAGTTTATGAATCCCTTGACTGATTTTTTTATATAGACATATTTCATTTTACCGCTTTTGTGCTTCCTACTTTCCTTACTCCTCATGGTTTTTCCACTCACAGAGTACCCATTAATATGTCTTGTAAGGCTTGTTTAATGGTGATGAATTCCTTTGACTTTTGTTTGGAAAACTATTTAGCCCTCATTCTATTCTAAATAATAGCCTTGCTTAATCATGTATTCTTGTTTGCAGGGTTTTTGGTTTTTTTGTTTTGTTTTGTTTTTTTGTTTTGTTTTTTTCCTTTCAGCACTGAGAAATATCACGCCACTCCCTTCTAGCCTGCAAAGTTTCTGGTAAAAAATCAGCTAATTGCCTCCTGGGGTTTCCCGTGTGTATAGCTGTTTTCCTTTTCTTTTTTAAAGTTTATTTATTTGAGAGAGAAAATACATCAGTGGGGAAAGGGGAACACAGAGAGAGAATCACAAGCAGGCTCCTTGCTGTTAGCACAGAGCCTGATGTGGGGCTTGACCTCGTGAACCATCGAGATCATAACCTGAGCTGGAACCAAGTGTCAGATGCCTAACTGACCAAACCATCAGGGCACCCCTGTCTTCTATTGTTGCTTTTAAAATTCTCTTTGTCACTCCTTTTTGCTATTTTAATTACTTTGTGTGTTTGTGTAGACTTCACTGGGTTGATTTTATCGGGGCTCTCTGCCTTCCAGTTCTGGATTTGTTTCCTTCCCCAGTTTCAGATAGCTTTTGGCTAATATTTCTTCAAATAGAATTTCCACCCCCTTTTTCCTGTGTTCTCTCTCTGGGGTCCCTATAGTGAAAATGTTACTACACTTGATGATGTTGCTCAGTTCCCCTGATCTCTTCTTTTCTTAGGTCTTTTTTCTTTCTTCTGTTGAGCCTGATTGCTTTCCATTACTCTGTCTTCCAGGTCTCTGGTCTATTCTTCTGCTTCTTCCACTCTACTTATTCCCTCTAGTGTAGTTTTAATTTCACTTATTAAGTTCTTCATCTGGGATTGGTTCTTTTTTATGTTTTCTATGTCTATTGAGGGACTCACTGAGACCCTCTACTCTTCTCAAGTCCCGGTGATGTTACTTATCTCTGTTTTGCTTACCTCTCTTGTTGTGATTTTGTCTTGTTCTTTCATTTGGGACATATTCCTCCGTCTCCTTGTTTTGCCTCTCTTTCTGTGTGTTAGGAAAGTTGGCTACATTTCTTGCTCTTGTGTGTAGTGGCCTTATGAGGAGCTCCTGTGGTATTTCCTGTTCACCAGAACCTGGCACTTGGGGGTGTCTCCTATATGTTTGCATATACCCTACAGTTGTGGCTGAGCCACATTTCCCTTTAATATAGTTGTCTGCAATGGCTTGCCCTGTGGGTGAGGTTTGGTCCCTGTGTTACTAGCGGGCCAGTCTTGGGCTGCTTTGGGCTTGGCTTCAGTCAGACCATGTGTTTGACAGCACTGTGGTAGCAACAAGCTGCAGACTGTTATCCCTGTGTTGTCCCTTGAGAACCTTTTGTTGGTGGGTGGAGCATGCAGTGAGAGCAGATGTCTGCAACCAGCCCACTGCTGGGGCTGCAGGTGAACTGGCACGTGTGGTTTTTCTGTCCTCTACATGGGGCAAGAGTCACTTTGGGGTGGTGCTGACCCCTGTCAGGGCTGCTTGCACACTGCCACGCTTGTGGTGCCACTTTGGATGGGCTGTTGCTGAGGGCATGTTGGGGGGCAGGTCTGCAGGAAAATGTGCAGGGACATGGTGTTAGCAAGGCTTGTGCAGGTCCACTGTGGGAGGGGACCTGGAGCCACTTTGGAAAACTCCTGCTGAGGCCAGATTTGAGGGGGCAGGTCCACAGGAGAACTCCTCATTTGTTTTTTATGCTCTTCAATAAGCCCTCAGTTCTTCAGGAGGAAGTGCTCAATATATAGGTGTAGATTGGTATGTTTGAAAAGGAGGTGAGTTCAGGGTCTTACTATGCCACCATCTTGGACCATCCCTTGAAGGTTTCAATTTTAAATTCAAAGCTCAGGGAGGCCTCATTGAGATAGTAACACTTAGGCAGAAACTTGGAGGAGAGAGAATTAACCAAGAAGAACTGGGAGAAGACTGTCTCCAGAAGAGTAACTAAAGCAGTGCCTGGCATGTTAAAAAAGTAACATGGGTATGGCTGAAGTTGAGAGAGCAGAGGAAAAGAGGAGAGGAGATTGTGGAGGTGGTTAGAGACCCTCAGTTCTCTGTCTCTACTCCCAGGACAACAAGGGGGTCTTAGGTAGAAGATATGCATTGGGAAGGAGACAGAGGATTCATTGGGTAGGAGACAGAGGATTCAATTTGTACGTAAGAATTTTTTTGCATACCAGGTACTGATTTTATTTTTTTAAGAGCAATATAAGGTAATACAAAGCTTCATACTTACATAAGAAGCTATAAAATTATTGACAACTACACTCTTATCTGCCTGTGTTTGAGCTAGGTGGAGAAAATGCTGCTTTCTATTTTTTCTTTATTTTAGAGAGCAAGTGCACAAGTGGGGTAGAGGGACAGAGGAAGAGAGAGGGAATGCCAAGCAGGCTCCATGCTCAGTGTGGAGCCCAACATGCGGCTTAATCCACAACCCTGGGATCATGACCTGAACCAAAATCAAGAGTCAGATGTTCAAGCAACTGAGCCACCCAGGTGACCCCCAAATGCTGCTCTTTTAACGATGTATTGGAAGAAAATGTCCTTATAGTCAAGTGTCTGGCTCTCCTTCATCATTTTGCCTGGGCTTTAGCTAAAGGGCTCTTTTGAGGTTGACTTTCCAAATATGGCCACCTCATAAATATCAATTGCAAATTCAAGGACAGAAAATGAATATGGAGCCTTAGCTGTCTTCATCAGAGAACACAGGAGTAGATAAGCTTCCCTAGCTCAGTCATTGTTGAAAATTAATCATTTTTCTGCATTAAGGACTTCAAGGTGATTTGATGAAACTTTATATATCAAATATCTCCTTGTGGTTATTCTTGACCTATTGTCTCTGTGGATGATATTTTTGGGATCATCTACATTTAAAATGTTCTTTCTAAGATTAAAACCTTCAGAAACACATTTGCCCCACTCGAAAAACTGGTCTCGTATTTGTATGGTATTTCTTATTTAATAGTAAGGGAATTTCTTTCTATGCAGAGCACAAAAAACACAAGGTTGGGAGTCAGAAAGCCTGGGTTCCAAGAAAGAATCCAGGAGATTAAAACAGATGATTTCTGAAATCTTGTGATCTTTTAAAAAGTATACTCAGTATAAGTCTAAACGTGAGGGAATTGTGTAATTATAGCAGTTATTTATTCATTCAATTATTGCACAATTTCTCTAAGCTAAGTCTTTCATATACGGCTGTTAATAAAATGTCACAGAGTTCTTATTTCCATGGTTTAGCTCCCTTCATAAGTGTCTAATTGATCGGGATTGTCTAGATGGCTGTGCGGTAAAATATTCTGAGGTTCGGTGACCACATACATGCCAAGTCTCCCTGCACAAATTGAGCACAGACATTGATGATACTTTTTTAAAGAGACAACACCAAACATTACCTGAAATTTACAGGGCTTACCACAAAGAGCCCAGCATTGTACTGTTGTTTATATATGTCTCCTGTCTTTCTGAGAGAGGGCAAAGAGCTATATAAAATGAGGGGCAGAAAGGATTTAGACTCAAAGGTGAATTTTATGGTAGTGAGCATTTCCAGGTGATACTTGAGACACTAAACCTTATTCTATACCATGCTGGTTCTGAGAAGTTGAAGAAGCACTTGACTGATCCCCAAGGTGGCTCTAGCGATGGACATGCCCACTCTTTCTCTCTTACCCCACACCAAAGTATCATTCTGTTTCACAGTTCCGAGCTGATCTTTTCAGCAATTTGCTACTTCAAGTCCACTTACCTGTCAGTCACTCTTAAATTCATTTTACACAGCTGACTGTAGTATTATCACAGTCTTTCTAGTACTAATGCATTTAGTAGTCTGTGGGTTTGAAAGGCTGCCAACAGAGAGGAACAGCTGAAAATGTTGCTACCCAGCCAGACTGTCCTTTTCTTGATCATCTTGTAACTACCATTTGCAATTTTTATGCCTGGATTCTTTGCTGGTCTGATTGGAAGTCATTGTTTTTCAACAGTATATGTCTCCTAATGGACTTTTTCTTGCCAGTTATATTGTATTTCCCGACACATATTCAGAAAGGGTCTGTACCAGACAACATTACCAAGTTTCCTTTGAAACTGCTCCTGTAAGCAGCTTATTGGCTGACCAGAAGGCAATTAAATAATGTTATTTAATTATAATATTTAATATGTAGTACCATAATAAATATAGGGAAAATGCAGATTCAACTGGGTAACAACGTGGTAGAAGATACATGCAAATTCAAATTCCAGTACTGTCATTTACTAGTTGTTGATCTCTAATAAGTTACTTCTCTGAACTTCATTTCCTTTATCTGTAATTTAGACACAGGTATACCTGCTTTACACAGTTATAATAAGATTAAGAGATAATACATATGAAAAGCAGTTGGGACAAGGTAGGTACTCTGTGGTCACTATTTTTAGCAATGTTAACTATTTTTAGTAATTTTAATCACTATTAACAACTATAAAACAAAAATGCTAGAAATGACAGGAATATGCAATTTCTAAGATTTTGGTTTTGACTTAGCTCTTAGGAGTCAACAGGGACGCCGTGGCTGCTTTTACCCACATGTGGCAGTATGAGTGGGTGGGATGGTTGGTCAGGTGTCTCCCTTCTCACCTCAATACCCTTCCTGCCTTTCCTCTTGTAGCAGGAGTTCTATGGGGAAAGAGCTTGGTGGAATAGGACCGGGAAGCCCTATGTGCTTCGGGGATGGCCACAAAATAGAAATAGTTTAAATGCGTTCAGACCATGTCCACAGGTATAATCGAGAAATAAAAACTATATAAGGTGTACAACTTCATTAAGTATATTGATGTTTCAATATACATAGAGATTGAAACAATCACCTCCTTCATGCTAATTAACAGACCCATCTTTTTAACTTCAAGTAGGTGGATCCTGACTCTCCCTGTGCAACTCTTTCCTAAGTACCTGATTAGAATTTCTACAACTCAATTCACCAACAGCTCAAGTGTTACAGCTGAATGGATGGACCAGTACTGGTTTATTCATTCCTCTGCTCAATTAGGCCTCTCGAATGTCCATGTTGGAAAGGAAGTTAATAATCAATTCATTAATCCCCTTTAATCTAAAAATGAGTGCGTTGAGGTTTAGTGAAGTGAGATAGAACCTGGGTAAGGTCACACTGACAGTTGGCAACAAAGCCTGAGCAGAAGCTACATTGGTTTTATGTTTTATACTAAGGAATGTAATTGGTTTGTCTTTTGTTTAAATTCAAATTTTATTTTTTTAAAAAGGCACTCAAAATAGACTGAAACTGTCCCTTCTCAAATAACCATCTTTCATTCTTTGATCTTGGAAAAACTACTTCCCTTCCTAGATTTGGAAGCCACATCACAAAAGATTCTGATGAATCTACAAGTCCTAATACAAATCATGAAATGAAAAGCAGGTGTAACGTCTGTGACCCAGGGGCAGAGTTACCGGGAGTAACGGTTAGGGCCCCTTGCAAGACTTGGTATCTAATTTGCCATGAGTAACTGTGTACCCTATCCTTAACTGTATAAATTCTAGGCCCCAAAAATCTGGACTTACCTTTAGAGAGTCAAGGTATGGTGGAAATGTTCTGGAGTCGACTTGAGTTGGGTTCAGCCTCTCTCTTACCTACTAGCTGGCTGACCTTGGAGAAGTTACTTAAGACCTCTGTACATCTATTTCCTCATCTATAACATGCAGATAATGAAACCAATTTCTTAAGAGTTGTTGAGAGGCTTACGCAAGGTGTGTTAGGAAGTTGTTGGTTTAGTGCATGGTCCAGGGAAAACCTACAATAACGTGTGTCCTGTTTCATGAAGGAGGTTGTCTGATATGACTGAGAGCGTGGGCTTTAGAACCAAGTTTACCTACATTCTAAGTCCTGCTTCATATTTGAAACTTACCGTGTTACCTTGGGCAGCTTTCAAGGCTAAGTTCTCTCATCTTTAACGTGGGATAATAAAACCTAACTGAGTTGTTTAAGATTAAATGAGAAGACGTAAAGTATTTAGCAAAGTGACTGCTTTTGGCTGCAAGAATAAAACAAAAAAAAACATTCAAAATAGCTTAAAGGAGTGGCTTTCAAACTTTTACTGGCTACAACCCACAATAAGAATTATAGACCTTACCTTGTTACTCAGCGTACATATACACATTATCACAGGACTTCTGCGAATCAGATTTGATAATGTATACAGCCAAGCTTCGTTACAGTGTTCTAGAGCATGGGAAAATAGTGCTGGATCTGAAGTCAGGGTTTTCCAATAACATGCATGAACAGTGCTCGGCATTTCAATAGGACACTTCTTCAATCCTCTGTTTCATTTTGATTCTCCTAGTTCCTTTTTCAGGATCCCATCGAGTTCGGAGAGGAGGAAAAAAAAGGACTGAGGTGTGTGAAAAATCTACCTGCGTCTACACGTCCTTACTCTGATCACTATTCCTTTTGAACTTTGTTACTTAACAAACACATCTAAGTGCTGCCAGAATTGTTCAATACCAAACCGTTTCTCTGGGTGAAGGCTGGACCGGAGTATTGTCTACACCATTTTGTAAAGCAGCACACTGTCATCCTCCTTCTCCCAGATTATGGGCCTGCTAATTTACTGAATTATCCAGAAAGTAAGCCAGTTTCCTCTGTGATGAATTACAAGTCTTGGTTTCTCAAGCCAGTTTTCTACATGAGGGAGAAGTACACTCTAGGAATGATTACTCCATTGCTGCCCTTTCATCATACGGTAGCAAATTTAAATAATAATAGAGTAAGGTTGTAACTTTTAATAACATTTCTTGACCTTTGATGAGTTAGGAACTAAATTATAAGGGTTCAACAAACTTCAGCTAATGAGATTTTGTATGCTGGAACTCATGTAGGGGGAAGTTTTATGTATATTAGTGTTTCCACCTGGGGACACCTGATTAAAAAACAGCATCCTTTGGTTTGGCACAAGATCCACCATGGCTGTTAACCTAATAATGTGGATTTTCGTCACTGTTCTTAGAGTCCCAAACTACCTGGCTAGGTTTGGTGAGCAAGGCACAAGAAGGCAGATAAAAGGACATCACTGTTATTTGACCGTGCATTTTTCTCCATGGCAAAGTATCACCTAGGCAACCACTTGGACATTTTGCAAGCAGGTACTTTTTTTTTTTTTTAATGTTTATTTACTGAGAGATCATGTGCATGAGCAAGCATGTGCTGGGATGGGGCAGAAAGACAGGGAGAGAGAATCCCAAGCAGGCTCTGTGCTATCAGCGCAGAGCCGGATGTGGCACTCGAACCCACGAACCATGAGATCATGCATGACTTGAGCTGAAGTCAAGAGTCAGACACTTGACTGCCGGAGCCACCCAGGTGCCCCTGGGAACAGGTACTTTTGACCATTTTTTAATGGTCTTTTCCAGTGGAGTGCCAGCTCCCCCGTTTTTTGTGGTGGTTTGGGTGTTAACTGATATACCGAGGGAGTCAGTCACTTGATCATTTTAAACACATGCTCTTACCTATGTGCACTGGTTACATGCATTAAATATTTCTATTCCTGAGAGTGCACATTCCAAGAGTCAAACCCCAGGTAGTACTGCATTAGCCTAAAGATCTCACTTATAATCAAACTCGTTACACTGGAATTTTTAGTTCCTGAAGATACACAATGGAAGTTATCACTTGAATGCCATTTGTTTATGGCTGTTAGGCCTTGTAATAGACCTCTTGAAACTTAGAACCCTGGAAAGCAGTGTGTACCTCTAGGCTGGGATGTTCCAGCCCTGAGGGGGAATGTTCTATAACCACCCACCACGGCACGCCACCCACTTAGACTCAAACTGCCCCTAAACATCCTGGTGAGAATCACAGTTCTTAGCTAGGATTTGACAATATAAATATGTACAGCAGAAAAACAGGCGTATCTGAGTTCCCTTTAAATGGAATCATAATTGTGTGAAGGCCACTTCTGGGTGAATTAGAAGCATGTTTTCAGTTGTAAGAAATGGTTAACATTTTATTTTAAACTGATATGACTTTCCTGTCACACCCTAAGTGGGTCTCACTAAGCAACAGCTTCTGTTATCAAATGTACTTCCAAGAAAAAAGAAGACCAAAGATTGTTTACTGTCAAATGCAAATCCCAAGTTTTGGCAGAAGCCCTCCAGTGTGAATTGGGCTTGTATTCACCATCTCTGCAATTTAACTTGGAGGGTTCACCTGGGAGGTATAGTGCTTAAAACTAAATAGACCATAGGTGCATTATTGAAACAAGTGAATGAAAATTTTACATGCCAACGTCATTATGTGCAGGAATATTTTTTTGAGGGAATTCTTGGGTCTTCCTCTAAAGACTACTACCTCACCCTACTCAGACGTGAAGATGAGGGGGCCGTCCACCATGTTTACCAGCACATAAGATATGGAAACAGAGGGAACTTTACAAGGATACTCTGTTCTGGAAAAGGAAGAAATTTTCATCACAAATGATTTGTAAGTGTCTCTAAAAGTTGTTTTAAATGCAGACAACCATGTGGTTCACACAAGGACAATGCATTGAGAGTTAAAATGAGATGATAAAAGGGAATCTGCTTCTATTTTACAGCTTTACAAGTTGACTACACCAGAGGTACACTGATGTAAAACATTTTTTGGGTGTATTCAGGTAGAAGATGTGGGTCTCTTGATTTTTACTAAGAGGTTGTGAATCCACCTGTTTGTCAAGGCATATGAATCTGTCCACATAGAGGATACCACATACATGCTCAAGTGAAGCTTAGATCCTGGCTGCTGAATGCTGCGTGTTGTCTTTCATCTTAAAGATTAAAGTTAAGAGAAACACTCATTCCTTTAAACTTTTTGATTACTGTGTCTTTCTAGAGCACAAGGGACAGTAACTGCTTGGACCACACTCTCAGCTCCTTGCTGACTGGCACTTCCTATCACATAACTCTGGGCATCTGTTGAAGCTACTAGAAAAGGTAAGTGCTCAAAACTTACGTAACTGCCTAAAGATTATTCATTGCAGGCTTTACTGCTAGGAAAAAATGTATTTCTCCTTCATTTAAAAAGAACAAACGAAAAATGAGTGGGCTGTACCTGGTCAGACATCTCTTTGCGACTGGTGGGTTGGTTGATCCCAAGCTTTGTATTCCTCCAGCAATTCTGCAGGCCCTCATGTGTAATTTCTGTGTATGGACTTGACCCTTGTTTTCATTTTGGTAACCTGTTCTGATGGTCCCTTCATCCTAACTTTTTCATTAAAAAAACTTCGTCCTATTTGGATGTATATAAACTCCCTCAAATACTAGCAGTAAAGACATGGGACTATGGCTAGACATTAGATAGATATTATATGATACTTATTCCTATGTTGCAAAACAAGGGTTCTCCAGTTAATCAGGTATGTTTCACGCTCTCAAGATGAGGGTCTTATACTATTTGTGTCTACAAGTTGTACAGAGTGTTAAGAACATGCTCTGGATATCAGAGCCAGGGCCCCAGGAGACTGTTTGTGAAGGGCCCTGGAAAAGTCACGTAACCACTCCAAGCCGCAGGGCTAAAACGAAGTGGTTGTAAGGTTGTAAGGAATTACTTTTCTCGTTCCCTGCGGCCCAAAGGTTTGAATTAAAACAGTCTGTCTACATGGAGTGTGAATATTTGTCATACCTGATTCTCTGACTGAATGGATGCTGAATGCCTTGTTCCCTTTAGGGCACTTTTCCCTAGTTAGTTCTTAGGAGGCATGAAAGTGCTAAAATCTCACTGCGGGCCACGCAGGTAATACCTGAAGGAGGAAGGAAACCATGTGACACCATCTCTTTGTGCAATACACTTTTATTTTCCTTTTACCTTTGCAGTCATCTTTGAGTAATTGTTGTGTAAACAATAGAATGGAATGGAATTACATTAAATTGTATGCAAATGGCTCTAGAACACCTTAACAATTATGACAAGGCAATTATAAATAACTTTTCTTTCCTTAGTAATATATATTTGCTTTTTAAAGTACATTAAAGAGCTGCCATATCTAGGGTTAGCTAGGAAAGAGCAATGGTACCATCCTGGGAGCCCACCTCCCTGAAAGTTTAGACTCCAATTTTGAAAATCCTAAGGTTTACTATTCCTTAATATATAGTCAAGCAGAGGGCTACTTGGGTGAAAGTATTTATTCTCGAAACTTAACAGCATTTTACCTTTTTAGTCATTGTACAAAAACCCTTTCTATCTTTTCACTCCATCTGGGTATTCTGCAGAATTTCAAGTAAAACTCAGATTCTGGTATCTTCAAGTTTATCACCTTTGGAATAACAAATCCTATCACAGAGAAGTCAAATCAGAGATGGGTACATAATTAGCAGTCTAATAGAATGGCAACATTTTATATAGCATTCTATACGTTCCAATGAAGCAAAACTTACATATGCCACTTTATGTAGAGGAAGTTTTAGATCTGAGACTATTCCAGAATAAAGCAGCCTCAGGCACATTCTTAATATGAAAGTTTGCAAGGCACCTCCCTCTCCCAAGAGACAATCAGATTGTGGATTGATTTTTAGGCAAACAAACCAAAAGAATAAGCATCTAAGTTCCTAATTCAGTCATTTCAAAAATCAAAAGTTATAAATACTCCAAAGATAGACCTGAATATTTTTTTGTTTTTAAATAACAAGAGATTAACTGCAAGAAGCATATAATCAAAAACTTTTCTTCTTATAGCTAAGGTGTGTAATGCATAAATATATGAAAAATAAAATTCACAGTCAGTTTTAAAACTAGAATTCAAGTTTGGCTAATAAATCTTAATTTTATAAGTATATTAATTTCTAAATTCAACATAAAAGAGGCAGTATTGTCAGATGTACAATTAAAGTAGAACAGAAAGAACAACAATGAAAGAAGAAATAGGCTTCTGATAGAAAAATTCCTTTTGTTGCCAATAAACAGGACCACCTGAGTGTATTTCAGATTCTTTTCACTTAAGGGATATCCAAATTGATTGCTAAGAATATTAAATAGCTTTTGGAAGAATTAGCAACAGTCGTGCAGCTGTGGCATTTGCTTGTTCTCATACTGTGGATTGCTAGAGAATAAAGCAGAACTCGGAGTGTTGTAAGTTTAAAAAAATTCTTTTTTATCCCATTTCACTGAAGCCAGACTCTTCACAATCTTCTGATTTTGTGGGAACTGGGAGTGAGGGGGAGGGAGAAGAAGTGGGGGAGGAAGATTGAGGGAAGTGGTATGAGGTGGGGGCATGACAGATCAGGGAGATGTCAAGGGACATACATCAGCTGACACTCAACTGGGCAAACCCGATCAGCTTCACTTCATCAGGAATCTCCGACCCATCACAGCCTGAAGCCTGAAAAAGGAAAAAGACACCTTCAGTGCCAGTTGATCCAAGGAAAGGCACAGTGTCCCATGTCTTCCAGCACTGAATTACTACTGTTAACAAATCTGGTCATCATGTTTGCTATCAAGTGTAGAAAATGGGGGTGAGGAAGGGATTTGTCCCCGTTAAAACACCACAATGTCTAGGCTTAAAGCTTTGAGACTGCCAAGAAAGTGATCTTAAATATACTTTCAAATTGGAGTTCCTTGATAATTTTAAAGGAATATTACAATAAAATATCTTTGAATAAATTTAGCCAAAAAGGTGAAAGATGTTGTACTCTGAAAATAGTAAGACACTAATGAAAGATATTAAAGACACAAATAGAAAGATATAGCATGCTCATGGATTGGCACAATTGTTAAAATATCCATATCACCCAATGCAATCCCTATCAAAATATCAATATTATTTTTCATGGAACTAGAACAATTAATCATAATTTATATGGAACCACAAAAGACTCCAAACAGCCAAAGGAAGCTTGAGAAAGAAGAACAAAGCAGGGAGATATCAAAATCCCAAATTTCAAGATGTACCACAAAGCTATAGTAATCAGAATAATATGGTAATGGGGCAAAAACACACACAGATCAATGGAACAGGACAGAGAGCCCAGAAACAATCCCAAACTTATATGGTCAATTAATCTACAACAAAGGAGGCAAGAGTATACAATGCAGAAAAGACAGTCCCTTCAACAAATGGTGCCGGGAAAAATGGACAGCTACATGCAAAGAAAGAATGAAACTAGGCCACTTTCTTACACCATACGCAAAAATAAAATAAAGGCCTAAAACCATAAAAATCTTAGGAAAAAAACCACAGGCATAACCTCTTGGACATCAACCCTAGCAACATTTTTCTAGACCTGTCTTCTTAGGCAAGGGAAACAAAAGCAAAAATAAACTATTGGAACTATACCAAAATAAAAAGCTTTTGCACAGCAAAGGAAACCATCAATAAAACACAAAGGCAACCTGTTGAGTGGGACAAGATATTTGCAAATTATATATTGGATAAGGGGTCAATAATCCAAAATATAACTCCTACAATTCAACAACAAGCAAAAAATACATAACCCAGTAAAAAAAAAAAAAAAAAAAAAAAAAAAAAAAAAAAAAAAGAAGAAAGAAGAAAAAGGCAGAGGACCTGAAGAGACATTTTTCCAAAGAAGAACTACAGATAGCCAAAATATACATGAAAAGATGCTCATTACTCAACATCAGGGAAATCTAAATCAAAATCCAATGAGATACCGTCTTACACCTGTCAGAATGAATAGTATCAAAAGATAAGAAATAACAAATGTTGGCAAGGATGTGGAGAGAAGGTAACCTTGGTGCACTGTTGGGTGGGAATGCAAGTTGGTACAACCATTGTGGAAATGAGTATGGAGGTTCCCCAAAAAATTAAAACAGAAATGCCAGTAGTTCCACTACTAGCTATTTACCCAAAGAAAATGAAAACACTAATTTGAAAGGATAGATGCACCCAAATGTCTACTGTAGCATTATTTATAGTAGCCAAGATATCAAACCAACCTACATGTCTATCCACAGATAAATGGATAAAGATGTAGTATGTGTATATACTGGAATATTACTCATCCACAAAGAGGAAGAAGATCTTGCCATTTACAACAAGGATGGACCTAGAGGATATTATGCCAAGTGACATAAGTCAGCCAGAGAAGGACAAATATTGTATTTCATTTCTATGTGGAATCTAAAACACAAATGAACAACAATGAAACAGACAAATACAGAAAACAAAGTTGGTGGTTGCCAGAAACGAGGGGCCTGGGTGGATGGGCAAAATAGGTAAAGGGAATTAAAATGTACAAACTTCCAGTATTAAAAAAAATTATGAAAAGGAGCACAAGCGATTAAACAGGTCACTAGGGTAAACCTGGTTTTTACCAAAAGGTATGCTTTCTAAAACTGGCCAAAAAAAAAAAAAGTTACCAAGAAGTAGAACAGTTCATGATAAATAACTGTTATTTTTCCATAATGGAATTCTGTTTATAATATTTTAGGACATTAATGGCCTAAAATTGGCCCAAATTATAGTGTGTCAAAAACTTTGATTTTTCTTCAAAATTAAAAGGAAGTGAAAACAAGTCACTGTCCATCAAACCTTTCACTTGTCCTTACTGCAGTTTTTTTTCACTTCCCTCTTTCCTACACATACACACAGACACACACAATATACTCAGATCACCATTCTAGGCTGCCTCTCTAGAGTATATAAATCAGAACCAGACATTATGTAAGTACCACAAGCAGGGAGAAAAATGTTTGATGAATGACTGGGAATGGGCAATTAATCACTAAAGGGCCATCCAAACCTTTTCTTGGCCTAATTCCTGCTAAATTATTGTCAAAACAATTAGTTTCCCATGTAAAAAAAAGCCCTTTCCACTCATCACAATGAACCGCTCTGTGCTGCTCCAAAAAAAACAGTACATAAACTCAGCTCTTTGTCAACCCCAGCGGGTCCCTTACAATAAGAAGCTAATTAGAACACGTAACTTGAATATTTTTAAGTAACTATCTTAAAGTAATGTTATCTGCACTTATGCTTATGTAAGAAAATCAACAGCCTAAAGGGTAGAAATATTAGTTGGCATTTAAACAATTTACTCTGTGCCTGTCCAATGATTTCTCTAGTTTTACTTTGACAAGATATTCAGTAAAGGGCAGTAAGATCAAAAAACGTTCCTTTCCTTATCACTTTTAACAAAGTAGTACAGGCACAGGAGGCTTGTCAGATAAGATATTTTCCCATGGGTATTTGTCATACAAATACTGTGACACTCACACCCCCCCCCCAGCCGCCACCTGGTTTCTTGTTCCACAAGCACTGTTTGTATACCTCCCTAAACCTTCCTGCTATGTAGCTACTGCTAACAATGTCACTTACTCAATGCAGTGAATGGGGGCAGACACAACATGTGTAATTAATAGGCAAATGACAAAGACCCCAGGAGCACTGGCTGCTGGCAGTGAGGAGAAGGAAGGGGCAGGGGTGAAGCTGTGAAACGCATCCGTGCACCTCAAAGATACATCAGAAATTTGGCAGTGGGACTAGCAGGAGGTTGAAATGACCTGAAATAAAAACAAAATATCCAACAGTGGTTACGCCAACTAGACATAAAAGAAAAATCTGAAGTTCCTCTGGTGAAGAGTAGTGGAAGTAAGAGTTTACAATCTAAGTGGTTATAAGTGGTTATTGTGGGCACATCACACAGGGAGTCCAGCCTTCACTCTCCGTCCCAATGCCTCCCTCCTGCAGCAACACTGGAACATTCAGTTTCCTGGCAAAGAGGCACAGGCCAGGTTGTCTGGCTTTAAGTCAGGCACTTGGCTCTTCTTCCCCCACTACCCTGCTGACTCTCTTTTACCCAAGGCTGACTCCTCTCTCACTGTGGCCTGCGAAACTCTGAGGGCAAAAACAAAAGATTCTGGAATCTACAGCAAAGGGACGGAGACCCTGAAAGCAGCAGTTCTCAAACTTCTTGGTCTCAGGTACCCTTTTTACTCTTAAAAATTATCAAGGACTTCAAAAGCTTGTGTGTGTGTGTGTGTGTGTGTGTGTGTGTGTGTTTAATCATTCACCACAATCAAATGGGAATTATTCATGCAAGGCTGGTTCAATATTCACAAATCAATCCATGTGCTACATCATTAAGAGAAAGAAAAAAAAAACACATGATCATTTCAATGGACACAAAAAACTTTTGACAAAATACAACCCTCATTCATGATAAAAACCTTCAAAAGAGTAGGTTCAGAGGGAACATACCTCAATATAATAAAGGCCGTCTATGAAAAACTGACAGCTAACATCCTTAATGGGGAAAAACAGAGCTTTTCCTCTAAGGTTAGGAAGAATACCAGGCTGTCCATGCTTCCCACTTTTATTCAACATAATATGGCAAGTCCTAGCCACAGCAATCAGACAGCAAAAAGAAATAGAAGGCATCCAAATCAGTAAGGAAGAAGTAAAACATTCACTATTTCCAGATGACATGATGCGATATGTAGAAAACCCAAGACTCCACCAAAAAACTGCTAGAACTGATCCACAAATTCAGTAATGTCACAGGATGCATAATCAATGTACAGAAATCTGTGGTCTTTCTATATACCAATAATGAAGCAGCAGAAAGAGAAATTAAGAAAACAATCCCATTTACAGCTGTGCCAAAAACGGTTAAGATATCTAGGAATAAAATACTGATGAAAGAAACAAAGAAGACACAAAGAAATGGAAAGACATTTCATGCTCATGGACTGAAAGTACAAATATTGTTAAAATGTTTATTCTACCCAGAGCAATTGACACCAAAACACCAGCACTTTCTACAAAACTAGAACAAAAATCCTAGAATTTGTATAGAACTACAAAAGACCCCGAGTAGCCAAAGCAATCTTGAAAAAGCAAAGCTGGAGGCATCACAATTCTGGACTTCAAGTTACTTTGCAAAGCTGTAGTCATCAAAACAGTACAGTACTGGTACATAAACAGACAGATCAAGGGAACAGAATAGAAAACCCAGAATTAAACCCACAATTATAAAAGAGTATCCAATGGGTTAAAGACAGTCTGTTCAACAAATGGTGTTGGGAAAACTGGACCATTCTCTAACCCCATATAGAAAAATTCAAAATGGATTAAAGACCTAAATGTGAGATCTGAAATGGTAAAAATCCTAGTAGAGAACACAGCAGTAACCTCTCTGACACTGGCCATAGCAACCTCTTATTAGGTAAGTCTGAGACAAGAGAAACAAAAGCAAAAATAAACTATTGGGACTTCATCAAAATAAAAATTTTCTATATCAGCAAAGGAAACAAAACTAAAAGGCAGCTTACTGAAAGGCAGAAGATAGTTACAAATGATATTCAATAAAGAGT
Organism: Crocuta crocuta; assembly: GCF_008692635.1. NCBI lineage: Eukaryota > Metazoa > Chordata > Mammalia > Carnivora > Hyaenidae > Crocuta > Crocuta crocuta. The sequence goes on from NW_027551572.1 coordinate 2,454,548, forward strand.
ATCCAAAATATATTTAAAAACTTGTAAAACTCAACATGTAAGAACTAATCAAATTATAAAACGGNGAGAAGATAGTTACAAATGATATTCAATAAAGAGTTAGTATCCAAAATATATTTAAAAACTTGTAAAACTCAACATGTAAGAACTAATCAAATTATAAAACGGACAGAAGACATGAACACATTTTTCAAAGAAGATATATAGATGGCCAAGAGAAACATGAAAAGATATTCACATTACTTACCATCAGGGGAATGCAAATCAAAACTAAAATGAGATATAACCTAACTGTCAGAATTGCTAAAAGCAGCACAAGACACAACAGCTGTTGGAGAGGATGTAGAGAAAAGGAACACTCAAGCACTACTGGTGGGAATGCAAACTTGTGTAGCCACTATGGAAAAGAGTATGTGGGAGTTTCTCAAAAAGTCAGAACTACCCTATGATCCAGCAATTGCACTACTGAGTATTTACTCAAGGAATACAAAAACACCAATTCAGAAGGATACATGCACCTGTATGCTTACAGCAGCATTATTCACCACAGCCAAGATTCGGAAGCAGTCAAGTGTCCCTTAATAGATGGATGGATAAAGATGATGTAGTATGTACATATATAGGTATACATACAGACATATATCATACATAAATACAATGGAATATCATTCCACCATAAAAAGAAATTTTGCTATTTGCAATAACATGGATGCAGCTAGACAATATAATGCTAAGCAAAAGGAGTCACAGAAAGACAAATGCCATATGACTTCACTCATGTGGAAGTTAAGAAACAAAACAAATAAGCAAAGGGAAAACAAAGAGAGACAAATCAAGAAATAGACTCATAACCATAGAGAACAAACTGATGGTTACCAGAGGAGGGTGAGTGGGGGGGGATAGGTGACATAGGTGATGGGGATTAAGGAGTGCACTTGTGATGAGCAATGGGTGTCGTTCAATCATAGTATTGTTCACCTGAAACTAATATAACACTGTATGATAACTATACTGGAGTCAAAACTTAAAAAGCTTGTTTTTGCAGGTTATATTTATTACATTGACTATTTTAGAAATTAAGACTAAAAAACTTTAACATTATTAAAGTCATGTTTAAAGTATTCTTAACTATTAAAATAATTAAAAACAAACATGGTTATATAGGTTATATTATACTTAAGGTATCAGAAATTAAAGCTGAGATATTTCTGAATTATTCATTTAGTACTTCATTAAATGTAATAATAAACCCACTACACGCTAGCATAAATAAAATCATGAAAAATAACCACTTTACCAAAACTAAGTGGCACTGCTTTATATTTTGAAAATCTCTTTAATGTCTTACTTAACAGAAGATGGTGAGATTTTTCTATCTGCTTCTACATTCAATCTATTCTTTTATGTTGTTTTCCTTGAAGCATATAAAGAAAATCCAGCCTCATATAAATACGTAGTCAAAAAAGGAAACAGAATTTTGAGAGTCTTTCTGATAATTGTGGATACTGTTTGTTACTATTTCAAGACTTTTCAAGTGGAGTTTCTTAAAAGGTAGGTGAGACATGGGATCAAGTTAGGTGAGACATGGGATCTGAAACCTTAGTATTGAAATTTCATTATCTGTTAGATTAAAACCATTGGTCTACCTTGCATTTTGAATTGATCTTTTACCCAGGTATAATTCTGTGGCCTCACTGAATTATGCAGATCTTCCACTGATGACACAGTTTGCTCTATAACCTCGATGTTTCAATACACAGTGCCAACCAATCATATTCATTACTATCACACATCACTAATCTCATCAGAAAAAGTAAGTACTGGGGTGCTGTCAAGGTTACAGGGGCAGATGCAAGTTTTCCAAAGTCCTTTTTCTGCTCTAAAGCTGAAATTTATTATTGAGGACAAATGCTGTCAGTTGTTTTCCTTAAAGCATCAGGCTTACTTGGTTCATTTTGAAAAAATGCCTGCCAAATCCTTAGTCTGAATAATCACAGTTTGTCAGTTATTCTTCCAAGTAGAATCGGTGGCCCACGGGGACAAAAATGGCTTGTTCAGCTTACATAACTCAATCTCACAAGAGCTTTTCCTGGAGACAACCACTATCCTTCAGTACGTAAGCATACCTTGTTTTACTGCACTTCACTTTGTTGCCTTTCCCGGATACCACATGTTTTACAAATTGAAGGTTTGTGGCCAAGTAAGTACCAAGTAAGTCTATTGGTGTAATTTTTCCAAAAGCATTGGTTCGCTTTGTGTCTGTGTAACATTTTGGTAATTCTCACAATTTTTTAAACTTTTTCATTATATTTGTTATGCTGATATGACATCAGCAATCTGAGGTTACTTCTGCAATTGTTTTGGGGCCCACAAACCATGCTCATGTAAGATGGTGAACTTAACCCATAAATGTTGTGTGGGTGCTGACTGTTCCACTCACTGGCTGTTCCCTCACCTCTCTCCCTCTTCTCTGAACTCCTGATTCCTTGAGATCCAACTGTATTGAAATTAGGCCACTTAATAACTCTACAATGGCCTCTAGGTGTTCCAGGGAAAGAAAGAATCACATGTCTCTCACTTTAAATCAAAACCTAGAAATGATTAAACTTAGTGAGGAAGTCAGAGACCGGCCAAAAGCTGTCACAAGCTGTGAATGCAAAAGTTCAAGAAAAGTTCTTGAAGGAAACTGAAAGTCATTTGCTACTCCTGTGAACACATGAATGATAAGAAAACAAAACAGCCTTAGTATTGCTGATATGAAGAAAAATTTGGTGGTCTGGACAGATCAAACCAGCCACATGTTTCCTTAAGCCAAAGCCTAATCTGGAGGAAGGCCCTAACTTTCTTTAATTCTCTGAAGACTGAGAGAAGTGAGGAAGCTGCAGAAGTTGGAAGCCAGCAGAGGTTGGCTCATGAGGTTTAAGGAAAGAAGCCATCTCCATGACATAAAAGTGCAAGGTGACGCAGCAAGTGCCGATGTAGAAGCTGCAGCAAGTTTTCTAGAAGATACAGCTAAGAGAATTGGGGGCACCTGGGTGGCTTAGTCGGTTAAGCGTCCGACTTTTGCTTAGGTCATGATCTCGCGGTTCGTCGGTTCGGGCCCCGCGTTGGGCTCTGTGCTGACTGCCAGCTCAGAGCCTGGAGCCTGTTTCAGTCTGTGAGTCCCTCTCTCTCTGACCCTCCCCTGCTCACGTTGTCTCTCTCTCCTAGAAATAAATAAAACATTTAAAAAAAGAGAGAGAATTGAAGAAGGTGGCTATACTAACCAGTAGATTTACCATGTAGACAAAAACAGCTTTCTTTTGGTAGAATATCCATCTAGGTCTTCATAGCTAGAGAGGAGACATCAGTGCCTGGCTTAAAACCTTCAAAGGGGACAAGCTGACTCTTGTTAGGGGCTAATGTTAGCTGGTAATTTTAAGTTGAAGTCAGTGCTCATTTACCATTCCAAAAATTCTAGGGCCCTTAAGTATTATGCTAGAGCTATTTATAGAATCTGTGCTCTATAAATGGAACAACAGCACATTTGGTTACAAGATGGTTTACTGAATATTTGAAGCCCACTGTTAAGAACTGCTTAGAAAGGATTCCTTTCACAATACTACTGCTCATTGACAATGTACTTGGTTATCCAATAGATCTGACAGCGATGGACAATAAGATTAATGTGGTTTTCATGGCTGCTAACACAACATCCATTCTGTAGTCCATGGGTCAAGCAGTAATTTCAACTTTTGACCCAAGCCAAAGTCAGACACTCAACCGACTGAGCCACCCAGGTGTCCCTCACCTTTCAAGTCTTATTATTTAAGAAATACATTTCATAAGGCTGTAGCTGCCATAAAATGATTTCTCTGATGGATCTGGGCAAATAAAATTGAAAACCTTCTGGAAAAATTCACCTTTCTAAATGCCATTAAGGGCATGAGTGACTCTTGGGAAGAGGTCAAAATGTCCACATTCATAGGAATTTCAAAGAAATTATTCCCAGTCCTCATGGATGACTCTGAGGGCTTCAAAGTTTCAGTGGAGAAAGTAACCTCAGATGTGGTAGAAACGGCAAGAGAACCAGAATTAGAAGTGGAGCCTGAAGATGGGACTGAATTGCCACAAGGGCAGGATAAAAGCCTGAGCAGGTCAGGAGCTGCTTTTTATGGATGAGCAAAGTGGTTTCTTGAGATGGAATCTACCTCTGGTGCTGATGCTGTGAAGCTTGCTGAAATAACAACAAAAGGGTTTAGTATATTCCACCTCCAACCTGCGTGCGCCTTGGGGCCACTGGAGACTTGAAAGTCTACACTGCCATCCCAGAGGTCGTGAATGAACTGGTCTGGGGTGTGGCCTGGGTATTGGGAATTTTGAGCTCGCTTGATGATGCAAAGGTTCAGTAGAGTTGAAACCACTGTTCCACCTGAGTGCTTCCCAAAGAGTTAGCTCCACGTTTCCTATACAGCAGAGGTTCTCAAACCTTAGCATCCCCTGGAGTACTTGTTAAAACTAGTTCCTGTGTCCTCCCCCCNCATTTTTATCAAGTTTCCAGATGAAGCCGGCACTGCTGGTCTGGTGACCACACTTGGGAGAACCAGTGTCTCAGACTGGAGCAGGATGCTTAGAGCGGCCACCTGGTTCTGCTCGACCTGATAGGTTCCCTTCCTCCCCTTTCAGTAGGGAGAAAAAGTTAATACTCTTAAGTAGTTTTATATCTCATTTTGGCCTTCGCTTTACTTGTGCTTCAGGAAATGCTGCCTCAGGTGATGCAGCCTCCAACTATGCCTGAGCTGACAGCCTGGAAAACTAAGGCCTGTTAGGTTAGTCAGTCATTAATTGACAAAATGCCTATGAAAATCGCTGTATATAACTAATGTATGTTATTAAACTTCAGTATCTAAAATCTACAATCCTCAAGTAAGTGTGTATCAGTTGGATGTTAATTACATATAGTCACAATCTGTATTCTATCTTTCATATTTTTACTAGTGCAATTTCAAAAATCCCACACTGAAAGCAGCAAGATTCAATTACTGTATAAAACTGCAAAGGACCGAATTTAAAGATGCCTCAAAAGACATTTATGAAGACTGGTCGCAAGGCAAGGCTTACAACAATCAATGAGACAGTACTGAGATGCCGAATGCAAAGCATGTTATACCCTCTGCTTGAACCACTTTGTTAAACGTGTTGTATATGAACAAGGTTTCTGATCTTCCTGCCTCTGGCCATGCCAACAATGGAAATCCAGCTTCCTCTAGCATATAATACGTGAAGTATAAGATATCATTGGGCAGGGGAAAAAGTAAATGCTCTTCTTGACAAAACCAATATCCTTGCTCCCTGGGCCATTGTGTTTCTTATATAAGCAGATATATAAGATGGACCACTTTTCAAACTTGAGCCACATAATTCTAATAGTGGTGGGAGAGTAGAGAGAAAAGAGCAAAGAGATCACAGACTGAACCATCTACCAAACAGCATGTTTCACAGCCATGGCTAAATATTGGAGTCACCAGGGGATGCTTTGCAAATGCCCAAACGCCAGGCTGCACCAAGAGCAATTACATTAAGGTTATCTGGTACGGGCCCAAGGCAGCAGTGATTTTTTTAAAGTGCCCCAACCACCCCCTGAGTAAACCACTGTTCTGTGAGGTAAAGAGCTACAGTACCAAGAGACAACTCATTCTTGAGACGATTTTCAGACTCCTGACACTCTCCTTTAGAAAGCAAAGAAAGCATGGAGATAAAAATTGATAAACAGCTGAGAGATAAAAGGACCACAGCAGTAGTAGTTTTTGAGGAAAAGTGCTTCTGAAATCCTTTGATCTTTTGTTGTTCAAGGAAAATGCCAAATGGATGAGCGAAGGCAAATGCATTTGAATCTCTGTGGTTTCACCAGGATGCTAGTGTTCCACAGAAGATTAGGCCAAGAAGCAGTTCAAATTAGCTGTCAAGTGGTTCTCAAACTGGCTAGCAAGTGGTAACAACAAGGTGACCCCCTCAGGTTTAACTAGGGCTGGATAGAGAGGTGAGCAACCGAAAGAGGAGGACACTCTTGAGTCTGGCTTTATTTAACATCGTTAGCTGTCTTTTGGGAAAAAAGCCATTAATTTCCATTTACTGGGAACGGCACATTACTACATTCTCAAGCTATCAGGGTGAAGGCGAGACTTGCATGGGTTCTCCTGCAGGACTCCTGTGCCAGACAGGCCAATGCCACTCAATCTGCTTAAAGTACAGTAGCCCATCCATCTCAACCGCTGTCAATATGGGCTCCACTTACCCAGGATCATACAGTGCAGACTCTGCAAATTCAACTCTGATCTCACATCACGGCCCAGAGTTTTCAACAAAGGTGATTCGTAGAGGCAGGACCCCGCAGCCTTGTGGCTTTATGGTCATCCAAAAGGAGGAATCCACAAAGAACAGAAAGCCATAAAATCACGAGGCTGCAGGGTCCGGCCTCTAAGAATGTTCAGAGAAGGTATCGTAGGTGCTTTTTAAAAAAAAAATATTTATTTTTGGGAGAGCGCAAGCAAGGGAGGGGCAGAGAGAAAGGAATAGAGGATCCAAAGTGGGCTCTGCCTGGACAGGCTGACAACAGCTAGCCCCATGTGTAGCCTGAACTCACGAACTGCAAGATCATGGCCTGAGCCAAAGTCAGATGCTCAACTGACTAAGCCAGCCCGGCACCCCTATAGTAGATGTTCTTACAAGACCTTCAGTAATAGGGAAGGGGTGGCTATTCCTGTTTCATAGGTAAGCAAGTTTAGGGGGTGTGGGGATAAGCCAGCACAAAAGCTTTAATCTCTTATCTCTGTTTACATATTCAAAATGAGGCAAATCTTCTGGATGCGGTGTGTTATAACCTCTTTCTTATGGTATAAAAAATGAATAAAGAAACATTAATATTGGCTTGAAATCCTGACACAGGATACTATTTTCTCCACCAATACATTCTCAGACGAATGAAATATGTTCACAAAGATGTAGGTGGATTAGAATCATAATAGAGGTGATAGAAGAATTGTAAACCAGAAGATGGATTTTTCAATTTGTTAATTTTATCATTCTGTGTCTGAGTAAACTGTTCTTTTTGTTATCGAAGAAAAATTTCTTTAGATAAATTCTTTCTGTGAGAATCTTTGTATTTTGCTTTTCTCCCACAGCCTAGCCATCTGAAATTAGATGAGAGGCAAGATCCAGAAAATTCATTAGCACAGGGCTAACATTTACTGTAACTGATCATTTTCATGTCTTTGGCCATGTACATTTTCCATTAAATTTTCACAAGAAATAAAAAAGACAGATCATCAATATATATTGTGCACAGCAAGGTGTTAGTCATTTATATCTTAAATTGCTTGTGGCATTCTGACTGGCTCTTGAAGATTTATAACTTTAAAATGAGTCACTTAATGTACTGTTTGCTAAAACTTTCAGGAAAACAGTCACTTTTGACTGTTGGGATTGCTCTCCATTTCCGGCCGTGGTCATCATATCTCTTGGTTTCAGAAAGACGCCAGAATGCTCAGGATCTATACCTCTATGGCCACTCCAGTTCTCACATTTCAAGTCTGCTAGTGCAGAAAAACTGCTAGAACACCTCTTCTCTACGAGAATCTATTGCTGTGATTTGAAATGGGGAGTTAAACTGTTAGGTCTTTGTTCACGAGCATTGAGTGAGTAGTTCTACAATCGCTTCCAATTACCTAAACCATTTCTACAACAATCAGCCTCAATTTTTAAAAGTTAGAACCACTTGGCTTTCACTCCAGGAAAGCTTTATTAAGAGTGCTGGCTGGAATGAAGTTTAATTTTGCCTATATGGTCAAGGTGCCATACAAACTGGAAGCGAAATGGTACAGGCTTCAAGGTTTCTCCAATGACCACTCTTTTTTTTTTTTTTTTTAAACGTTTTATTTATTTCTAGGAGAGAGAGAGAGACAGCGTGAGCAGGGGAGGGTCAGAGAGAGAGGGAGTCACAGACTGAAACAGGCTCCAGGCTCTGAGCTGGCAGTCAGCACAGAGCCCGACGCGGGGCTCGAACCCACGAACCGCCGAGATCATGACCTAAGCGAAAGTCAGACGCTTAACCGACTAAGCCACCCAGGCGCCCCTCCAATGACCACTCTTAAAGACATAGGGGAAACGAGCTACACTTGTGGACGAGGGAATTTCCGGTCATGGTCAGAAACTGTTCCCAGATGTCAAACAGGCAAACAATGCAAAAATGGATCCCTAAAGAAAGCAACAGTAGCAACAGGATCACAGAGCAGGTTATTAAACCGATTTTGTTCCTGGCTAGCAGAGCACGGCAAAATATTTACCTTCTTACTGGAACTTTCAACTTACCAACTTAAATGTCAGTGTTTTTAAAGCTTTGGGATCATCTACAATCTTCTGTAAATTAGCAGCCACTGAAAAATACAAACGTGGAGAAACAGTGTCCAAATTATTTACAATAACACTGGATTTTCACATCAGTGATTCAGAAAATCTGGCTAATCATGGAATAAGCTACAAAATTATTTCTTTCACAGACATTTACAAAGTCCACATAAATAACGAAATTAGTCTCATACATTTTCTCCAATTTATATCTTCAGCGCATCTGAATTAATCACCATACGCTGAGCCCACATTTCATAAAATCAAATGGGAAATTACTTGCTAATGGAAAGCAGCCTCCACTCTTTTACCACTTGGTTTTTCTCAACACTCATTACTACAAAATTCACTGGCCAGCAGAGGGCAGCACAAAACAAAGGAGAAGTACTGTAAAGAACTGCTTCTCTGAAAGTCGTAGGTCAGTACATTGGAACGTGTCTCCCATAAATTCACTCAGTTCTCTGCACCCAATTTTATCAAAGCAACAAAATACAGTGGATAACCTCTACAACCCGGGCATACGTGTTAATGCTTTCAGTGCATGATGATCTGTCAAACCAGTGTAGTGCCACCTTGAACAATATCCAAGTTGGCTGAACAGGGTCAAGCACTAGAGGCTGTCAGTGCGGAGCTCAATAGAGAAGATGTGTTTTCAGTATTAGCAGGATTCATCAGAAACTCATCCCATTTTCCATGGTGTCATCATATATTTGATACTCTAGCAGAGAAGCCAGACTTTCCTGCTTACTCATTCTGATTTAGGATACAGAATTATCAAACAGTAATGATGATGGAAATTTAAAACTTTGCCCTATCCATATCCAAATCTAAAGTATAAAGTGTTGAAAATCAAGTAAGGACTGCTGGTTAGGGAAAAAGAAATGACTATGGAAGAAATTAAAGAAGGTTCCGTTTATCATTTTTACTTTTCATGTGGAAAGTTATCTGCTGTTCAGTAATTAGGTACCTGAAAAGTTATGCAGCTATTTTAAGATTTAAAAAAAAGATAACCTATATTTTGAGAAAAGTGTTTCAAGTAGAAAGGCTAAGTGGAGAGTAGAAAGAAATCTGCATATTTCGTGTTTCTCTAAGGTGGACTAAAAACAACACAGATACATGGATTTTCTGCAGATTAGTTCTTTAATTCATCAGCTGCAGAAGAGAAAAAAATGAAAATTATATACTCAATATGGCCTATTTCTCTTTATAAACCACAATTACAAGCATCATTTTATCTTCATTTGTTGCCCTTAATACTTCCACTCTGAGCGATCTGCAAGGTTTCATTTATGAGAACCCTCCCTCCCTCCACATCTTCTCCTTTTTCTTCTACCCCCACATGCAAAGTTGCAAAAGCATCAGGTATATCCTGGGACACCAACCTCAACGTTAGAGGTGTCAGCACCAAGCATCTTTTGGCCTCCTCTGCAGTTTCCTGAACATATTTCAGATGCTAAAATCATCTAGTAATCCATGCAAGAAACACTGGCTTAGGGGGTGAAAAGCTGTGCTGTGAAACGCTGTCCACCAAAGCCAGTATTTATGATGTCAGGGCATTCTGACTGCAAATTACAGCAGCTGAGCACAGTCACCATTTTCTTAAAACATAAAAGTGTTCTAATAGCCCCTCTGATTTGGACTGATTTCATGAGTGGCCGTAAAGTCTTCATATGAATTTCTGTCGTTTCATTAAAGGCCCTCAGTTAATGTGGATGATTTACTGCCCTGTTCCGGGTCATCTCTTTCCTGTCTGCTCTGTACTGTTCCGCCAGAAGTAGCGCTCCGTCCTCCACTAATTCAGAGCCCTCTCTCTGGCGTGCGTGCCCGTGTGCTGGGGCCCATCTCCCAGGAACATGGCTAAGCAAGTTGGAGACTAGAGGGCAAAGCTGAAATACCAGCATCTTAAACAATCATCCCGGAAGCCATACTCCCCAATTGTGAATCCTACGCCTCGGGGACATTAGAAATTCAAATTCTCTCTTCAACTCAAAGCAAAAATAGCAAAACTGGCCACTTACCTGATTACTTATCCCAGCTGCTAGGCTTATTTTCAATTTAGTTGATTCTAATTTGTTGTAAAGTGCTATAAAATACCTTCATTTAACTGACACCACATAAAACTCAAGGTGATACTAATTTCTCTTCCACTAGCAATGCTCATTAAAAAGATGGGTGTCACTGTTTTCTCCCTTCTCCTGACTGTGCACCTGGATTTCAAAAATAAAAATGCTCCTTACCTGGAACGTGAGCTCAGAAAGGAGGATTGGACAGGGCTGGTTAACTACAGCTTCTTAAGTATGTGTTGGTAACACTGAACTTCATGTTTTAAGGTGCTTTAGGTTTCCCCAAAATATGGGGCTTCAGAACCCTGCCTCCTCACTGGCCGTCAACTTATCTCCAATGCTTCCTGGCTTTTCCAAATAGAACCCATTCCCCTAGTTTCAGATGCAGACTGTGTTCTCTCTCCATCCCCTCTCTTCAGTCACAAGTGCTCTCCCGGTTTCTTGACCATAGCGGACACAGAAAACACTGAGGTACCAGGGATTGTGGCCGTCTTGTCCTACCTACCACTGTAGCTACATGGTACCTTTGTGGGAGCCATCTATTTCTTGGCTAGTTTTGTGTCTCTGTGTCAAACTTTAGGCTTGAGTCAGGGCTATAAATTCTATGTGCTCTTTTTGAATAACATTTGGCCTAAGGTATGGTAGGTATTGTGCTTTATGAAACTGTAATAATACCATTAACAACCACATGAAAAAGATGTTGATGCTCATATCTCCCTGAATCCAAAAGAGAAGGAAATAAGACGGTCCTGGGGGTAATCCAGCAGAGGCAAAGCAGCAGAGCCGACATTCCCTTGGCACACTAAGGCAGCATTCTTCAGACACTGTTTTCTCTATGAACTCTGTGTACTACTCAAATTCTCCACATTTTGACAGTTAGAAAAGTAATGGTTACATAATGACTACTTACAGTCTGTTTGCATTACAGGTAATTAGTGGAAAGATACACTTTTCTCCCCAGATACCAGGGTATTTCACAACAATCTCCTATAGTACTGATGTTCTGGTGGCCGTGAGTTAATTTATCTAATTTGAGCTATTCTCAAACAAAAGCTGTGGAGAAAAGCACTCCAACGAACCCCAAGTCCAAGGCATTCCTCTAGGAGGAAATTCTGAGTGAAGACAAAGTACAGACTTGGGTTACCTGATATCACAAGACTGTTTGATCCAAAGACACATCCTCAACATCTGCTCTGTACACTGTGTTGCTGCAGAAAGGCAGCATGAGATTACAAAGCAAGAAAAAGACACAGATGCCAAAAGAGAATGTGAGCTTCTAAGTAAGGAGAAAAGGAAATGATAGGAGGGTGGAGATCTTATGGATCATTGTAACGCTAATGTGAAATTATAGCTAATTAACTATTATGTTTGGGACAAAATACAAGAGATTCACCCTAGTATTTTCTCTAAATTGCTGGGCTCTTATCTTGAGGAGATGAGTGTAGCACAGTGTGTAAGTGCTTTCATTTTCCAGCCAGAGTGCCTAGGTTGAATTCCTGCTCCCTGCTCAGAGCTACGTGGCTCCATGGACTCGGGCAAGTTTACTTTAACCTCTTTGTGATGAAGTCTACACATCTGTAAAATTTGGTTATTAATAGTGCCTGTCTGATAGGGTTCTTCTGGGAATTGAGTTCATACACATCCAGTGTTCAGTGCTTGATATATTGCAAGTACATAACAAATAGTAGCTTACTATCTCTACCTCGGACAAATGCATATTTTAACTGGTTTTCTTGCTTTCAATCTTAACCCATGAGCCCTCTTACACTCACCAGAGTTACTTGGAGAATCTAAGTCATAAATTGGAATATACTGCCTCCTTAGGTAATACTCCTTAATTGTTGTTGGCGTATGCCAACCTAGTAGAAATGGATAATTCCTAGAAACATACAAACTACTAAGACTGAAGCAGAAAGAAATAAAAAATTGAACAGACTGATTACCAGCAGTGAACTTAAATCAGCAATCAGAAAACTCCCAATAAGCCAAAGTCCAGGACCAGACAGCTTCACAGGTGAATTCTACCAAAAATTTAAAGAAGACTTAATACCTATTCTTTTTAAACTATTCCAAAAAATAGAAGGAAAGCTTCCAAATTCAATATATGGGGTCAATATCATCCTGATGCCAAAACCAGATAAAGATACCACAAAAGAAGAGAGCTACAGGCCAATATCTCTGATGGACATCATTGCAAAAATCCTCAGCAAAATACTAGTAAACCAAATCCAACAATAACAAAACAAACAAAAAAACAAACAACAAAAACCCCAAAACAAACCATTAACCTGATCAAATGGAATCTATTTTCAAGGTGGAAGAGTGGCTCAATATTCACAAATCAATCAACTTGATACATCACATCAATAAGAGAAAGGATAAAAACCATATGATCATTTTAATAGACAAAGAGAAAGCATTAGACAAAGTACAGCATTCATTCATGATAAAATCTTTCAAAAAGTAGGTTTAGAGGGACTATATCTCAAAAAACGAAAGGCCATAGATGAAAGACCCACGGAGAAATTCATGCTCAATGGGGAAAAACTGAAAGCATTCCCCCTAAGGTCAGGAACAAGACAAGGATGTCCACTCTCACCACTTTTATTCAACATAGTACTGGAATTCCTAGCCACAGCAATCAGACAACAAGAAGAAATAAAAGGTATCCAAACTGGTAAGGAAGGAGGAAAACTTCCACTATTTGCAGATGACAGGATAGTATATATAGAACACCCAGAAGACTCCACCAAAAAACTGTAGAACTGATCAATGAATTTGGTGAAATCACAGGACACAAAATCAATGTGCAAATATCTGTTGCATTTCTATACACGAATAATGACGCAGCAAAAAGAGAAATTAAGAAAACAACCCCATTTACAGCTGCACCAAAAACAGTAAGATGCCTAGGAATAAACCTAACCAAAGAGGTAATAGACCTGTACTCTGCAAACTATAAAACACTGATGAAATAAATTGATGATGACACAAAGAAATGGAAAGATATTCCATGCATTCATGGATTGGAAGTAAATATTATTAAAATGTCTATGCTACCCAAAGCAATCTACAGATTAAATGGAATCTCTATCAAAACATCAACTGTATTTTTCACAGAATGAAAACTGAAAAAACCCCTAAAATCTATATGGAATCACAAAAGACCCAGAATAGTCAAAATAATTTTGAAAAAGACAAGTGAAGCTGTAACTATCACAATTCTAGACTTTGAGTTATAATATAAAGCTGTAGTAATCAAAACAGTATGGTCCTGACACAAAAATAGAGATGTAGATTAATGAAACAGACAGAAAACCCAGAAATAAACCCACAATTAGATCATCAATTAATCTTCGACAAAGCAGGAAAGAATATCCACTGGGAAAAAGATGGTCTTTTCACCAAATGGTGTTGAAAAAACTGATCAGCTACATGTTGAACCAGTTTCTGAAAAATAGATTAAAGATCTGGGCTCCTGGGTGGCTCAGTTGGCTAAGTGTCTGACATCAGTTCAGGTCATGATCTCATGGTTCGTGAGCTGGAGCCCCACGTTGGGCTCCCTGATATCAGCATAGACCCAGCGTAGACAGTTCCCCTGACTCCCTCTCTCTCTGCCCCTTCCCCCCCCACACACAAACATCCATCATGTGCTCTATCACTCAAAAATAATAAACATTTTAAGAAAATGGATGAAAGATCTAAATGGGAGACCTGAGGCCATAAAAATCCTAGAAGACGACACAAGCAGTGATGTTTCTGACACTGGCTGTAACATTTTTCTAGATGTGTCTCCTAAAGCAAGAAAAATAAAAGCAAAAATAAACTATTGGGACTATGTCAAAATAAAAAGGTTTTGCCTAGCAAAGGAAATAACAAAACTAAAAGACAACCTACTGAATAGGAGAAAGTATTTGCAAATGATATAGCTGATAAAGTCTTAATATCCAAAATATATAAAGAACTTACACAACTCAACACCCAAAGCCCAAATAACCAAATTAAAAATGGGCAGAAGACATTAACAGACATTTCTCCAAAGAAAACATCCCGGAGACTAAGAGACAAATGAAAAGATGTTCATCATCACTCATCATATGGGAAATGCAAATGAATATCACAATAAGATATCACCTCATACCTGTCAGAATGATTAAAAATAAAAAACACAAGGAACAGGAAGTGCTGGTGAAGATGTTGAGAAATGGGAACCCTCTTGTACTGTTCGTGGGAATGCCAACTGATGCAGCCACTGTGGAAAACAGTATGGAGGATCCTCATAAAGTTAAAAATAGAACTGCTCTATGAGTCAGTAATCACCCTACTAGATATTTACTCAAAGAATACAAAAACACTAATTCAAAGGAATACATGCACCTCGATGTTTATAGAAACATTATATACAATAGCTAAAGTATGCAAGCAGCCCAAGCATCCACTGATGAGCAGATAAAGATGATGTGGTATACATATACAATAGAATATTACTCAGCCATAAAAAGAATGAAATCTTGCCACTTGCAACGACATGGATGGTGCTACAGAGTATAATGCTAAGCGAAATTAGAGAAAGACAAATGCATATGATTTCACTCATGTGGAATTTAAGAAACAAAACAAATAAGCAAAGGAAAAGAGAGAGACAAACCAAGAAACAGACTCTTATCTATAGAGAACAAACTGATGGATACCAGAGGGGAAGGGGGGGGGTATGTGAAACAGGTGATGGGGATTAAGGGGTGCACTTGTGATGAATGGTGTTGTATGGAAGTGTTGAATCACTATAGTGTACACCTGAAACTAATATAAGACTCTTTTAACTCTACTAGAATTAAAGTAATAAAACATTGGCCATTCTGACATAGTATAAAAGAAAGTAGAAATGATAAATACAATATTAGAGGAAAAGGGAAATTGAGTATAGTATATGTCATTTCCCTGAATTTTCACCAAGCTAGGTTAGTTAGATAGTGAGAAAGAGCTTAGTTAGAAGAGATTTTAGGAATGTTACAGGTACCATACGCAACCAGCCTTTGAGACAAAAATATCAAAAAGACGTGAGTATTAGTTTTATATTTAAAAAGAATGATAGGAAATAAAAGAAATGAATTCACTTGCCATTCTCCCTATGGCTCAAGTAAATTCCAGTTTTTTAGTATCATCTTGGCATGAGAAAGTCTGAAACAGTTTGGAATGGCTACACTGGCAGGTACTGAATCTGTCCTTTAAAATATAATCATAGGGGTCCCTGGGTGGCTTGGTTGGTTGAGTGTCCGACTTTTGGTTTTGGTGCAGGTCATGATCTCATGGTTCATGGTTTCCAGCCCTGTGTCCGGCTCCACGCTGACAGCAGGGAGCCAGTTTGTGATTCTCTCTCTACCACTCCCCCTCACACAATTCAGTCTCTCTCTCTCAAAACAAATAACCTTAAAAAAAAATAAAATATAATCATAAGATTAGTAGGTTGGTCCTGAATTTCTTTTACTGTGTTCGAGGTAGATTTTTATGAACTGGACCACAGTGTGGTAATGGAAGTGTCCAATAATCATTGCTATTATTGCTTATTTTGAAAGCAGTGAAATGGTATAATCAATGAAACTGTAGCTTCGTTTAGCTGGTGGAGATGGTATATCAGTATGTTTAGAGCTTAATTCCTTCTGAGAATGAGGATAAAGAAAGTAAAAAACTAAAAATACTGTGTGAAGAACGGCTGAACTTGTAAGTCAAGCTTGCCAACTATATCCAACATTCACCTGAGATGAAGGGAAGAATTTATTTGCTTTGGAAAAACAAAGAGGATTACTGCTTTGGGAGACACACCTGTTAAAATGTGCTTGGGTTCTTCAAAAATAGGTGCCTTAATCTGAGGTTTTTAGTCTTGAAACCCTCTAAACCGGAGGTAAAAGTTTGTGTGCACATTTCTCGGGAGAGGGTGTGTAGCTTTACCAGATACTGAATGGGGTCATATCCTGGATAATCTTAAATCGCTGTCCCAAATGTTTACTAACATCTTCTCATATTAATGTAAGCAATGTAGAGGTGGGGCCTTTTGTTTATTTTTATAACAGCCTTACTGAAGTACCACTGTCTTATGATAAACTGTACACATGTAAAGTGTACAATTTGGTAAGTGGTTTAAGTTTATTTACTTATCTTGACAGAGAGAGAGTGTGTGGGTACACATGAGCAAGGGAAGAGAGAGAGGGAGACAGAGAGTATGCTAAGTGATGCGGGGCTCAAACTCATGAACCATAAGATCATGACCTGAGCCGAAACCAATAGTCAGGCACTTAATTGACTAAACCCCCCTGGCGCCCCCAATTTGGTAAGTTCTGATACATGTATACACCAATGAAACCGTTACCACAAACAAGATAATGAACATATCCCAAATATGCAAACATTTCCTCAGATCCTTGGTAATTCCCTCCACCTTCCCCTCTCTGCTGCTCTCTCCATTCTATCCAGGAAGCCACTGCTCTGTTTGCTGTCACTGTAAACTTGCATTTTCTAAAATTTTATACAAATGAAGCCATATAGTGTATACTTATCTCATCTGGCTTTTTTGAATATACCATAATCCATTCCTTTTTAAATTAGTATTCCATTGTAAGGATATACCACAGTTTGTTTGCATACTCATCTCTTGATAGACATCTGGGTTGTTTCCAGGTTTTGCTGTTATAAATAAAGAGGTTATCAGCATTCATGTAAAAATCTTGGTATAGACACCTAGGAATAGAACGGCTGGCTCATATGTGTAACTTTTTAAGAAATTACTGATGTTTTCTGTGGCAAGTGTATCATTTTCATCCCTACAAGCAGTGTGAGGGAGTTCCAGTTTCTTACACACTTGCCAACCCTTGACTGTAACTTTAATTTACATTTCTCTGTATCCTTCTAGATGCATAGTTCATGTAGTCTTTTTTAAGGTCACTTTCTAACAATTAAGGGTTTCTCTAAATGCAGGTGTGGTTTTTCTCTGTTAAGTAGAAGACTTTTTCTAAAGAGAACGAAAAGTCTTTGCTAAGAAACTATAGGTATTTCTTCATCCAATAGGTAAGATTTTCACATCTCCTGGCTCATGTAT
The DNA here is from genome assembly GCF_008692635.1 of Crocuta crocuta. Lineage (NCBI taxonomy): Eukaryota > Metazoa > Chordata > Mammalia > Carnivora > Hyaenidae > Crocuta > Crocuta crocuta. The sequence continues at coordinate 2,472,083 of NW_027551572.1, forward strand.
TTAATGATAAACACACAAATATAAAGGTCTCAGCTAGATCTCGAACAGCATCAGTCCACGTCTTGGAAGCTTCCTATCTATAGAGTTCAGAAACATCACCCTACTAGGGCTTCTTAAATGTGTAGATCATAAGTTTAAGTAGAATTAAAGAAGAGAAGGAAATAACCATATCATGGAAGGCAGACAAGACAAGACATGGGAAGTCCACCCAACTTTGATTTTTAGAGGTGAAAAGAAAAGCCTGTCCAGGTCTTCACTGTTTACAGCAAGAGGCCTTATTTAATTACACTACATGTCTGAGTTCCAAGAGAATAGTCCCACCCTGGAGATATTAACAAGACTCTGTGTACGTAAGGGAGTTTAATGACAATCTCCCAAACATGGTTGAAAGAAGACTTCCGTGCAGCACAAACTACAAAGTGAGACAACCGGGCAGCTGTTCTCCACTGTATGCAGAAGACTAAACACAGTGTGTGTCTTCTCTGGTGCCTATCCTCACTTCACTGAAAACAAAAACACTTACAGAAATAAGCTTTAACCTGTCTTTATGACCTTGTCAAATCATTCAAATTCTAGAAAAGTTCTAATCAGTTGCAGGAAATACTCCAAAGGGAAATGAAACAATTTACAGGATCAACTTGTTCGTATTGTCATTTTTGCTTTATCTTGATTAAAAAAATTTTTTTTATGTGTGTTTATTTTTGAGAACGAGAGACAGAGTATGCAGGGGTGGGGCAGAAAGAGGGAGACACAGAATCCGAAGCAGGCTCCAGGCTCTGAGCTATCCGCACAGGGCCCGATATGGAGCTTGAACTCACAGACCATGAGATCATGACCTGAGCTGAAGCTGGACACTTTAACGGACTGAGCCACTCAGGCGCCCCATCTTGATTTGTTTATAACCAGGCTTTCCCAAAGTCACATATTAATCAAACGCACATTGCTTGAGATTTAGCCTGGTGGCTGCTGGACTGGGAAAAGCTTTGGAAAGTTAAAATTAATGAGACAGTAAACACACCGATAAGAGTACTGCTCCTTAAATTATGGGCCAATGCAGCCAACTGAGGCAGAGCCATCTGGCATAAGCACAAAGCTGGGAGAAACCTGAAGACTCCTGGCCTGGCACGTGGTGGCCGCCTTCCAGACACACACATTTCTCACACATGTGGCCAGCCTGCATGGAGGAAGGAGGAGAGCCGGGCTTCCCTTTACATGATGTGCACTGCCCCAGAGGAGGATTTCTAGTTTATCTTCATTTCTTGAGCTATTTTCTTCTTTGTGATTTGAAGTAAGGGTTTAGTAGCCCGTGAAAGGTACAGACCAAGGTAGAACAATTCACTTCTTTAATAACAAGAAATCAAATCGATTCAAGGGTTGACTGGGACTTCACTTTAGGACATAGCTGAAAGAGTAAAGGACCTGAAATCTAATGCTATTCATAATGCATAAAATAAACCTTGGAAAATCACCTTCCCTGTGTCTTAGACCAGTGAAATTCAAAGTGCCCAGCTGCCAAAATGTTTACCAGTCCATATGAGGTGTGGAGTGTGCACCAGAACATAAATCATTCACTGCTTCCTTCATCGAGAAAGTCTTGTTATCCCCAATCCCCTCAAGAAAAAAAGTTAGCTGAACTTCACAATGTGCTTAATGTTGGCTGACATTGTGGCAGAAGCCAGTACATGGATCCCACTGAAGAGGACCACTTTGGACTGTTCCCAAAATAATATTAACCTGCCCTCTTCCTTCCTCCACCATTCTGTGACAGATTGGTTTGGATCAAATCTAAGAAAACTGGCTGGGTTATGTAGGATCTCCAACAACAGGTAAGATATTTAAATGGCGCTTTTTGCAGAAACTTCACAATCAATGGTAGAATAAAAGATGAATAGTAGGAATGTGGAAAAGAGCTTATGAAAGAAAATTAAATATAGAACCTCATAAAGAAGCTTCTTGTCAGAGTGTCATATTCAATTTAACATTTGTGCTGTGTTTTTAATTTTTAACAAATCACTGTTAATTGTTGCATGAAAGTAAGCTGGCATGAGTTTAGCAGACTTTGTACCTGCAGCTTTGATCTTATCTAGAGAATGTGAGAATAATTACATTGAACAAAGGCCTCACTTTTATGCACGATTAAATCTGAAAGGCCATCTCCGTAATCTCCCTTAACGCCCTGCCCAACTCCCCTTTCTGATGCAAGGTAACTACACCTCTCTTTGATGACAGCATGCAGAGCTTCCTGAGAACATAAAGGGAGGGGCCACGGACAGCTCACGGCTCCCACAGGGTGGTAGTAGGAGGAAGAGCCAATGCGGATGTCCCTTCCAGAACTCTGAGGTACCAGCTAGTTGTGCTAAGGTCTGCCAGACAGCCTGTACAACCCAGAAAAAGCACAGCTGGTAGAGTCATTACAAAATCGGGAGGTTAGGGACCATGAAATAGGTGCAGAAATTAAAGGCTGACATAGACCAGAGAGAGGACAGTTTGAAATTACTACTATACTCGTTCTGAGATTTGTGGTATGGGATCAGTCTATAACTATGTATTTTCTTATTTCGTAATCTTTTTTAAATTTTGCCTTCCACACTTTTGACACCAAAATGAGCTTTAAAAAAGTACATGTTTAATAGAAAGTGAGGTCCTGTTTTCTTTTTCAATAAAGCCACAGAACCCACACACGGTGTCTGTCAAAGTTTACCACCCATCCTGGGGCTGTAGTTATTAGGTCACTGACTCCCAAGAATGCCTGGAGACCCAAGTTGCCTGACCAAGCATTCGAGAACCTCTGTCAAGACGTAGCAGTTACTTTTCAAAGGCTGTTTCCAGAAGAAAATGACTTGCCAGGAACAAATGCAGGAGGTATGTTTACATATCACCCTTTGAGGGATACGTTTCATCTCGCACTCTCAAAAATGTCCTGGTTTACATGATAAATTGGTATGGTCATCCTACTTACCAGGGACTTAAGACTGAGGCTCCTGGAAAACAGACCCCACCTGTCACTTCCAGAGTCCCAGCCAGTGCCCAGCACTGAGCCTGGCACCCAGCAGGTGCTACATGAATTAACAAAGGAGAAATCTCCAAGTACCGGGATAACAGGATTAGGAAGCAGTTTTTCAGAAATTGGAATCCCCCTTCTGTCCTCCTCTCCCCCACACAAAGATGAGAACTGGAGCTGATAGGAGTGATGTAAGGCTTGTCTTTTCAGACCTCTGGCTTCCACTTTATGTTACCCACCCCATGCCATACACATAACCTCTGTGGCCTTGTTAAATGCTTGAAAAACTTCTCCCCCTCTCCAACTGGCCAAGGTAGCAGAAAGACAGAGACAGGTCTATTTAGCTCACTGTTGTCCACCCAGTACCCAGGACAGGGCGTGGCTCACAGAAGGTACACATAAATAATTATGGAATGCATGAATGAGAAGAAACTAGCAGCACATTTTGTCAAGGATGTTATGTTAACTCTTCCAAGGAAGAGCCTTGATCTCTTATGGAAAGAAGGATAGATTTCATGGTAAAGAAATTTTAGGCAAGTAGAAACTAGTGAAGATGTAATTACTCTCCTTTATTGCAGAAGGAATGGGTGCAACCTCTCCTCATCCTTAAAATTCCACGAAACTTATGAGGAATTCAGACATTCACGTGTACTTTCTCATTACAGTACGTTGAACCTGAGACCCCCTCAGCCCTCTGGTCTGCACTAGGTCTTCCAGATGCTGGAAGCTGGGCCTGTACCACTCACTCCTATAAGATTATCCTTTGGACCCTGACAACATGCCTTTGGTCTTCTCTCCCTAAATTATAATATGGAATTTAGATTATGTTCTTCTACCTTCCTGTGCCTGAGATTTCATCTCAACGTGAAAACTCAATGCCTCCTGGACTCTAATTTCTGCCATTTCCAACCCTCCAGAGTCTCAAAAGGGGTTGAGCAGTAGTACTCATTCAAAGATCCTTCACCATGAATGTTTTATCCATGAATGTTTTATGAATGTTTTACATGAGAAAGTAGCTCATGAGGAGACCACAGAGAACTTGGGCCCTCTATGTTGTGGGTCAATGGGTGGGGATGGTGGTGAAGGGGACGGCGTATACAAGAAAAGCTGTTGCCTATTAAGACCCATGACTTGTGAAAGCAGGTGTATGTTCTAATATGTGTACATGTTCAGTCATTAAACAAATTCCTACAAAAGTGTATACCAAAAGCTGATGTTCCCATAGATGGAGAGATACAAACACAAGTAATATGCACCTTGCCTTGCCTGGTGTGTGGGCAGATTCACAACCCGATGATGATAGCAAGATCCCGCAAGTGTTGCTGGTGGGGTTAGGAATAAGGTGTAAACACAGCAAAGGCCTGGAGGGTAGTTCTGGGTAGGACTCCAGGAAGAGTGATACCTAATCCACATCTAGAAAGAAGAGCAGGCACTTGTCAACTGAATGGGAACACTCCAGGTAGAGGAAGAGCATGTGACAGGCGGGAGCAGAGCAAGTCTGAGAGCGGCAGGGAGCCTGGAACAGAGGGGCCATGGGAGAGACAGGTGAGAAGCTGGCAGAGGCTGCTCATTGGGGCCTTGTCCACCAAGGAGGATGGGCTTTTCCACCCAGGAAATAGGTTTAAAGTATTATACCGGTTAGCAATGTTGTCTATACACGCTGAAAAATACAATTGTTGTTGGAAGTTTGTGGAGGAAAAAAGTCTAAAATTCTGGTTTGGCTTTGGAAAAGTGAAAGTATTTTAATAGTCATGTGAGATGCTGATTAGAATTGAGCATATCATTAACTGGGACTTTTTCATGTTTTTAAAATGGAAAGGTTTATACATGTATGGCCAGGCTCCACATTTGCTGTCCGTGAAAAATGACATTCTCATGCAGAATGTGGAAAAAAAATTAATGCAGCACATCGCCTGGGTTAAGACACATTAAAGGAGAAATTAAAACACCTGACTGGTGTACTCTCATGCAGGCAGCCTCAGCTGTTCTAAGATGCTGTGGTACATGGGGTGTGGGTTTAAAGCAACTAACCTTATGTAGAGGAGCTCTTTCCCCCAGATGATTCGTTAATGGAGAAATCACTGTATCTTACTATATTAGTTACCCTAATTGAACAGATAAGAAACTGCGTATCAGCGAATTCATTTTTCTCTCCTGACATTATTCTCTTCCCACCAGGGTAATGGAGAAGGAAGAGCCATTATCGCAAAGAAGATAAAAATGGCACTGGAAAAAAAACCAACTTCAGTGAAAGAACTTCCAAATTGATTTGTTTGTACATTTGTTTTACCAAAGCTGTATGAATAAAGTTAGCAGTGGAAGAGTAGTTTATAATGTGCCTTGAGGTTAGAAGGGACATTTGGGGGGCTCCTGACTGCAGCTTTCCTTCTTCAGGCACAACTCTCTGTACATCATTTAAGACCCAAGGAAGTTGTTTATCTTACATTTGAGAATGTCTATGGAAGAAGTTTCCATCTCTTCATGATCCATTTCCACAATGCGCCCTGTTACAACTTTATCACCTGCTAGTGCATCTTAATGAAACCACTAGCCTTACTGACCTCTTAGTGGATATGTGACATGAACTTAGAGAGAAAAGCAGTTCCCTAAAATAGTAAAACACAGCCTCCAGGAATGTATATAAGCATTACTATCCGTAGTAAGTACTAAGGGCGCCTGGGTGACTCAGTCAGTTAAGCGTCTGACTCTTGATTTTGGCTCTGGTCATTAAATCTCATGACCCGTGAGATCAAGCCCCTCATCAGGCTCTGTACTAAAAGTGTGGAGCCTCTTTGGGATTCTCTCTCTCCCTCTCTCTCTGCCCCTCCCCTGCCCATGTTCGCTTTCTCTCAAAATAAATAAACATTTAAAAAAATAGTAAATACTAACCTACATGCTTTAGGGTATCAAGATAGTAATTCAGCACCTACTACGTCATAAGAAGGTATTTTCTTTTCTTTTTTTTTTTTATAAGAAGGTATTTTCAAGAAATAAATACCCTAGAAATCCAAGAACTTTCAAACAACCTTACCTTTAAACTCTTAGCAGCCTATGATTCACTGTTGTGATCGATCTGTACTTCTAGATTATTCATTAAATAAAATGCAGTATATTGGGTGGAAGGAAACATTGAGTATGCCAAAAATTTAGATCGCAGTGTCCAAAGTTGTAGCTTCTCTAAGTCTTCTACTACTATTTCTCTGGAATTCGCCAGTTGTATGTGCTTTGGCCAGTACTATCACCCTGCACAATAAACTGAGTTATTAGAAATTCCAGTCTTATTTGGAATGGGGAAGGCAGAGACCATCTTAAATATATACTTGAAGAGCCTTGTTCTTTTTTTTTTTTTTAAATGTTTTATTTATTTCTAGGAGAGAGAGAGACAGCGTGAGCAGGGGAAGGTCAGAGAGAGAGGGAGTGACAGACTCTGAAACAGGCTCCAGGCTCTGAGCCGGCAGTCAGCACAGAGCCCGACGTGGGGCTCGAACCCACGAACCGCAAGATCATGACCTAAGCGAAAGTCGGATGTTTAACCGACTAAGCCACCCAGGCGCCCCTGAAGAGCCTTGTTCTTAATGCCAAATACCGTCTAGGTAATTATCAAAAAGATATTTTTTGTTGTTGTCATTATCAGAAGTTATTAGGAGAATGGCAGGGGAAATGAGACAGCCTGCAGTGAGGATGTGTTGGGTCTCTAAGGACTAGCGGGGGTGGCGGGCTGGGGGTGGGGGGAGAGAACCAAATCATGCTTATGTTTAACAACAGCAACCAAGACAATCCAGGGAACAACTACTATAACTTTTGCTTTGGTCCTTGCAATGATACTGGACTTTCTGAATGAGAAGATTACCAAACTTTCAGAAATGTTCTGTACTTACATTGGGGTCAGATATCACAAGTGCATTGCAAGTACATTAAACACAATAAAGCTATTTGGATTTCAGATTTCCATTCCCTCCCTAATAGAGAAGATACCAATTTGCTGTATTTCAGCCTTTAGATACGTGCACACAACAAGTGGACTTAGACTTTTTACTATTGGTAGCAGATAAAAAATAAGTGGAATGGAGGTCACACTGATTTGGGGAATAAAGAACAAAAGGAGACAAACAAAACACTTCTGGCCAGAGAAGAGACAAGAAAGGAACACCGTGAGGTCATTATGAGGCACAGGTAGTTTGCCATCCATGTAAACAAAGTGGTTGGTTATCTTAGGGAAGAGAGCTGTTTGTAGGAGGATGTGGAAAAGGGGCACATGGCATGTCAGTAATGAGTCACAGGCAATCAAAATCCAGAAGAGGAGCCAGGAAAGAGATGCTGACGTGGGGATGATCATCAATAATGCACTGAGGAATAAAAATCAGAAGAATGTTTGACAGCAGTGAAAAGGGCAAACAAGACTGTGGGCTGTACGTGTAGCCTCAGAGAGAACCAGGCAGTGCTGCTTATTCTGATGCTATTTAAGGCAGCAAGATCTCATTAACTGTGGGAAGATCTGGCTTTTCCTACCCAGTGCAAGAAATCAAGTGAAAAGCTGTGAGTTGCAACTGAAGTTGATTCCTGATTCAAAACACCAGGGAATAAGTAAGGACAAGGCAGCTCCCGGTCCTACTGCTGTCCCAGCAGTAGAGTAAGACCCTCCACCCCACCCCTCCCCTGGCCCCTTTCCCGGGTTGATGGTAATCCTAGACTTTTAGGGTGTTAAGAAGAGGTTTGGCTAACTGTGAGAAGGGCAAGGATGTAAACTTTGTGATAGCATCACTCCTCTTCATAGAAATGTCTATGGCAGCAGAGTTAACTATGGAAGGCTGTAGAGCATTTATGAGAAAAATGAAGATATGCTATTCCCAAGGTGAAAGGTAAATGGTAATTCTCTTTTATTGAGGTACTCTGTTCATGGCTGTCCAATCATTTAATAAAAGAGACCATTAAGGAGATGGTGCCTGGAATTCCGATCAGATCCTAGGGTGGCATGGCAGCGGGTAACCCCCTCTGGGAGAGGTCCTGCTGTTTTCACAATCACAGACCAGGCTGCACTAAGTCACCCAAACTTCCAAATAACTCCCAAATAATCGTGTCTTTCTGTGTTCCTTTTAATAAGACTTTAAGTTCATTGACTGATAATGACCACTGGTGGAGCAAGTCCTCGGGTTGACAGTTCTGCATTTTGACTTTGAAGAATTCTGCCAATGACAATCGTGAAACTGTTACTTCTGGCTAAATAAAGTATTGATAATTAATGATAACGTATTTACTGAGACTTATCATGCTCTGTATGTATCTGTACGTATCATACCCTATATTTACATGTTGGAACTAGCATCTGCCCTGTTTTACAGAGGAAACTGAGGCACGGAGAGAGGAAGCACCTTGCTCAAAGTTACACAGCTTGGAAGGGGCTGAGACAGGATCTGAACAAGGCAGTTTGGCTCACCAGAACTTGTAGGCATAACCACAGCACATGCCGCCTCCCAGACACCTACTATCTTAAAACAGACTTACTGTTTTAAGGCAGGTACTCAAATTAAAATCAGGGCTTAAGAGGCACTACTGGTGCCCCTTATATACGGGGTCCCCTCCCCTACATCAAGGAGCTGGCACCAGTGTAGCTTCATCTTGCCTAAAAGCTAATTTTGTTCCTGCAAAGCAGTCCTGAGGCCTGTGTGAAGGTTCCCTTGGGGACCTGAACCGTGAGCCAAAGAGATAGAGTACAACACTATCAGAAAGCCCTCCATGTTCTCCAGCATGACCATTTTAGAAAGAATTAGGGCTGATATGTCCCAAAATACAATACCATCATCTTTTTGATCTGAGTGCCTTTTCAGCTATGATTTTTCAAACACCTCAACTGCTAAAAAACTTGACAGCTAGTCCCCATTAAAGCTGTGGAAAGGTGAAGCTGCTTTGAGGATTATTTTGTTGTTGATGCTTCTACATCTTATTTCCTGCTTTAAGGAAAAACAACAACAACAACAACACCACTTTCTTCCTTAGATTAAGGCTTCCCCTTGTTACTAATAGGAGAAAGAAAAACGTATTGCCAGAATAGAAGACAGTGACAGAGCGGATTTAGTTTACATTCAATGACGACTTCAGAAACTCACACGTGAAATTTTTTTTCTTTTAATTTATTTCTAGGAGAGAGAGAGACAGACAGCATGAGCAGGGGAGGGTCAGAGAGAGAGGGAGTCACAGACTGAAACAGGCTCCAGACTCTGAGCTGGCAGTCAGCACAGAGCCTGACGCGGGGCTCGAACCCACGAACCGCAAGATCATGACCTAAGCGAAAGTCGGACGCTTAACTGACTAAGCCACCCAGGCGCCCCCACACGTGAAATTCTTAAGAGAGGATGAGCACGTTTAAAACCATCTCAAAAACTATGGTATTGGGTATACTTGGAAAACTGCCTCTAGCAGGAGAAGGGGTTACAAGATGGGCAGCCTAACTGCCTCCATATGCTTTATGCTTTGTGAGAGGGTGAAGGGCAGCTACAGTGGCAAGTAGGGAATAAGTGACAATCTACGGCTTTAATCAAGAGCAGTGTTGAGACACTCACCACCCTTTGCCTGGAGTGCTCAGCCCCCACAGACCAAGGGGAACTCCCAGGTGTTACTTTTGTCCTCAGTAATGACATCTGTTAGCTGGTACAGCTGACACTGGGCTAGGGAGGGTTGAAGAGTGTGATCAGTGTTCCATCACTTGCCAGATACTGTTGGGCTTTAAACCCACCCTGGCCATCATAAGGAATGGCCATTTGATCATCCTCTAAGCAATAAAGCTAGTCATTCCTCAAAACAAGGAATACAAAGATCTGTGGTGAGGGGCACCTGGGTGGCTCAGTTGGTTAAGCATCTGACTCTTGATTTCAGCTGTCATGATCTCATGGTTCATGAGATCAAGCCCTGAGTCAGGCTTCGTGCTGACAGTGTGGAGCCTGCTTGGGATTCTCTCTCTTCCCCTCTCCCTGCCCCTCTCTTGCTTGTGCTTCCTTTCTTTCTCACTCAAAATAAACTTAAAAAATATTTGTTGTAAATGCAGGACCATACATGTGGTTTTATAAGTAATAACATCAGGGAACTGATCTTTATGGGTGAATCATCACATCAACTGTCCTATGTAGCTATTCTCAGGTGGAACACCCTCTACTACCCAATACATTCCTACCCATTGTCCCCAAAGAACCAGCAGTAGCAGGGATTTCATTTGATTTAAATTTTTTTTTTATTTATCCTTGAGAGAAAGAAGAGCATGAGCAGGGGAGGAGCAGAGGGTGGGAGGGGAGGAGGGGCAGAGAGAGAGGGAGACACAGAATCCGAGGCAGGCTCCAGACTCTGAGCTGTCAGCACAGAACTCGATGTGGGGCTTGAACTCATGAACCGTGAGATCATGACCTGACATGGGGCTCGAACCCGTAAACTGTGAGATCATGACCTGAGCTGAAGTTGGACACTGAACTGACTGAGCTGCTCATTTGATTTTTCTTTCTTTTTAAAAATTTTTAATGTTTACATTTGAGAGAGAAAGAGGGAAAGTGCATGAGCAGGGTAGGGGCAGAGAGCCAGAGACAGAATCTGAAGTAGGCTCCAGGCTCTGAGCTGTCAGCACAGAGCCCAACATGGGGCTCAAACTCATGAACTGAGAAGATCATGACCTGAACAGAAGTCGGACACTCAACTGACTGAGCCACCCAGGCGCCCCTTGATTTTTATGCAAAAACAAGAACAAACAAAATCAAGATGCTAAACATTCAACCAATACTGGAAGAGTGGTGACTAACTGGACGCCTAGGAGGTCCTGGTGAGGACAACCAGACAGCAGTGGGGGTGATGGAGGTAATGAGACCAGGATGACCATCTGAACTCTAAATGCAGAACAATTACTCCAGAAATTTAAGAAGGATACTGTTTGCAAGCTTGCAACCCTAGTTATATATCCAGAAATAGGTATGTTACTCGAGGAGAGCAAAAATGAAACACTTAGTCCAATTGAGTGTTGTTTACATCTTATATATGTTACAGACAGGGGATTTTTAAGTTGCAGGAAATTCTGAACTAAAAAAATGAAACATATCAATCCTCTATCAGAAGCATAGCTAAAAACGCAAGGTGTTAAGCAACAGGAAAATCATGATTAAAGCTGTCCACCCAGATTGTATATATGTGAACTTATTTTTAAACCTAGTGATGGTAGATTAAAATTTCCAGTTGCTGTTAAGAACAGAACTTGGTGTGTCATATAATACAAGGGCTAACTGAGAGGAAGCAATTGGTTAAAAACTTAGGAAGAAATCAGAAACACAGTTAAACACCAAATAAATGGTTGTTAGAAACTAAAGTAAAAAAAAAAAACAAAAAAACTTCATCCTACAGATAGTTTGCTAAGGTAAAAATGTAGCTAATGACAAAAGTAAAGGATGCCAATTATATTTCTTCACAAAACCACCTTATCAAAGATGCAGCTGCCTCGGAGAACAAGAGAGAAACAGAAGAGTCTGCGGTGGCCCGACATTTGCTACGCAGGGTCTCAAAGGACAAATGAGGAGCCCTGTTCACAACCAAATGACATTTTGGCAAGACTATGCAGAGGATCTATTGCCTGGCTGGGGTCAGTTAAATACATATTTTTTTCCATTTCCAAAAAGTTTATCTGCCATAGGTCCACAGTCTGCTGTTCAAACATACATTTAATTCTTAGTTAAGCAGAATGCAAAATTTGGCGCTGCTCTGGACGAGATATTGGCATTAGGCTCTTAATGAGAAATGGTGAGATAAAAATGATGAATTCATTCTTGCCTGGGTAATGTAGTAAGAAACGACCGCATTCCAGCTTCTCGTTTCTGAGACATAATTCTGGAAGACAGAAACCTCTGGAATGCCCATCCTGCTTAGTCTATAAATCTGAACTGTACAAATGCAGAGCCCCAATTTTTACTGCTAACACACAGCAGTGATGTGATGAAGACCGACGAAACCCAACAGCACAAAGAACCTCATACATTTTTATAGTACGTAGGATGGCGTGTGTTAATTCAATCATTCATTCATTGGACAAATATTTACTGGATATCTACTAGGCACCCAGTATTATCCTATTTTTCCATTTTAGTGTTCTGGGATACATCAGTCAACATAGCAAACAAAAAACACTCTGTGTGGGGCTTAGTCCAGTGATTAGTGAACTCACTCAACAATGCCACTGAATGACCAGTATTTTCCAGAAATTACATTTTACCAGGCACTACCACCCACAGTGCTCGAATAGAGTCCAAAGTGGCAATGACCTATTAGGAACTTGGATTTCAAGGGGTTGCCATGGTGAAATGGCACAGATTAGCTTCAATTTTAAGGACAATTCCAATTACCTAGTTGGGTAAAGTAACAAACATTTACTATATGGAATGCTTAGTATTGTTATAAACACTTTTCAAACCTTGCTAGACAACAAAATCCTATAAATTATAAAAAATGTTATAATGGCCAACTAAGTCACTACTAAGTGAACATCAGTGTTTCTTCCAACATGACACACTTCCCCAAAGATGGGACTTCCCATGACAAACGTCTAAATCAGACCAGAAACACTAAGCCAAGAACAGAACATCACTTTAAATTGTGTGCCTGGTCTTAGATTGTCCTTAGTGTTGGAATATTCAGCCCTCGATGATACCCTGGTGTGTGGAACAAGCTGGGGGAGTGGATGGGAGATGGGCAGAGAAGGAGTGATAATCTGCTTGAAAAAATGTAAGGAGGTGTGTGTTATAGTTTTAAAGTGGGTTTGTCTGATGGGGTGGAAGAGGTCTTGGAGTCAGGTCAAAACTATAAACCGCAAAAGCAATAATGGGATGTTAGAATGATACTGTAATCATCTTTGAGCAAGAAAACCATGTATTGCTGCTGCTGGTTTTATTAGCTAGTCATCTGAATAGGGCATGCTCTGTTAATGCTGCGGTTTTGCATGTTAGGTGGGGACCACATACTGACGGAGTGTGGCATTAATGAGCTAGATCCGGAAAGTATTAATAAATGACCAGGGAATCTATAGGAGACAGAGTATCAGCAGGACTGACCCTCATCGTGGGTTTTTTTAATGGGGGTGCTCCTGTGCGTGCCTAAACCACAACTGACCAAGGGCCTGGCTCCCTGTGGATTCTGTTTCCTCAGCTATCTAGGGTCAACCCTCGGAGGGTGTGTGTGGCTCTTCCTCCTTCACAGGAAACAGTTTAGGACTTGATGTTCCACTGACCTGGTATTAACCCTTTCCCCAAACTGGACTGTTAAGTGCACACTGAATCCTTCTGGTCCAAGAGCTTATCTAAGGATGTTGGTGATTTCCAATGAGCTGTAAGGGAAATGGGAGTCTTTAAAAAGCTGCAGACGCCTTACCTCAGTAGCCCGATCAAAGGGGGAGCAATCATGCTTGTGTTCTGCTTAGAAAAATAATATTCAATTTTATCTGGGTCTGCAGAGATGGCATGCTATTTATGCAGGAAGAGAACGGGATGGCATCACTTAGCACTGATGCACTCTATCGGGGCTGGAAACTCCAAAGTCTTCAGGGGCCCAGGAGATAATATAAATTAGTCAGAGAGGAGGGGGCAGAATTTTCCCCATTTAGGATTTCATGCCCAATTGTTTTCAGACCTTGTTTTTCTAAGATAAGCCAAAACTGGATTCTTATGTCAACTCTCTCATTTTTTAAATGTTGGCAATTCCGAAATTTACAAACATTGCCCAGGCCAAACAAGATACATTTGCAGGCAAGACCCAAACCTTAGGCCAGAAGGATGCAGCCTCAGCACTATAAGCAAAACACTGAAGGAACAGTTGGGAACTGGAGTCAGAGCAGAACAAAGAGGATGTGGGATGAGCTATCAACTAAAATGTGGTTCAGAGGCTTTGCGGTAAAAACTTAAAGCTCAACAGATTTCAATTTTGGTATGCCAACAGAGCAACAGAATTCCACAGGCACAGAGACATTCAATTAAGACTGTCTAGGTTCATTTCCTCAAGAACTGTGATTAAATTAAGACTTGAGATTGAAAATGTGGACTGAAGTCATTTTAGAAACCAGTTTTTCACAGTTTGGGAATTTTTTTTAACATATTCAAACAAAAGGAGTCATGGTGAAAAGTCAGGGGAAAGTCTGTAATACAGAATTAAGGCTGAATTTTGCATACCAAATGTAGTTAAGAGAATGGAACAAAACAACACAATCAGCAACGAAACACCAAGAGTGTACTAACTTTTAAAGAGGGTTTGTCTAGGAACGCCTGGGTAGCTCAGCTGGTCTCTTGATTTTGACTCAGGTCATGAACCTGTGGTCCTTGAGTTCAAGCCCCGCACAGGGCTCTGCACTGAAAGCTCAGAGCCTGCTTTGGATTCTGTGTATCCCTCCCTCTCTGCCCCACCCCTGCTTACACTGTGTCTCTCAAAAATAAATATTTAAACTTTTTTTTAAGAAAGAGGGGTTGTCTTTTAAAAACAAACCTATATAGCACACCAAATATAAAGGTGCATAAACAAAGGAGATTGTGTTCTTCTGTCAAGTACGGGATGCTCACCAATGAAATGTAAGCACAAATGAAGGCGTGTTTTGGTTTTTCCTCCTCTTTAATATTCCTCACTGTTGAAATTGGTCTGTAAATAACACCTCTAAATGGCACATTTGAAACAATGTTACGGTACCATGACATAACCTAAAAAGGGCAAATATTCTGAAGACCCTTCTATTCCTAGAATGTAGATGACTTGAAAAGATGATGTAATGGGGCACCTGGGTGGCTCAGTCGGTTAAGCGTCCGACTTCGGCTCAAGTCATGATCTCGAAGTTCGTGGGTTCAAGCCCTGCATCAGGCTCTGTGTGCTGGCAGCTAGCTCAGAGCCTGGAGCCTGTTTCAGATTCTGCACCTCCCTCTCTCTCTGACCCTCCCCTGCTCACGCTGTTTCTCTCTCTCTCAGAAAAAAAAAAAAAAAACATTAAAAAAAGATGAGTTAAGACTATTTAACAAGATTATTACGAGGCCAGTGGTGATACTGTGCCTGATGCCCCACGGTGAGTTTATGGGAATCACAGCCCCCTAACCCCACTAGGTCTGTTTAGGGATGGGTGACAAGCTAATGTGGATCGATGGCAAAGGAGGCTTCTAAGACAGAAACTTCCTTGCTCCTTAGTAAGGACCACAAAAAGCCAAATGTGAATTAGGAAACGTGCAGCACTGTCTGCTGCCGGAAGCCTCTGAGGACAAGGGTGGGATGGGCTGTGATATGAGGTCAAATCTGGGGAGCTCAGAGAACCTGGCGTTGGCTGACGTCGCTGGGATAGTAAACAGCCCTGAAACCCCCCCTTTACTCTGGATTTCCAGTTCTGTTCACCACAGTTCTTGTTTAAGCCATTTTAACTATTTTCTGTTACTTGTAGCTTAAAGGATTCCAGTTGAAAAATACATGCTCCTGGAGAATCATTCAAATTCTTTAAAACATTAAGAGTCAATTTGTACCCAGCGTGGTTCTCTGAGAGGGACTGATTGCATCCATAAAAAAACAAATTGGACCAAAAAGAAAGGTTTCTTCTCTCTTGTAAGTTTCTTAAAATACCATAATCTGCTAGGAATAATATATTTTATTTGGAAATGAATGTTAATAGGCTAAATACAAACAAAGCAATTTTTACAACTCTGTCCAAAGGACATTCCTTTGGCGTCTCCCCAAAGGAAAACTTTACCAATCTGGAATATAGTCTTACACCAGGGAACAGCTTGAGTGAATGGCAAGAGAGAACCAATACCTAAGACGTAACTAAAAGGTTACAGAACTTCCCATTTGCTATGAACATAAGAAAACCAAAGTCTCAAATATTATGTGAACTTAATTTGCTCTTGAAACACTATGTATCTGCAAGAGTTGCTACACTGTTAATAGCCTCCCTCCCACCTACCAAGGTAAAGGTAGTACTTCAGACTGGGTATATAGAATAGGGAGGAAGGGGCAAGATGGCGGAGAAGTTGGGAGCTCTGTACATTTCAGCCGCCCCCATCTCTCAAATGGAGAAGGCCTGGAGCCATAGGAACCCTTACATAAACACAGGAGTTTGGAAGAAAAAGAGACAGACTCTCCTGAGAAAACAACTTTATAGGTGTGTGAGTGCGAACTGGGGAAGATAAAAACAGACCTGGAGACACGGAGGGAGGGGAGGGAGCCCCCTTTGTGGGGAGCTATGGAGAGTCAAGGGGAAAAGAAAGAGAGGCTGAAACTGCTCTAAGAACTGTCGCTGGAAAAATCTCAGTTTGGGACAGAGAGGGATCCAGTTCCCAGCTGTGGTGCTAACTTTGAGCTGGGTGCCCCGTCCCAGGTCCCAGGCGGTGCCAGAAGAAACTGCTCCTCTGCTCTCCAGCTGGATCCGGAGGGGAAGCAGCGTGGCCTGAAACCACTCTCCCAGCTCAGCTCAATCCCCAGTGGGGAAGCGACAGGCTTGAAATTGCTCGGAAGGACTCGGCCTGCGGGTTTATATTTTAGGCAGTATCAATAAAGGGCAGGGACTAAGATCTGGAAACAAGACCTGGGAACGAGGCGGGGCTTGGGACATAGAACACGGCCCACCTTGCTATGCCCGCAACACAGGGAGATCGGACCCAAAAGAGTGATTTGCAACGCTTGGTTCGAGAAGGGACTGGGGCGCCGCCATTTTCCTCCCCACCACCACCAGGGCAGGATGCAGTGGAGGCTAAGACCTGCCTACACCAAACCTCACCCATCCCACCTAGAGAGCTGCTTTTTCTTTTTCTTCTTCTTCTTTTTTTTAAACCAGAGCCTGGGACAAAACCAACATGGATGCACTACCTTGATTAATTCTAGATCAATTCTTACTATTCACATATATTTTCCCTTTTCTCAATTGTATCCCTCCCCTCTGCTGGACTGGGCACTCTGGTCATTGGTTTGCTTAAACAGTCACATTTAATCCATTCTCTAGATGTATATTCTACACCTCTACAGCTACGTTTCTCTCTCTCTCTCTCTGGAGTAATCAGATTATATAGTTTCTCTGAGTAACATTATCTTCATTTCCTTCTCCTCGCCTCTTACCATATTCTCTTCTTTCTCTCTCTGAATTAAGCCTCTTATTCTCTCTGCCTGGTCATTATCCAATTTTGCTTTCTCTCTGCCTTGTCATTTCTCTCTTTGTATATGCTCTTCCATCAGCACTGCATACACCCTGCTCTTTATCTGTAGCTGGAAATTCTGGTTTATGCTTTTAGACTGTCCTTTGTCTTTTGGATTTTTTCTTGTCTCTTTTGTATTTTTATTATTTGTTTTTTTTTTTTCTTTTTCCCTTTCGGTTTGCTTCTTTGTTGGATTTGTCTGTGTGCTTGTGTGCCCTGTTTCCTGTGTGTTTGTCTATCTGTTTTCTATTCCAGGGCTACCTCAAGAAGCAAGCCAAAGTACACATGGTGGAGAGTCCCAAATACCACTACGAGTAGGGAAATAAAATAACCAAAGTCTCAACAAGAGAGACCAAGAGACACCATTCAAAGAACACTTCCTGAATGGACAGGCCCTGGACAGTCAAAGAGCCTTCTTTAATGCAGCAGTACTCGCAGGTGCAGAGTGCATAAGAAGCTTTTAAAACTAACAAGAGACAGAAAGCTAGCCAAAATGACGAAACAGAAGAACTCTCCTCTAAATAAATTCCAGGAAGAAATGACAGCTAAAGAACTGCTCAAAACAGATATAAGCAACATAACTGAACAAGAATTTAGAACAACAGTCAAAAATTAGTCACTGGGTTTGAAAAAGGCATGGAAGACATCAGAGAAGCTACTGCTCCAAAGACAATGGAGCTTAAAAATAGTTGTGATAAATTAAAAAATGCTATAAATGAGATGCATAAAATAGAGGCATCCAATGCATGTACTGAAGAGGCAGAGAGGAGAACAGCTGATTTAGAAGACACAATTATAGAAAAAGAGGAAGCCGAGAAAAAGAGAGATAAACTGATCCAGGAACATGAAAGGAGAGTTTGGAGAGCTGAGTGATATAATCAAATGGAACAATATCCGTATCATAGGAATTCCAGAAGAGGAAGAGAGAGGGAAAGGCACTGAAGGAGTCTTGAACAAATTACAGCAGAGAACTTCCCCAATCTGGGGAAGGGAACAGACTTCGTATATAGTAAATGCTATTCACAATACAGTTAGTAGTAAAGAAATATCCACATTACTGATTTCAGTATTTATGTATGATGCTAAATTCCAAATATTTAAATATAATTTCATACAGTGTCTTTTTACTGAGATGAACATCACATAACAGTAACTTTTAAAAAATGAACAACTGGGTGGGTTAGTGCATGCAAAACGTTGTGTGACCACCGCTTCTGTCTAGTTCCAAGACCTCTTATCACTCCAGAGGAAAACCCCAAAACCATTAAGCAGTCACTCCCCATTCCTGTGTCCCCCTGGCTCCCAGGAGCCACTGATCCATTTTTTTGTCTCTATGGATTTATCTATTCTGGATATTTCATATAAATGGAATCATATAATATGTGACCTTCTGTGTCAAACTTCTTTCACTTAGCAGAATTCTTTCAAAGTTCATTTCATAGAATTTTAATAAACTTAAAAATTATGCCAGAAAGAATGTTGGTTTTAGAACTCTTTGGATAGAGGTCTCCAGTAATGCTATAAAGACTCTGTAATGGGTCCAAAGAAAAGTAATACTAGACAAAGTTAAGGTCTTCTGGTCATGAAACTCAACTATTCAAATACAGAACAAGAGAATGTTGGGGAAGTAGCAGCCAGATGGAAAAAAGACTGTAAATGGGGATGCAGTGGAGAGCAATATGTTGCAAAATATACTGTTATCAGTAACAATTAAATCTCAATGAGAAGTATAGAAGTCTGCAGCATTTTATATACTTTTTTTTGCAAATTTGAATTATTTCATAATAAAATATTGAACAATTTAACAAAGTGAGTAGTTTTCTTTGCTATCAAGTTCAGTATGAGAAATGGTATTTGTATTATCTGAAATTCTTATATAGCATTTGATGCCATTAGTGGAAATGTGGTACTCCCATTACGTAGAAGCTCTGAACCCCCCAATCACATTAGGATTCTGGAGTCTGTATAAAATAATGATGGACACTGCCCTACAGAAGGATACAGAAAAACCAGAGTGCAGCAAGAGAGATGAGATGGAGGAGGTGTAAAATAGTCTAGTGTCACTGAAGAGAGTTCATCAGGAAGGAAGAAGAAATAAAGGTGGGCTTTGAAGCAATATTTGAATTCTGCATTGGGCAGAAATGAAAACAGAATGGGTCTGGCTCCATATAAGGCCTCCCAGTCAGCAATTCACCAATGGGCAGGTGCCTCACACAAGCAGCAGCTCCTTGGCACAGGTAACAGAGGCCAGGGGACATCCTCAAATGCTGCTGCTCCTTCCCAGTCCCTTGGTCAGGGGCTTCGGTCTGTGCAGACACATAGGGCCCCAGGTGCAGAGTCACTCTGTGCTGGCCATAATCCTCTGCTGGGACTGTGTTGAACTTTTTTCAGTCTTAGAATAAGGGACCCCACGTTTTCATTCTGTGCTTGGCCCTGCAAATCGTATTGCCAATCCTGTGTGTAGGTACAGAAGATGCAGTCAGTTATTTAAATAATTATAGGAGATGTCGGTATAAAAATGGCCTGTATAAAAATGGAGCCTAAAGAGGTCTGTACAGTAATTTCTATGCCATTCAATGTTTTTATTATCTCTACTCCCCTACTCCAGAAATTTTGGAAAGTTTTTTTTTATTTCCCTAGAAAGTACATTACATAGAGAAGGTAAAAAATGAATGACCAGTACTATCAGACAGCTTTACTAGTTTATAAACACTTTAGAAATCACCACTGTGAGAAAACATGGTCTCAGCTCCATATCCAGTTCACAAGACAAAGGTTAGTTCAAAAAGAACTTATCTTACTATGCCTGCGTTCTGAACATCAGGCTAACCTGAATGCCTACTTTAATTTAGGTAATTAGAGTATTAGTCCCTGAAAGAAAATTCACTAAATTCTACTGCAATTAATGGGCTTCAAATGGCAAGTTTGCTTTAACCCAAATAACATGAATATTTTATGTCTTCTGTACTCTACTATAATGATAATAGTTCTACTGTATACATTAGTGCTGCCTTGGCCCACACCATAATTTGTGTGAGATTAAGGCAATATTATGAAATGGAAAATATACTTCATTCTCCTTGGGAATATACATGAAGGAAAATATCTGCAATTAATGTCCAAGTTTTCTCTTTTCTAGGAATCCTCATTTCCCTTTGATAAGAGTAATTGAATTTGGAATTACTAGAAGGCATCTTTGAAGCTCTCCTGGTCCCCAAACATTAAATTATAAGTCACTTTTCATTGCCCTCAAACTTAAATGAACACAGAATGCTGAAACGTCATTTCAGTTTTTATTTCTCAAGTCCTTCAGAGCTACTGTCCTGTCCTTCTGTGGTTCCTACACAGCTCAGTCAAGTGGGAATCAAGTCCAGGCAGCAAAGGGATCTGAGCCCATCCATGTAAACTGTGCCTACAGACTCCCCGTAGATGCACGAGGCTAGAAGAAAGCATTTATTTGCCCTTTGATAGAAAAAAGGCAGGAAAGGTTCAAGTTCTGTACTATACCTACATAGTGACTCAAATGAAACTGAACAGTTAGGGTTTGGTTTTAACAAGGTACTATGGTGAATGGCTATTTACAAGGTCTTGTACTATCTGGCCCTGGTGTCCTGGTTGGGGCCTTCTTTCACATCACCCTCTCATCATTCACCTGATCTGGCCACACTGGTCATGTTTTACAAAGTTCATTACCTCTGCACAAGCCATACTTCTGCCCTGTGTGACCAGGCTGAATCTAAGAGTTCACTCACATGTTTCTTCCTCAGAGGGGCTGACTCTGCTCTTGAATCTAAATTAGGACCCTTATTTATTACTTCCTTTATAGCATAGAAGAGCACTTTTTTCCTTGAGAGCACATCTCACAATTTGTAATGTTACTCACACCTGTGTCTACCTCTCCTGTTAAGACTGGGAGCTTCATGGAGACAAGGACTCAGTTTTGTTCATTTGGTATAGTTGGCACAGAGTAGATTACATGCTCTGTTTATTGAATAAATGAAGTAGGGCAGCTTTTGGGGCTTGGATGACAAAGTGTGGGAGAAGGGCCTTGTCCCCACTTACGCATGGAGGCAGGGATCACTCTGGCCCAATAATAAGGAAGTACCCTAGGACCTTCTAAAAACAGCACCACTGTTGTGGGTACCGGGTCCTTCATGCTGGCTGGTGATACTAAAGATGATGCCTCAGTCTCTTGGGCAGGGATCAAGGGGAGCCAGTGAGCCCACTGCATGGTAACCAGCATGACAATGTGATTTAAGGACCCCAGGGACACATTTCTTTGGGGACTCAGTAATATCCCAGGGGAATATCTGCTATCAGTGGCTAACAACTATTTGGTCTGCAGACATTTGAATTACATGGATATTTCAGATTATGGCAAGAAGCCTGTGCTATTATGTTTAATAATTGCTAATTAACTATAGAAAGCACTGTTCAGAGTTATTTTAAGTATAAAGTTCTATGTTTTTGACACTTAAAAAAATCCATCCTAAAAAAATATCAAAAATTTCTCATACTCATTCCTTACCTGTTAACAAATTTTATGAGCACTAAAGCTAACTTACTTTCTTTTCTTTTCTTTCTTTTTTAAGGAAATCTTGAGAGCTCCGGCAGAGGCTGAGAATCTATAACATTTTGTTTTCTTTCGTTTTGTATTTTGATTTTTGAGAGAGCATGAGCAGGGAAGGGGCAGAGAGAGAGGGGAGCAGAGGATCCGAAGTAGGCTCTGCACTGACAGCAGTGAGCTTGATATGGAGCTCAAATTCACAAATGTGAGATCATGACCTGAGCCTAAAGTTGGAAGCTCAACCGACTGAGCAACCCAGGTGCTTCCTAAGAATACTGCTGTCCAAATCATGTCCTCTAATCTGTATTCTACCTTGTAATGGATGTTAAATTTCCAGTGCATGCCATTTTCAATTTACCACTCAGTTCCACTGACAACTACAAGAATCAGAAGCAAAACATTAAGAAAAATATGTGAAGACTTGATAGTCAACTCAGAGGGAAGGGAAGCAAGGTTAGAGCCTAAGCAATTTGGAAGGCCTTTCCTATCCTTCTGGCATTGCAGGTCACAGGCAGATGAGAAAGTGCAGAGAGCTGGCAGAATTGTGACCCCAGTTCCATTCATCCAGTGAAGAAAGCAGCATGAGCATATTGAGTTTCTAAAGACCCAGCTAACAATCACAAACTGGTACCAAGTCTCCAAATCTGTTACAAATTAGTCCCCCTGGGGGTCTATTACTGAAAGGATTCTGTGAATGGGATGTTCTCATTTCAAGTAACAAACCTCTTAAGGCAGACCAAGTTCCCTACGGGTGAAAATGAAGGCATTCTGCTATTAAAAAGTTAGCCTCCCCACCCCCCATAAAAGAAAAAACAAACCTCCCTCCCAAGTCTAACAGGAGGCTCCTTCTTTGCAGCCCATCACGGTGTACCTGGCCAGAGGACTGTAGAACCAGGCTAGTGAGTTTGCACCCACAGTTATTCAAACGCTTTCCTAACACAAATTCCTACTGGGTGGTTCTCCTGTCTCACCAAACAGGAAATCCTCCAGGAAAATCAGCATTTATAGAATGCTTGCCATGGCTTACATGGTTCAGTGGCTGCTTCTGATGAGCACTGGCTCAGGAACATAATTGGGCACAAATGTCGATGCTACAATGGGAAAAGTATAAACATGAAGAAAAAGGATTTATCTCTCAATCTATTACAATGTTGTCAGTCATGGTCTCACCTAGTCTTAAAATGAATCTGGGCTGAAAACGTCCTTATATGTCCTTTTGGATGCTCAATCTAGCAGTGCAAGAATAAAAACTAGGTTTTCTTGAGTTTGGAAAGATCTTTGTTTTTAAAAAATGGTAAGCAAATGCAAGCTACAGGATCAAATTTAAGATTATAATTAGACATGAAGCTGAAAAATAGTGATGACAAGCCTACATTGCTCCAAAAATGTTGACCTAATTTTCTTTCTTGGCTTTAAAATTTTTTGATTGGGTAAACAAGGAGTTCTATTTTCTGTTATAGAAGAAATTAGGAGGCAATATCTTCTCTTTTATCTCAATTAGTAGAGCAAAAACAACAACAAAAACACAGCTACCTGGTTTGGGATTAGGAGATCGGCCTGCGAATCTATTAACAAGCACAACGGGGCATGTACTTGTATCTACAATACTGTACTATTGATGGAATAGTTAGAACTCATGTTGGCCCAGAGATTTTTGAAGTGGGTAAATACACACACACACACACACTAAGTATAGGCAAAAACAAATCAATCTACTAATAGAATAGACTGTGCAGGAAAAGAGCCCTTTAATTTAAATCCTACACAGCTGGTAGTGTTAAAGCAAATGGATACCATTAGAAAGACTAGGTTTCCTGCACTAGAATAAACCTACTTTATTTTCACCAGAAAGATATTCTCACTACAGGTAGGGACTGGTAATTTGGAGTTTATTGTAATTTTATAGGCAGAAAGTTTGGCTAGATTGAATGCAATCCTCAGGCATATCTGATTCTAGAGTTAAAATACAAATTAACATAAATTAAAACAGGACAATTTGAAGTAATTTGAAAAAAGCAAGACTCTGGTAACTTACTGAATATCTAGGCCTAATCCATTTGCAAGCTCTTGTTTCACTTAAGTGAAATAAAGTACAGATCCTAACTGGAGTCTATATCTGTGGTTTTAAAAAAGATCCACAGCTCCTAACTAAATAAAAAGTGACAAAGTTAATTAGAAAATTAGGACTTATAGTATGGTTTACTGCTGCACTAATTCATAATCATGTAATAAAGAAACTGAGAACACCTTTGGGGGAAATTACATGTTATTTTATGTTTTTCTACAAGTTCCTGCAAATAACATTTGCCCATATTTTGAAAGATAATTTTAAATTGCTCCCTCCCTCCTAAATCAGAATGCCTTTATAAACAGTAAGTCTGCCAACCCTTACCTGGATAATATCATTTTCCATTAGAATTGTCAGATAAGCAGAGGGGGTGACTGGGACTGACAGTGAACTTCATCACAGGTGTTGTAAGCTTATTTCATCTTTTGACTTGGTTTCCTAACAAAACGTTTCTTCTGTTTAATCTCCTTAAATTTGGGGGTCAAGGGGAGGATGGTCATCAGATTATAAAAACTATACTCTGTTAAAATAAGAATTATGTTTTACTTCAGTCTGTCTTTCTGTTGTAATAAAATAAACTTAAAAATATATTAACTTAGGTTTGTGACTAAATTAATGTTGAGTGTGTATTTCTATGTGCGTTGCACATTTATACAGACCTGTTCCCAGCACTGCAAAGAGCGAACAGCTCTTTCCATATTTAATCAGCAATGCTTTTAGCCCTTTCCAAAGAGCTCAATTTCTGAGTATTTGAATTCAGCTAGAAATGGTAGTCATTCTTCTGAATACATGGTACTTTTATATTAGATAGTCCAGCTTAACACTTGTAAATACTTTAAAATCCTATTTTTGTACCCAACTTTTTTCATGTTAAAATAAATTTTCCTATAGTGGGAATGATACATTAATAAAGATTTTTTAAATTGCTTAATTCTTTTTTGAAGTTTATTCATTTGAGAGAGAGAGAGAGAGAGAGAGAGAGGAGAAAGAGAGAGTGCGTGAGTAGGGTAGAGGCGGAGAGAAAGACACAGAATCCGAAGCAGGCTCCAGGCTCTGAGCTGTCAGCACAGAGCCCCACAATGGGGCTTCAACTCACAAACTGTGAGATCATGACCTGAGCCAAAGTCGGAAGCTTAACGGACTCAGCCATCCAGGTGCCCCTAAAGATATTTTAAAATAGAAAAAAACAGATACTTGGGAAGCCAAGAGCAATGAGCTACAATCAAATCTGTAGTGACACATTTTTGAAAATGATAACCCTATGTGTCATATTAAACCACTCAGCATTTATTTCTGGTAAGTATATGTAAGGAAAGCAATCAGTATAGTTCTCCCAAGCCACCTACAGTCCTTAATTCCTTAGACTATTAAACTTAACATACAGACAACTTTTAATCAGGAATCACTCAGCTGTATTTATTGACATCATTCAACTAACCCCAACCCTGTCTAAAACCCAGAAAGGGCTTAAGGAGTTTTCTTCTTTTTTATTATCTGTCACTGCTTTAAAATCATAGTCCAGTTGTATCACAGAGGCAATATTTTTTAATGGAAGTTTTCCTTTACTGAAATTCAGCACCAGTAAACATTGCAGCATAATCACCAAACTGAATATAAGAGAATATGTTCACTCTTTCCCAAGACTTTCATTATAAAAGCATAGGGATGCTCAATAAATCCCAGGTCACTCACAACAGACTGAAATATCCCTGGCAATAGATGAGGGAACAAGGCACTTCACACACCCAGCCATACGCTCATGAATGAGCAAGGTTCTGTTGCTTACATACTTTGGAGAGTCAAGATACCTTGCTGTTATCTAGAAACATAAAAGCTGAAGGCCACCGGGGGATCTACCGCATCCTGAACAGCAGCAATTTTCATAAAAATTGTACTGACTCATTAAGGTAAAAATTTATACCCATGAAACTTCTTCACACATCTCTACCATTTATACACACTCCAATTTTAAAAAGTTAACTGGTACAGTTTTAAAACAGACTCTTAAAAAGGAGAATCAAATAAGGCAAAAAAAGAAAAAAAAGCAACAGAGATTAGTGAGACTGGAAAAGATACAGATGATACAATAAGCTAAAACAACTTACCAAAGGTCACTGCAAGCAGAAACCAAAGCAGTATAAGAATCACCTGGGATGCTTGTTAAAAATGCAAATTTGGGGGCACCTGGGTGGCTCAGTCGGTTAAGTGTCCGACTCTTGATTTTGGCTTGGGTCATGATCTCACCATTTTGAGACTGAGCCCCACATCCAGCTCTGTGCTGAGCGTGGAGCCTGCTTAAGATTCTCTCTCTCCCTGTCCCTGTGCTCCTCCCCCACATGCTCTCTCTCTCAAAAATCAATTAATTAAAGTGAATTTCTACACTCATAAGGCCAAGGCTCCATATTCCATGTCTCTAGGCTGGAATCCAGAAGTGTGCATTCTCCATAAGCACCCAAGACAAGAGTGATACAGGCATTTCAGGGTCCATGCTTTGAGACAAACACTGGAGCTTCAATAAGTACAAGAAGAAAGAGCTTTCTAGACCAACCATATTTCCTTCCCACAAACCAAGACACTAAAGACATGTGAGAAGTCTATTCTTATGGAAGGGGAAAAAGGTGAAGGGGGCAGAAAGGTAGGAAAACATCAATTATGGTGAATTACTCCAGTCTTGAGAAGGTACAACAACATATATAAATTATCCATCCATGGACTATTCTAGCATTAAGTTTGCTAAATGAGATTCAATGTATTCGTTTATTCACAGGCATATTTAGTAAGTGTGTTGCAAGAATGGTAGAGATTCAGTAAAACAGAAGAGAGGCCTTGCCCTAAAAGCACTCTTCACCTCCAGACAAAGAGAAGGCTGGCGCCACAAAGTAGAGCAGGATGAAAGCCACATGCTCCTAAACATAACATGCAGTTCTCTGAAATTCACAATGAGGAAGAGGTGTCCGCCTGAATCTGTTATGGAGTGGGCAGGCAACAGAGAAGCCTGCATGGAGATGGCATTTATGGTGCATCTTGAAGGGCAGACAGATTTTGAACAGGATTCTCGTGTGCAGGAAAAGAGCACTCCAGGGCCATGAGCATATGTCCGAAAGTCCACTAAGAGCGCTTTGAGGAATAGATATAGCTAATATCAGCTTCCAGTGCAGTCAGAACTAGTCAGCTAGGCTCAAGATCCGCCAAGGGGAAATCGTATAAATGAATGCAGAACCACAGCTCCCTTCTCAGGAAACACAGATTCTAACATCTGGTTCTAAACTCCACTTACAGGAAAAAATATATACACATATGTTCTTAAAAGCCAGGAGATGGTATAAACACCCAGCAAGGAAGTCAGCAGGCACTTCGAAGGCAGCTGCCTCTCCCCAAGTTCACTCACTGTGGAATTGGGCCTCTGGATGGGACCCTTGCAGGAGCTGCTGAGCAGGACAGACAAGCGGCCAGGTTAGCACCCATCTCTGTCCCTTCTACTGCTGAGGCTCTAACACCCATTCAAAAGAGACTCAAAAATATCATGGATCACAAGGCCTGAACAAAATTTAGAACTTTTGTTGTTTCTTAAACATGAGCTGGGTTTTATATTTTTCCCTCCCTTCTGCTGCTGTTACAGAGAAAACTTCTTTTAAATTTTTTATGTTTTATTTATTTTTGAAACAGAGCGAGAGAGAGATAGCATAAGTGGGGGTGGGTGGGGGTGGGGTCGGGACAGAGAGAGAGGGAGAGACAGAATCTGAAGACAGGCTCCAGACTCTGAGCTAGCTGTCAGCACAGAGCCCAATGCAGGGCTTGGACTCTCAAACTGTTAAATCATGACCTGAGCTGTAGCCAGATGCTTAAAGGACTAAGCCACCCAGTGCCCCTGCAGAGAAAACTTCTAATCAGCTGGTTTTTAAGGAGGAGGCAAAAGAAACAAGTTTCTCTGCTGCTTCACTGTATCAGTGATCCTTGGGATCCCTCTTAGAAACAACTGAAATGGGGACTCAGAACTGGTCTCGATTTGTCAGCCATCCTAGCTGGGCAAGATAAGCAAATTTATACATGTGTATCACCAACTTTGCATTTTACAAAGTTAACCTTTTTTTTTTTTTTTCTTACCAACACTCCACTCCCCCAGGAGGCCTTGTTAATCCTATCACTTTCCACTTAACACAGGGCCTAAAAATGTCTCCTATTTCTTGCCTAAGGTAGTGCTGCCTTTAAGCACAACTAAAGCAGGTTTATGATTTCAGCCACAAACAATGCATTTAATCTCTGCACTGCTCTGCTTCTGCACAAAAGCCATCACTCCATGTCACTACATCTTTCCTTCTTCAATCCAAACTGTGGTTTGTAAAGGTTCCCACACTAAAGGTAGATTACCCTGAAGCCAGGTGCTGAAGACTTGTAACGTATGTTTGCTACATTATAATAAAAGTAGTAACATTCACTGCTCCATAGTATATACTATCACTTCTTTCAGGTTTTTTTTTTTCTTTTTTTT
>NW_027551572.1:2500444-2529629 GCF_008692635.1 Crocuta crocuta
GAGAAAACAATGATGGGGTGGGGAGGGGGTGTGTGGGGGAGGAAGATTTTTAACCTATTTAAATGGTAGCTGCTTTATACAATGGAAGATGGAAAAATACATACTAAGAAAGCATTCAAACCTCTAGATGCCAATGCTGTAAGCTGAACTGGACTTTTTCTCTGTAGAATTGTCAAGTTGAACACATTTCATATTTATATAATGCTAGTTGAATTCTGCACTCTCAAAAGTATTCTTAAAAACCTGGGATCCAAATACCCTTTGTTTCCAAAGTAAACGAGGTACCTGTGCATTTAAAAATGGTATTTATCTCTAACAAGTGTTCACCGAGTGTCAATTATATGAAGTACAAAGTTGGGGACAGTGGGAGCAGAACAGTTAAGAAAACAGATAAAAATCCTGGCCTTTAAGGAACTTATGCTCCAGGGAAAATCCTATGTAGTTAACTAAATAAATAAATGAAGCAGATAGCCTGTTAGACAGAGAGAGACTTGGTAAAATGATTAAATGAGGAGGCGGGGGCACCTGGGTGGCTCAGTCGGTCGAGTGTCCAACTCTTGACTTTTGCTCAGATTATGATCTCATGGTTTGTGAGTTTGAGCCCTGTGTTGGGCTCTGTGCATCAGCACAGAGCCTGCTTGGGATTTTCTCACTCCCTCTCTTTCTGTCCCTCCCCTCCTCACACTCTGTCTCCCTCTCAAAGATAAATAAATAAACTTAAAATTTTTTTTTTAAATAAATGAGGAAGGGGGATCGGGGATGGGGTGCAATTTTAAGTAGGCTGGTTAAGGAAGGCCCCTTTAAGAGGCAGTATTTAAGCTCTAGGAGGTAGACAGGTATCCTAGGGAAGGAATATCCTTGAAGAAGGAATGGCAAGTAAAAAAGCCAATATGGCTGAGGTGGAATGAGCAACGGAGAGAGTAGAAGTGAGGGATAAAGTCTGAGAAGTTGACAGGGACGGATCATGTAGGGGACTGTAAGCCACTGAGAGGTGGGATGGAAAGCCACTACAGAGTTTTATTTCAAGCATTAATGTGATCTGGCTTACTATTTTTTTTTTTTAACTGAGATATAAGTCACATATCATAAAATTCACCCTTTTTTTTTTAAATATTTTTTTTTATTTATTTCTAGGAGAGAGAGAGAGACAGCGTGAGCAGGGGAGGGTCAGAGAGAGAGGGAGATACAGACTCTGAAACAGGCTCCAGGCTCTGAGCTGGCAGTCAGTACAGAGCCCGACGCGGGGCTCGAACCCACGAACCGCGAGATCATGACCTAAGCGAAAGTCGGACGCTTAACCGACTAAGCCACCCAGGCGCCCCAAATTCACCCTTTTAAAGTGTACAATCAGTGGGTTTTAGTACAGTCAGAAGGTTGTGCAGCCATTACCACCTCTAATTCCAGAACAGCTTCATCACCCCAGAAAGAACCCCCAGGCCCATTAGCCGTTACTCTCCTTCCCCGGCCCCCTTGCCACCACGGTCCCCCTCAGGCCCTGGAAACCACTAATCTACTTTCTGAATTTACGGATTTGCAGATCCTGGTCATTTCATATAAACAGGATCACACTACATGTGGCTTTTTGTATCTGGCTTACTCTCCATGGATGTCTCTGGCTGCTGCGGAGGGAACAGGCTGAACGGAGGCAGAGACAGAAACAGGGGACCAGCAAGGAGACGAATGTAGTCATTCAATACGAGAAGGGCTTGAAACTGGATGGGAGGCAAGATGGGAAGAGTATCCAGTACATTCTGGTAAACTGGACGCCAGGTATGAGAGAAAGGAAAGTCAAGGACAATGCAGGCTTTCAGCTGGAACACCGGAACAGAGCTGACATCAACCCAGGGAGCAGGGCTGGGGGAGGGGCAGGTTGGGAGGACACAGCAGGGGCTGGATTCTGGAGATGTTAATTAAACCTGGGATCCCACCAGCCTTTCGTGCCAAGATACCCCAAAAGGAACTGGACCGGAGTCTGGAATTCAAAGGAGAGGTCTGGGCTGGAGGAACGCCATTTGGGAATTAGAGAATGAAAACCTTAGCACCATGAATCTAGGGGAGATTACCAAGGGAGTGATTATTATAGAAAAGAGAGGATGTCCAACAAAGGGGCCTTGAGCATGTCAATATTTACAGGTCAGAGAGATGGGGAGCAACCAACGAAGAAGTCTTGAGAAGAAAACACCAATGAGGTGGGAGAGCCAAGAATGAACTCTTAAAGACCAAATGAAAAAAGTTATCACGGTAAAAGGCACTGTCTGCTCTGCCCAGGGTTCCTGATGTGCCACGTAGCGAGGGGACTGATAATGAACCACTGGGCTGAGGAACCAGGAACGTGTCAAGTCGCAAGCCATCATTCACAGACCACAGATCCTTCCTCCATCGCTCTGGCTCACTCAGCTCCAGCTACACCCACCTCTGCTTTGACACATCACCTGCCAGGTAAGCGCCTTTCCCAGTTTTGCAAAGGCACATCCTGAGTGGAGAGGGGAGGTCAAAGGCCTGACCACAGTGGGCTCAGTAGACAGTGGAAGGAAAATGGTTACAGTCAAGGGCAATTCTTTTGAGGAGTTTGGCTGGAAGGGGGATGGATGGAGAGAAATAGCTATAATGGGGGAGGGTGGTAAAGAGGGCTTTCTGTAAGATGCAATAAATACAAACGTAAAGAGGGAAGCAGATCATAAAGGGGAGAGCCGAGAATTGCTGGGACAGGTTTGAGGAAGACAAAAGTAAACACACTTTATCTGTTATCAAAGAGTCTGCAATTAAAATACAATGCATCTACTGATGTATGAAAAACAAGGATATGCTTTTCATTTTTCCAGGAGAAACAAAAACCATCATTTAAAATGATCTGGATCTACTTTTCAAGGCTGAAGACATTGGATTGATTGTACACAGAGGGTCAGGGTTAGGGTTAGGCTTTGGGCTTAGAGTCCTAACACCATGTTCAAAGATCATGACAAGTTACAACATCCCAGAAACTTCTTTTGACCTCCCTTTTTCACCCATTAATTACTGATTTAAAACAACCTGTCCTTTCCACTTTAATTGATGAGCTAATCAAATAAAATACACAAACACTGTAAGGCATTATGCAAAACTGTAAGGCTAATTTTTAGTGCTATTAGGTAAGGAGAACTGCATATGCGTGACCTTATTCCAACACCCTATACTTTAGCTCCCAGGAGAGGGGAAAAAACGCAAAATAAAAATATTTGACAGAATAAGTGAAGTATGAGAAAATAAAAGCTATCTGATATTGTATTTAAAACATGCACAATAAGTTGTACAGGAATTATGCCTTAATTTCCTCCTTTACAGAACTCAACAACCCCAAACCTTTTAGTTTAGATTCAGCTGAGACTGGGGCAAAGAAAGAAGTATGCTAAATTTGACTGAAGCCATGAAGCAAGCCCATGCTTACAAAAAAGATGTATCTTTCCATGAATCTCTTCTATTCTCCATGTTCCTTACCACCTGCCAGGATCAACTCAAATCAAATGATTTTCATTCTTAACTTCTTGCCCAATAACAGGCTTTGTAGGTATGTAAAATAAGTTCAAGATTATTATATTTATTTATTAATTTTTAATTCAGGCTGTTTAGTGTATGGACCATAGTTCTTGATCAAGCCATCAACTTTTCTCTTTCTCAGGGCAACCAGGAAACAAAGGTGTATACTCACTTTTTCTAATGAGAATAAAGAGTTACCTACCTTTATCAAGAAACTGTTAACATAGACAATTCTGAGATGGAATTTACAGTAGACACCAAAGCTGAACTCACCTCATTGCTCAAGCTCCCTCTCACATTTGATCAGAACATTCTGGTAAGAACTCAGCCAGCTGTGATACCTCCCAAGATTTTTAAAGGAAAGTGTGAGAGACAGAATATGTCAGGAAACACACACATACCTAAGTACATGTGTGTATGTCACTTTGCTTTAAAATACATCTCTCTTGTTTTATATACACATCACTTGGCAGAGGAATCAGGGTTTCCTTGGGAAGTCATATACAGTTGGCAGGAAAAAGAGCTTAATTACATGTAATTATACAGGTATCTTCACATTTATGACATATTGACTGTATGTCAATAACATATTAGAGGGGCGCCTCGGTGGCTCAGTCAGTTAAGAGTCAACTCTTGATTTTGGCTCCGGTCATAATTTCACAGTATGGTTTGAAGGATTGAGTCCCATGTTGGGTTCTGTGCTGAGAGCACAGAGCCTGCTTGGAATTCTCTCTCTTTCCTCCTCTCTCTGCCCCTCCCACACTTGTACCCTCTTTCTCTCTCAAAATAAGCATTAAAAAAAAATAACATATTAGATACTGACTCTTCACTCAGAATCCTCATCTGCCACTAAAACCTCAGTTACTCTCTAAAATAATTCACTTGTATAATGACCTACATCATAGTTTATAGGAACAGGTAACCCTGATGGGTGAGCGTATTGACCTCAAGCTCCCTCAGGTACAAACTCCAACATTACTGGGGAAAGGATTTATTTTGAGCAAGTGATATTTTTTTAAGTTAAAACACATCATTTACGTGACTCAAAGTCATTTTAAGCATCATTTTTAATTTGGTTATTTTTGAAGAAATTTTTATCATAAAATGCACTACCCTAATGTTGTTATAGTTATTAACAATATAATTAATTAATGCCATAGTTAACATTAATACAATGTTAACTAATCTTGATTACTTAGGGTTGTCAATATGAATACCCAGCAATGGACTACATTATAAAATCTTCACAAACATGATTATCTAAGGAGCAGGAACTTCTCATCCTCACCCTGCAGGCTACACTTTTTCTCAGATGACGGCATCTGTTCCTTACAGCATTCCTGCCCCTCTCTCCACTCTCTGCAGGGAGGCCTCCAGTCATCTACTGCTCCTGAAAGCAAGCCTCCATCTAGCAGGGACCCCATCTCCAAGCAGCTATCTGTTTATTCTCAAAGCAATAGAAAGAGCCATGTGCCCAAAGAGAAGTGCCTCTGTCCCAACCGAGCTGCATGGCTCCGGACAACACACAGAATCCCTTTAGGAGTTCGTGTCCTTCTTCACACAATGAAAGAACTTCCATGAATGAGCTCTTAAATCCCATCCAACCTTAAGACTTTGTGATTAATCTTGCTAGTGGCTGGGAAAGCTAATATCTAAGTTCATTAGAACTGAGCCCAAAGAAAGAATAGAGAAAACTCTGACAGAGGACCTTAGAGGTTCCTGTACTTTGGTACATGGAATTTACAGCATCTTATTTTTGCTATGTTGTGGACTTTTGGGTCTTCTAGGCTCTTCATTTTATTTCCAATAAGCGAGGTTCTTATTAAATGGGACAGAATTACACTAAGAGCTTTTTTTAAAAAAATGAAATAGGAGTCATATATAGTTCTAGTTCTTCCACATAAAAGATAAGAATTCAAGATGAAATTTTCAAAAATCCACAGTAAATTATTCCTTTATGAAAATTTTGTTTCTAAATGCAGTTCCATTTGATAGATCAACAAAAAGATACTGTATACTAAGAAATGACTTACCTATAACTACGTCATGACCATCAACCAAGCCAGCCGAGAAGAGCTCCTGAGATACGCCATCTGCTGTATCTGTCCAAATGTGAAATGAACATGTATTAGTAACCACAAAATAAAAACCAACAACCCAGCACAATGTAAAAGACATATTTTTCATTTACAAAAATCACCCTATGTGTGTTTAATTCAACAATTCAGATTCTATCAGAAGGAAAAATCAGAAGCGATGTGAAATATATTTTGCCATATATAATTTATATCTTTGTATTTATTCAACAGAGGTTATACACAAATTATTTCATCTTTAGTGAACCAAAAAACATTTGCCCTTTGGCTACTGTCTGAATTAATCATCAAATATATCTCTATAAGTTAGTTCAAAGCTGGTCCCAATGACACTGCTTTTCTTTCTTGCTAAGGTTAATTCCAGCCATTATCAATCCTTTTCTGTCATTAGTGGTGACTGAGTCAGAATTTATGGCAAAAGTTGAACAGGTAGCACTTGACACAACCTTATATTTGATACAAACAGCCTTTGAGCTTGTTGGAATATTAACATGAGCTATTTAAATTTATGCTATTAAGAAACTCCTTTAACATGACATTGATCATTTGATAGCAACAGATTCATTCTCTTAGAAAATGTGGTTGAATAAAAGAATGTAGTCTCAGTGATAAGTGACAAGAGTTAGGAATCTTAAAGATGGGACAGGCTGTATCAAGTGAATATAACCAAAATTACTTAATTGAAAGGCTACGAATGAACACGGTAATAGGGAGAAGTCTGTTTAAAGACTTCGTAAAGGGGAATTGATAAATGGCAGTGTGCTCAAAAGAACCATTATGAACCTCTATGTCTTTACAAGGGAGATGACATGGTCCCCATGGCCTTCTGACATTATCATAAGCATCCAGAACTGTAGCTGGAGAAGAAGAAACTGGCTTGGTAGCTGGTAATAACCTAAATGAAAGTTTGACTTAAGTGTCTTCCAGAGTCAGGGACCACCTCAAAGTACTGCTGCTGAATCAAACAAGCATTGAAACTGAACTGCAGTTTGCCATGCCTGAGGCTGCCCTCGGGGGTGGGTGTGTGTGTGTGTGTGCGTGTGTGTGTGCGCGCACGTGCGCGCTTGTAGGCTCACATGAACGTGTTGCTGAAGGTAAAATTATCTTTCACATTTGTGGGCTTTAATGCTCTTAGCCCAGTGTGTGACACATAGTAATTACTCAATAAAAGGTAATGGTGATGATGATGAGCAGCCAAAGATCATCTGAAATGTATCCCACGCTCTAGTGCACTTTCCTTCTCCCTTTCATGCATGACCCAATTTCCCAGATCTCCAATGAAAAATTTTAGAGCCCATGGATACTCTTTGAACATCCAGAGAAAATGTGGCATTCCATCATTTTACTCATTCCACTCTACAATGAGTGACATGGAATAACAGGAGGGAAATGGAAAAGAAAAACAAAGGAATCTTACTAAATTATGAGATTCCATATCAGAGGGGCTAATGTCGGGGCTGTCCTTATTATTAGAAGTACAAAAAGCATCTCATAAAATTCTCTCAGGGATAAAATGATCCCATGGCATGGGATGGAATAATGAGAGGTTCTACTCTGCATGTGAATTAGCTTTGTGAAGCCAACCCTCAGCTGCATCATCTCATCCTCCTGGATGCCACTGGAAACTTCCCTACAAAAAGTGTATTGAATGAAAGTGCCTACATAGGCAGGGATTACATTCCCACCGACTGATCATCTGTTAAAGCATCTGGATGTGTTACTACCACCTCTAAAGTAAAAGTAAGATCTAAGAATCTACGATCGCAGAATGTAGTTGAACATGATAATAATCAAGCAAATCCACATTGTGGGCTAGCACTAAAATGGTACGAAAGCAAATGACATTCTCAAATGATTCAAGTTTACAGCATCTCCTACTATTTTCAGGACTCCTGAATAGCAGATGAGTCACATTAAAATAGCACAAGGGTCATGCTGGCCATTTTGATCCAAAATAGAAACATTCCATGCTTGTGTGCCATTGAGCAGTTATCTTGTAGACATGTAAGTAATATATCAGTAAAGTCAGAAACAGGAACTTGAAGGTAATTGGTGAGTTATTCTTCTTTAAGCTGCTTAAACATTCCTAGTATACAAATAGGTTAAATAATCATAAATAATTATATATGCTCGTTTCCAGAGTATACAGTAAACTAATAAATGCAGAGGGCTCACTCTCAAATGAAGACAGACTGTTGGGTATGTCTGTCATACATTCTATGCTATATTATACATCATATACATACAGCACAGATGTATGCATATATGTATGTACACGTGTACACATGCATGCACAGCTGTAGCATAGACACCATCCAAAATGCAGACAGCAGTAATCACAGAGGTACGGCGACAGGTCCACGGTGTTCTCATTACTGATGGTCTGTGCTCACTGCCCTGGGAAAGCCGGCTATCATCAGGAAGCCAAAACTAACTTTTCTATCTGGTAAACAAAAGCAAACCCTTAACCTACAGTGTGGCAAACGAAGCTGCTTAAGCCAGCACAGAGGACTGGTAATGCTGATAGGGCGATCTTCTCTCCCCAAAGCCTCAATTGAGACATTTCTTTGCTATCATTTCTTTGCTATCTCTTGAAGTTAAAAACTCATTTTACTGCC
Organism: Crocuta crocuta; assembly: GCF_008692635.1. Lineage (NCBI taxonomy): Eukaryota > Metazoa > Chordata > Mammalia > Carnivora > Hyaenidae > Crocuta > Crocuta crocuta. Next base: position 2,508,672 of record NW_027551572.1, read on the forward strand.
ACTGTAAATTTTAGATAATTGGATGAATAAAAACAACCTTTAAATAAGAATCTGTTCATTTACTTACTGTACTTGAAATATTTATTATAGAATTACTAGATTTTGTCACAGTACTGGCTGGTCAATATATATTATGAGGCAAAGTAGAGAGCTTTTGGATAACAGTGACTGTGGCTGTACAATTTCATAGACCAACTCTAAACTGTCAAAGATGGATGTTCCCAGAAGAAAGATCAATTAGCAAATTTGTTTAGGCTTTTTTTGCATATATTTTGTAAAAGGTACTTCATATGTTAGTTTAATTGAAATATAGTGGGAATCATTAAATTTTTAGGCTGAAAGGAGACTAGAGGTCAGGGCCAGTGTGTCCATGGCTACATATGGCCCAGGAACATACTGTGTTTGGCCAGCAGTGGTTTTTTTTTTTTTTTAAAGCTGAACGTGAACAGACAGAACTGCCTCGTTTCCTGAAGTCCCCAAATCCCCATTCTACCGCCTGCTCTGGCTCCTGTACACATCTGAGTTTGTGTCTTCTTACAGGTTCTAATAGGGAGGTCAAAGCAGCTACGTGACTAACCAGATAATATGCTAAAAAGTTTCAGATTTTCAAAATTCTAGCAAATCAAATTTATTTAATCAAATCAAAATGTACATGGAGCTCTAATACATAAAATAATTACAGTGTTGTTAGCTTATATCTATTAATATATTCAAATGTATGAGCCTAATGTATTTTGTTTTAATAATAAAATAGCATGTATTTTAGGAGGTTTTCAATATAGATATCAAGGCTGCTTTCATATACTTAAAAATCTGAAACCGTCAGGAAGAACAGTCACACTCTCAGCATCAGCATCTGATTTTCACCTCTTTGGGTTGTTCTGGTTATAAACTAAAGAGAGGAAACAGCAATTTTTGCTTAAAAACTAATCTTGTGGTCCTCAAAAGCCTGTTCGTATATGTTATTTATCCATTAATTAACCAAACTACTAGAGATTCTCCTGCATAGCAGGCACTTGTCAAGTGCTAAAGATCCCAAGAAATGAGACACGGGTCTAGGAACTCCAGGCATCCAGGAGCTGAGAGAGCAACCAGTCTACCTTTTAAGCCGGCTTACTGACTATTTAAAAATAGTAAAACTGTATTTAGAGGCAAGAATGACAATGTTCCTACCAAGCTGGACCAATAGAGACCACAGACATTCCTCCACACAGGCTGCATATAATAGGAACTGAGAGCAGAGGGGCAAAGCAGATCCCTTTTTTGGGCGACATCTTGTTCGTAGCTCACCTCTCACTGGGACTGCTCTCTGCTACTCACTACACTCATCATGGTGTCCTTTAGGCCCCGCAACCCCACGCCACTACTTGTTCTCATGGTTCAGCTAACACAGTGAATTTGTATGTGTGTATATACCATGCAGCCGGTGACAGGAACTCATGTAGTCAGAGGGGTTTGGTTTGGATTCCCCACAATGATTGTAAATCCTTCCTTCCTTCCCTCCCCCGTTCCCTCCATCCTCCTTTCTTCATTTGTAAAGAAAGCATTTTCAAATTGCAAATTATAACCACATACGTGTGATCAATTTCTTAAAGGCTCTTTGCAGCAATAAAGTAATAATTTCAATTAAAACTTACCTCTTCCTGGAGTAAACTCAAATCGTATGTCATTAAGTTCCTTTCTGGAGTTTCTGAAATATATAACATGTAGCACATTAAAATCCAGTGAAGTATAGTTTCATCAAACTAACTGTATTCCAATTTTTACAAGATGCTACTAACAGGTAGATAGGATTTTACAGTTTTGGGTTATCTCTGGATACTTCCTCAAATGGGAGAGATAGTTATGACAATAATAAATGGAGATATTTAATTGAATTATATCAACATTTTTATTTCACAAAATTCCAAAAATAAAATGTTATTTTATAAAATCTACACTAAACCAATAAATTTAAATATAATTCCATAATTAAAACTTTCAGAAGATTTGAATCTGGAATAAATAATATTCAATACACTTTTTATATTTTTCCTGAAAACAGTATTTTATCAAATTATTTAAAAAAGTGAAACAAACAGGGGCGCCTGGGTGGCTCAGTTGGTTAAGTGTCCAACTTCGGCTTAGGTCATAATCCCATGGGGTGTGAATTCAAGCTCCATGTTGGTCTCTCTGCAGTGTGGAGCTGCTTGAGATCCTATCTCCCTCTCTGCCCTCCCTGACTCATGATCTCTCTCTCTCTCTCTCTCTCAAAAATAAATAAATGCTTAAGAACACATTAAAAAAAGTGAATGAAACAGGAAAAACAGTCTCAATGGTAAGGTTTATGACAATGACAATACTATGCATTAAATTACGCAGCAAAATGCCCAGAAAGAGATGTGTATTTTGGGATTAAAAATTTTACTACATAGAGGGGACCCCTGAATGTTGTTTAATTATCCATTGAATATATAAAGTTTTTTTAAAGTTTATTTATTTTGAGAAAAAGTGTGCAGGAGAGGCAGAGACAGAGAGATGGAGAGAGAGACAGACAGAAAGGAGGAAGGAGAGAGAGGGAAAGAGAGGGGGAGATGGGGAGACGGGGTGGGGGGAGAGAGAGAATCCCAAGTAGCCTCTGCGCTCTCAGTGTGAGGCTTGAACCCACAAACCACAAGATCATGACATGAGCAGAAATCAACAGTTGGATACTCAACTGACTGAGTCACCCAGAAACCCCAAATAAACTTTAACAAATAAATATCAAATGCTTACATAAAACTGTAATACATATATATGTATATGCAATCCAAAAACTTGACACTAGGGAAATATGGAACAAGTAAATACCTAAGATAGGAGTTTTCCATTTATATTAATTTCAAAAGAGGATATGGGGCAGTGAACTATAGTTAGAATGGTTTTAAATTCTCATAAGAACACTAAAATGTTATGAGTAACTCAACAGATGCTACAATTAAAGTTAATAAAAACACCATAAGAAACTGCAGTAGGAAACACGAAATAGTAATTTCTTCAAACCCTCAACTACTCGCTAAGCTGCCAAGGGTCCAAGCCAGAGACAAGAGCTGGCCTGAACACCCATCCCAAACCTCCTCCTCCTGGAGCCAGAAAAGTCTGATCAAATCCTATTAAGTACTCCAGTTTGGGACTCTGGAGTACTATCTCCTGGTCTCCATGAATGGTGCCCACATCACAATGACACATGCCTGTGGACCCTTTTTGGTCTATAGCTGGACCTTGTTTCTCTAGGTCCCATGACATCCTACCACAGTCAATACAGGAGGCCCAGAAAAATGACAAAGGCATGGTACCCGCTTAGAGAAAGCCTTTCTCCCAGGGCCTAGAGAAGCTGGCCCCGGTCTGCACCTTTCCACAAGCAGAGAAGTGGAGGGTCAAGAATTCAGGAGAAGCCCAAGCCCAGGGAACAGAGAAAAGCACTGAACCACTATGTATCTTTTCCCAGGTGTCCCCCCCCTCCCCCGACTCTGTCAGTACACTCAGAGACAGAATGGGACTAGGGGATAATAGCAATTCTTAAAGCCGTACTTCTTTTAGGAACTTCTGAGAATTTGAAAACTGAAGACTAAACTCTCTCTAAAAAGGGGGACATATGACTGACACATGAAATTACAGACAACTGAAGATGGTTCAGAAATCAGCTCAGACCCCAGACTGAGCGACCCTCTCCTGGAGGTGGAGGGGGCCATGAACGATCAGTGCCTGCGATGGAAGGGCTGTTTGCCTGTGGCACCGCTGATCTGCCGGTGTCGCCACATCTTTACATGGTGCTTTCATATGTATCAGGAGTTCTTCAACTGCTTTCTTTTTTTTGTAAACTTCCATAATGCCTGGCTTAAGATATATGGATTCTTATTTTTGCTTCTGTGTTAAGTCTGTTGCAATATCACATATCAGGTTGCCAGCCACTGGAAAATTCCAATCTACGTGTTGCAATAAAGAAAGTGAAAAAGGCACATAATTTCTTAGTGTTATTATAAAAATAGTTTTGACCTCATGGGCTCCCTAGAAGGGACCTAGGGACCCCCAGGGCCATAGGAGCACACTTTGAAAAACAGGGATATCAAATATTATAAATCAAATCTCATTTCGTTTTCTTCCAGCAATCAACCCTTGAAATATGCAAAGTAGGTATTACTTGTTTTCCATTTTTTAGATGAACACATTCAAAGGCCTTTCCAAGTTTACAAATTTAGTGGCAGAGTGAGAACCAACAATTTTACACTGGAAATACCTAATACAAGTATAGAAAAGTGGATTTCTTTTCACTTTTGAGAAAAAAAACAATATTCCCCAAGGTTTTGCACATTACCATAAAAAGATCAGCAAGCACTCATTTATTTAATAGCCTTGGTTTTATGTGCTGTATATTAACAAAGGCTGAAGTAGAACTAAAACAGTCCAATAAGGGGAAAAATGATCATTAGGAAAGCAAGTATTTATAGTGTATTTAATAATGAAATGACAGAAGGAGAAAAAAAAAAGAAAAGGAATTTGATTTGGTGCTAATTTGTGTCATTGTTCCTTTCCTTTCTTTTGGTGAGTCTTGTCTAAATTAGCTTGTCCTACGAAGGCTATGAGAAGAGAGGTATAAGACCTGTACCCAGAATATCTTCATGCACATCCTGATTCTTTAAATATTAATACCACAGAAGTAATATCCAACACCCATAGTCTCTACCTACATCAACTATGGCTGAAGTAATGGTGGTGGCCTAGTCAAGTCATTCTTTTATGGCTCTGAACCTAAAATACTTGCCTTTGAAAAGATCACAGTGATTGATTGTGAGTAGTAGACTTGTCTCATCAGTATGAAATATAGTTGGAAAAATGCCTAATTGGATCTAACTACTGAAGGTCATCCTTTTATAAAGAATTAATCTTTTCAGACTCATACCTAACACCTTTAATTGAAACTACATTTACTTTAATTGATATGGCACAAGATACTCTTGATTTCAGAGAAGCTGAAAATAGGTATGATTTAAGGCCAGAAACTAAGTCTGTGCAACTTTATAGAGGAAATGTTTAAAACTTGAGAGTAATAGCTTCAAGACTCAGGCTACCTTTGATAACTCTTATTAAAACCCTTTTAATACTAAAAAAGGCCAAAAGAATTCCCCAACCCAATGAAAAACATACTTCTAAATTCAGAGATAAACACAAACCCTTATTTCTCATTGTAGGTATACATTACATCATAAAGGCAAAGGTCTACAGGGCTCAGACAGAATATTTGTTTTTTAAAATAGGTGATACCATGACATGGTTTACAGCCCAAAAGATACAACAGAGTATTATGTAAAAACTAGACTTCCTCTTGACACTCAACTACCTGGTCCTCTTCAATGGTTGAGGTTTTCGGTGCATCCTTCCTGAGATGTTTCATGCATATATTAGCAAATAAACACACATAATTCCATGTAGCCTGTTGAATATAAATGTAGCATACTATATCCATTGTTCTAAGCCTTGTCTTTTAACTTAAATATCTTGGAATTTCTCCATATGGGTTCATAGAGAGTGTTCTTTCTTTTCTTTTCTTTTTTTCTTTTTAATAGCTACATAGTATATCATTGTCTGGCACCCACGTCCTTTTTTTGACCAGTTCTCATTCTGGGAACAGTTAGTTTCCAGTCTTGTTCTATTATAAACAAAACTTAATTGTGTATAATGCTCCTTGTCCTTACGTCGCTTTGCAAATACATGAGTATGAAAATAAATTTCTAGAAGCAAACTGCTTGGTTGAAGGACAAGTGCATTTGCAATTTGACAGATACTGTCAATTCCTCCTTCATTTAAGTTGTACTGATTTATACTCTCACAAGCAATTGGTATATGCCCTTGCAGGAACCTTAAATGAGTAAAGCAAGAAATACACACACACACACACACACACACACACACACACACACAAAACATACATACATACAAGGAGACGGGAGGACTCTGACAGCTGGAAAGCTTCTTTCCCATTTAAAGAGGGCAACCACTACTCAGCACCAGCTGTTAAACCAGGCAGGAATTTGGGCTCAGTTTTGTTTAAAAAACAAAACAAAACCACAACAACAACAAAAGTGTACACACACACACACACACACACACACAGACACACACACACATACACAAACGAGATATATATAGGCTATGTCCATTCTCAGTGACAAATCAGAGATTCAAACTGTCGTGTGTAAAGTCTTCCTTCTTGCTCATTCAACCCATCAGCAAGGAACATAGTGAACAATCAAATGAAGCGGCTGGCTATGGGGGTGGTGATGACAATCATGTGAGTGAACAGGTAACTGTCCCTGGCGATGGAGGTGCAGAAGGCCTGTACAGTTGAATTTTACAGGACGTAGCATTTTTCTGCACTTCTTAACGTACCATGTGAGGACAGTCTGATAGAGTTAATGCTCCTGGAGGGTTCCAGAGCCAAAATGCCAGCTCAGGACTACATGTATCCCTTAGCTTCACATTGATGTCTTTTAAGTCCATGCCAAAAAGTGTATGGGGGCACATACACCCCATACAAGCCAGATGTGATCAAAATGCTTAGAAGCCCAAAGACCACTGATTGTCAAAGGGCATCATCAGCTGTAAGTGCCATTGGCATTGCATCCTCTCTACTCTGGAGGGAGGATGAATGTCAACCATTTCCCCAGGCTCTGAGGTTGAAGGACGCAGTTGGGGTATCACTGTCAAGTATGGTGTTTCCCAGGGGCACAGGGGTGGCCCCTCACTTCTAAGCAGCAGACAGCTCCCTTTTTCCTTATGTGAACCTGAGACTACAGGTCAGGATGAAGCTGCCAGCATCTAAGCAAGTCCAGAGGGCCTCCCACTCCCAGGCTCCTGGAATGTTCCCCCCTTTTGGGAGCAGGATGAAGACTTTGAAACAGGCTGGGCTAGGGATCAGGACATCATTTTCAGTTCAGGTTTCTCCTGCTCTTGACAATGAACTGAAGTCTTTTCCCACAGGCTTAGGGGAGAAATGGACTTTGGCTCCCAACAAGCTTGCTGGGCATCCCCTTCCACGGCAGCAGAGAGCCTGGTACAGACTGAGGATATAACGGAGCTGCGGGGACAGAGGTCTGCATTCAAATCCACTCACCACTTATTTGGCATCTGCAGTCCGTTTCCTTAACTGTGACATGGGGGAAATAATAATTGATGGTATTTACTATCTGCCAGTATATGCTTGGTGCTTTGCGTATGTTATCCCATGCCATGCTTAAAACATGCCCACCTTGATGTGAGAATGGCTCCTGTCCCATTATTTTATAGCTAAGGAAACTGAGGCCTACGAAGGGTAAAGGAAAAATCCAAAATCATGTATCTAATTAGCAGATCTGAACTAAACCTAGAATGGAATGAATGTTACCCACGGTCTGCTCCAGTGCACAACCCTCACTGTGGGCCCTGTCTGGAGTCTATAGATGCTCCTGACTGGTCTCTCCACATTCAAGGTCAGGATCTACACAGGAGCCAGGAAGCTTGCTATCTGGAGGTATGATCAGCCACACTCTTGCTGAAAAACTCCATTTTCTTCCCCTTATTCTTAAAACAAAATTTAAAATCCTTAGCATGACACCTCAAGACCTGCTTCTACCTGTCCCTCCACCTTCAGCTCTCCCACACTCTCCCCTGCTCACCTTGTTGCGGTCTCCTGGCCTGCCCTCCCTCACCGGATACAGCTTTGCAAGGGCACAGTGTGAGTGAGGGGGGAGGTCAAAGGCCTGAGCTCTGGAGACAGTGGGAGGAAAGGGATTACAGTCAGGGGCAATTCTTGTGAGGAGTTTAGCTGTAAGGAGGTGGTGGGAAATACTGTAATGTGTGGTGGGGGTAAACAGAGGGCTTTTCTAAGATGGGAAAAAAGAGATATTCATGTGCTGGGAGGTGGGCAGGTAAAGAGGGAAACAGATGGGGAGGGAATGGAGAAATGTTCCTGGGGCTGCAGCATATCGGAGAGCCAGCTCCCCTCACTGCTAGGAAATCTCCACTCTCGCCCTCACTCCACCTGACTGACTCCTACTGTGTTCTGGGGCCTGGTCGTGTCTTCTGGGATAGACCAGGCAAGAACGGTAAAGACAGCCAGAGGAGGGCAGGTGCTGTCCTAGCCTCCAGATCTGTGCTCAGTACTTCACATTCTGCACCAATGGAATGTGATTAATGTCCATCTTGTCCACTAGATGCTAAATTCCCAAAGACCAAAGACTGTCAGCTTGCCTTGTTCACTGCTCTTCCCCTCAGCACCCAGCACAGTGCCTCGGGAGTGCACAGGTAATATCTGTCACGTGAATGAATGAATGAATGAATGAATGAATGAATGAATGAAAATTTTACAAGCCAGGCTTCTGTCAAGTACCTCTCCTTGGCCACTACCACCCTGGTTCCTGGCTGCCCTTTCTCTGTGTGCCCAAGCACTGCTGTCTGCCTGTCCCTTTGGGGTTAATGTTCTGTCCTGACCATCTTCCTTTCTCCTCCTCTTTCTCGATGAGTAGTTCCAAATGCATAACTCAAACCCAGGTACTGCGCCAGAGCTTTAAACCTATTATCCAAGTGCCTACACAGTATCTCTCCATGAGATGTCCAGACACAGAAAACTCCAGCATATCTACAATGGAATACATGGCTTTTTCTCTCAAATTCACTTCTCTGTCACCTCCTGATGGCAGCAAATGGTGGGGACAGCCAACTATCATGGCCTGTGGGTCAGATCTCCATAAGATCTCTCAAATCATCCATTTCTCTAAAACTCCACTACCGCTGACAAAAGGCAGGGCACCATTATCTGCTACAGATGAGAATGAACAATCGAATGAACAAAGGGTGTTTTACCCTCACTCACTCACTCACACACATACACGGAGAATGTTGTCGCTAGAGCTACAGATGTACAGCAAAAGGAAAATGCCGTAAAAGGTTGAGGGAACTATTACTCAGGGTGTAAACCTTGGCAGATGAATGCGTTGTGGCCCAGGAAGAAAACTGTACTTAATGAGATGTGGAAAACGATGCCAAAACAACAAGAAGTTGAAGGACACCTACAAGGAAGGTCAGAAACAAAAATCAGGAAGAGAAAAAAGAAACCTCCTGTGTCCAGGCTGCTCTGACGCAGTGTTTACGCCTATCTCTGGGCTTTCCTAGAGCGGAGTGTTTAGGTCCCTAAGGACTAGGGAAGGGTCATCTGAGCCCTGCAGCTCAGCCACTCGCTGGCAATGACCTTCGGTTAGCCACCTCATGTCTGCAACCTCCACTCCAGGTTCTTTTGCAGGAAAATGGGAAACAATGCTTCCCTCTGGGATTAAAGGAGCTGTGTGCAGACACTGTGTGGGCCCCTCACAGTGCTGGCAGGCATTCTGGTGCCTGATATTCTGAAGCCCAGAGAAGTAGAAAGTCATGGTTCCAGCCCTTCAAGGGTCCACCATCTCTGCAGAGAAAGACCGCTGACGGGAGGTGAAACTAGCGGGGAAACCCCAATGTAAATAAGTGCTTTAAAAGTAGTAGCAGAAAAAGAAATATTAGACTAATTCAGAGAAAGGAGCATTTCCTCACTATTGGTTCTGACTCTATTCATCCTTCACACTCCTGTCAAATTAATCTTCTCTGAGGTAAAGGACTAATCACAGAATCATATAATTTTACAACTGACGGGGGCCCTGGAGGTCACCTTAATCCACTTCCCTCATTCCTCAGTTGAAGAAACTGAAGCCAAAGAGATTAAGTGGCTTGCTTAAGATTACACAGCTGGCTAATTCACTCAACACTCCATAAATACTTATTGATCATCTACTAGATGTCAGGTCTGTCCTAGGAGCCATCAATGGCAGAAATGACACCTAGACCCAGGACTGAGGCTTCTAGATGACTGCTTTTTATTCTCGACTGGTGGCTTTCACACTGCAGGGTGAGCCGCGGTGCACACTCTTTCCCTCAGTGACGTCCCTTCCCCAGTAGTTAAGAAGTGCTGTACACAGTGAGAGATGTTACAGATGGGGATGTGTTTTTATACATGCTCAGTGTGATGATGGCACAAATAAAGGCCAGAAGCCACTGCTGTACTCATCAGCACTGTGCCCTAAAAGCCCTTCCTGAAACGGAAGCTCTCCTCCAAGTGCACAACTCCACATACCTTGAGCTATGCTGCAGGAGTGTAAGTCCTCGCACCCAAACCTTGGCCTTGCATTTAACTTGCCTCAAAAGAGCCTTATGGAGAGGCGCCTGGGTGGCTTAGTCGGTTAAGCGTCCGACTTTCCCTTAGGTCATGATCTTGCGGTTCGTGGGTTTGAGCCCCGCATTGGGCTCTGTGCTGACTGCCAGCTCAGAGCCTGGAGCCTATTTCAGAGTCTGTATCTCCCTCCCTCTCTGACCGTCCCCTGCTCACACGGTCTCTCTCTCTCTCTCCTAGAAATAAATAAGAAGAAAAAAAAAAAGCCTTATGGATCAGAGAGTCTCCTAAAATGTGAAAGTGACATTTCCTTTCAGCACCGTCCCAGATATATGCCTATGGCCTAGCAAAGTAGAAGTTTGATAGCATCTAGAATTCTAGTCTAGACCAAGCCATGAGGCATCACCCAGCTTACGATCAATGTCAAATCAAGAGATCAGGAAGCCACACCGTTCCCTTTAATAAGAAAACATGAGCAGTGACTAACTGTGCACACGTGTACACACACACACACACACACACAGTTTCTTGAAATAGGTATCATATCTTGATCTTAAAGAATCCGACCTTGATGCTGGTTGTCTGCAGGTCTGTCTACAACTAGAACCTCAGACTAAGGACTCTGGTGCATCCCATTGGTTACTGAGCAGCCTGAAGGACTTTTAGACTTGTAGCTTGGAGGAAGCAAGTGGTCTGGTGGCAGAGGATTTCATACAGCTGATCCCTAAATTAGAGGTGTGTGCACAGAGCCTTGCAAAGAAATTTCTGATACTCTGTGCAATGCTGATACCTATGAATAAATCATATGCAAAAGTATTATCATAAATAACTGTCTTTACTGTCTACAGAAATAGTTTTCATCTGGAAATAATCCTAACTAAGTTCCTTTAACAGAAACCTCATGAAGATCTCCATGCCCGCCAGGTAGAGGAAGTGGTTGTTTCCTCTCACTCAACGTGCCCACTCTCCAACCTCACTAACTTATTTCCTTTTTTCTCTAGTACATACTTTGGAAAATCATGAAAATTACTTTTACAGGAAATTTCAAGGAGGAATGAAACAAATTCACATGCACCTCCCATCCAGAACTCTTAAAATAGTAACAGTTTGTCATATTTACATCAGCTTAATACATGAAATTTTAATAACATTTTGCCACATAGTACAAAATCGATTGTTATGTCTCAACTGTGGTAAATCATGAGCAAACAGATTATTGCACAAGGGCTCTGTCAAGTTCATGAAACTGTATTTTCATGGCTAGCAGTCCTTTTCAGCATTTAGAATGTTCAATGAATAGATTTACTGAATGGATTTTTACCGATAGGAAAAGAAGGAAATGGAGTGACCACAGGAAAACTAGACTCCAGTGTATGGTTAGTAGAAGTAGAAACATTAGTCTAGTTGAAGTTCACATTTTTTTTTAGTAGCAAGAAACACTGTTAAGCAGGCTTACTAGTTACGTTTTTTTGTGTATGCGTCTTGATTGAAATCCACTGATACAAGTATAGAAGGAGTCCTTACTGATGTTGTTTATGTTTGAAAGTTTGCTCTCAGGGTTTACTGCAGAAACCTCAGGCTCCATGTTCCTGTGATGGATACCTCTCTTCAATGCATTAAGGATCCCAAGTCAACACGCCACATAAGTTATACTAAGAATGCAAGGGCACCTTTAAGATGGGAATTCAACAAATGTCCATTTGGGCTCTTGATCTTGGCTGAGGTAGGTGTATTTATGAAGATAAATACAACATGTGGGGCAGTGGGCAGTGGTGCACGCATCTGCAGCATTCCTGAATGAGTCAAGGTTCAAGATAATGTAAATTTACTTTAAGGCACAAGCTGTTACAATATCTAATCATTATGAGAAACTATTCTCTTCTTTGCCATTTGTCTTAATTCGTGCAAAAAAGGACAGTAAGTAGTTCAAAGTTAAACCAAATATCCAACCAAACATCTGATTATCAAAAATAACAGAAATTAAAGGGAACAGAGAAAGCGATAGGATACACCCTTGAGATCTTAAGTTACTCCCACTGAACACTGAATTTAGCTTTGTTTCCCTACAGCTCAGGAAAAAAAAAAAAAGGAAAGTATTGCATGATAGAGTTCTTTATCAAAAAAGAAACATGCAAGGCAGATGTTTTCCCCTTGGCATTAATATCAAAGAGAAATTTTGTATGGAAACCCCTTTATAAGGGACACTTGAGTAATGCCTTCAACTCTGCTGTAAAGGACAGAAACTTTTCCTCATATAAATGTCTTCCAACTATGTGGTGTAAAAGATGAACATTTTTTTCTCCCATGTGCTGAAAGCACCACATTAAATCTTGCCTAAGTGATGGCATTTCTGCTGGGAGCTGAAATAATATAGCTGAGGTACATTGTTCATTCTAGAGAAATGAATGGCCCATACAGACTACTTCTTGATGCCCTAAAAGTGTCTTTGTCAAGTGCTGCGATGGGTAATTCTGTGACTGAACTCTGACCAGCATCTGAAGGCGTATGACAGTCTATGCATTGATTAAACAAAGATCTTTGCCTCTGACTAACACGGACGTGCAGAGGTAACATTCTGTTGTGACCATACAGGAGACTGACCTAGGTTATGTCCTCACCTCAAGAGGTGGTAAATATAAAGATGGGCAGGCTGCAGGGTGTCTGCATTTCAAAAGGAAGCTCCGTGGCTGGCCAAGAACTTGAACATGCACTCAGCTGAACACCAAACTCTGTTGCTTCAGAACGGAGAAAGAATCATTGTTTGCCTGAAAGTTTTAAAGAATGCCCGCTATGGGGCGCCTGGGTGACTCAGTCGGTTGGGCGTCTGACTTTGGCTCAGGTCATGATCTCACGGTTCATGGGTTCAAGGTCTGGGTCGGCTCTGTGCTGACAGCAAGCTCAGAGCCTGGAGCCTNTGGCCACTACCAATCAAGAGAGTCAGGAGAGAACTTTAGTATAGCTACAATAATATATAAAGTGAACAGATAACAATAAAATTCTTTAAACTTTAGCCAGGTGATCACAAATGTAGCAAGAACTATGTTTTATCTTAACTTTTCTTTTATATGTATAATCATATTCAGGGAAAGCTACATTAAAAACTAGCAAATTTAAAGGGAAAATGATTTAAAATACCCATCTGACAGGGGCACCTGGGTGGCTCAGTCTGTTGAGCACCTGACTTTGGTTCAGGTCATGATCTCACAGTTCATGAGTTCAAGACCCAAATCGGGCTCATGGCTGTCAGCCTGTCAGTGCAGAGCCCTCTTTGGATTCTCTATCTCCTTCTCTGTCTGCCTTTCCCCCCACTTGCTCGTGCACATGCTCTCTCTCTCTCTCTCAAAAAAAAAAAAAAAAAAAAAAAAANGGACTAATGAACTGTAAGTGTTAATACCAGCATCCTCTGGATTAGACGTGTAAGCAGACTCCTCCCTGGCTTTTCTGCAGGTAGGGCCTTAAGGTGAATAAATTTAATAATACATGAGACAGAAGAAATATTTTCTCTTTTGGTCCATTTCAGAGAAATGGCCTATAAGTAAATGTATTTACAGTCTAGTGTGGGTGACCCTTGGGCAAAGACATCATAAATCCCCAAACTGGACTTTCCTGAAATTACTTCAGCAAATGGCTATTTATAAAACAGCCACACAGAAAATAAACCTTGTTACTAGGCATTTGATAGGTAGTTGATGGGCATCAGAAAGAAATACACATATATTAGAGAACATCAGACAGGTGTTGTCAGGATGCTGGATTAGGACAAGACTTTTCTTCAGAATAATGTAAAAACAAAAATGAAATAACTAAAAACCTCAAGCCACTGACCCCCTTCACCCCCTCAGTAAACCATCCAGTTGCTTTTGAGGCTTGGAGTTGTCGGATTCTCCATGCACTGACACTAACAGGGTTGAAAAAGCATTAAGAGTAGGCAGGCACCTGAGGGTGAGCGTGAGAGGCTTCCTTTGTGTTAATATACCCTAAAAAGGCAAGGTGATGTGAAAGCATTTGCATATGATTTAAAGTGACGGATAATTACCTTAAAATGTTTCTAAGTATTCCTACACAATTGCTTTTTCAATGTGAAGATGGCCATAAGTAAGGGGGAAAATCTCAAGTTCATTCCTATCTGCTTCCCATGGATGCCCTTTCGAAAACCCCATTGTTGGTTTGAATAAACAACTAACTCTTCCTATGACTGTATGGTGGTCCTTGGAATGCAACTGTCATGGGACAGTTCCTTCTCATCTGATGCTGGCAGATTTCTAAAAGTCAACATTTATACCTTCAGCAACTACAGAATTCATTCTCTGCATCGGAGCACTAATTTATGGTACTCATTGTCACAATGTTTCAGGAAGAAACCATCCCTTCAACAGTCCCAATAAAGTAAATAAAAATGGAATGGAAATCAACCATCCCAACTGGAAAATTCCAAGTACCTACAGTTCACCGAAATTGGAAAGACCCTTGACCTAACCGTGACGCTTACTCTGCAACAGTGCGGCATCACTACCTCCACCAGGAAGGGCATAATTGAGAACAAGACTCAAAAGCAGACTTGCATAACACAGAATCTTATTCTAATTCCTCCAAACAACTGTTTGCCTGTGTTCAAACATATGCTGCATGACTGTCAAATACCGAAGTTGATTTTCATGTGTGAGTCATAGAATCCATTATTTTATAATTCTACACACATTTTTGAGGTTATTGAAAAACACACTGAGAATGCTAAATAAGCAACTTCCACGTGAGTAACCGCACCAGACAGTGCAGGACTTGCCAAGACTGTGGGGATCACGCATTTTTCTTATCTAAGATTAGCTAATAAAAAAGATAGATCCAACAATTTTCTTCATGGTGGTTTTTTTCATTGACTGGCCTTTGTACCCAGTCTGTTAATCCCTGACAAGTTTGGAAGACTAACTTAGCTTTCTAGAACTCTTGATTTCAGTGAAATTTAATAAAGGAGGTCAGGCTGGATAAACAAGATTTCTCACTCTACAGAAATATTTATAAAGTGCATCCTGCAAACTACTTACTATTTGCTTCTTTACTGTAAATTGATGTTTTTTCATAAGCAGGTACAAAAAGCAGTGCCTCTAGACAGGGAAGGGGTTCAGAAGGAAAAGTCAAGGGGGCCCTTTCCGAAGTATTTACCATACCATGAGAGCTTTTCTCCAATAGTTTGAGGCAAAATAAAATAAACATTGATTATCTGTCAACTTTGAGAAAATTAGTGGATTTAAAAAAAAAAAGTAAGCAAGCCANACAAAGATAAAGAGCCAGTAAAGGTAAACAATTATGACCATTTTAAGTAAATATACAGAATTTAAAAGATGGGCCAGAGGAGCCATCATGCTGTCGTGTCTCTCCCCAGAGCGATTGGCACACAGTCTGGCACATAAGTAAGCTCTCAACAAATGTTCAAGAAATCTAATTACATCACGTAGTATTCTATTCCTCCTTACCTGCTGCATTGCATTATGTCAAATGTAATCACACTAGACAAAACTCCTATATATGAAGGTAGCCAATCCTATATACTCAAATATTTATAATATATATATTTATAGTATAAATACTAAATACTCAAATAACCAAAAAAATTTTTAAAAATTTTTAATAAAAAAAAAGAGATTCAGGGTTGCATTTCAGTTGCAATGCAGGCCAGACCATGACCATGACCACCAGAATAGATGCGCCATTAGGAACGGATCTGGGAGAAATAAATGAGGTCTGTTATACTGGAGAGATTTCTGGCCAAAAGCTTTCCTCACAAGCAGGGAGCTAATAGTCAACATCCAGGATGGTGGGATCAACCCGGGCAAGACTGACATAAATATAAGCTACAATCTGCCTGATGCCAAGGCTCTTTTCATCTCTGATTTGGAAATGCTGCTGCTCCACCACTTGTGTCCTGAGCTCCAGGCTGTTCTAACGTCTACAGCATACTTATCTGTATTTAGAAGAGAAAGCAAGGCAGCACATCTCCTTACACCAGGCTTCTCATCCACCTCTTCTCTTCTTCTACCCTCAAATCAAAATCTTTGAGTTGGTTGTATAGAGAGTCAGGGGAAAACAACAAATGTGTTTTTGCTGGGTTCACTCAGCCTATCATAGCTGGGTTTCTGGTATTCTTGAGTTTAAATGCCATTCATAACGTTGACTGGCTATGAGACCTTCTGGAAATTTACTTAACTTTCCAAGTCTTGGTATCTCCAGCTGTAAAATAAGGTAGTAACAGTAACTACTTCACAGACAACTCAGAGAGAAGGGAGACATGGATGTGCCTGGTACACACCAAGCATTCAGTCAATATCAAATAACAACAACAATAGTAATAGTAGCTACTGAGTTCTCCATATCAGATATTGGCCCCTGCTCAAAGATGGGTTCTTTCTCATCCCTTCACCTAACCTGAGCAGGAGGTGGTGTCCAATCCTCCAATCCTATAGTAGCTTCTAACCATAACCCCCAATATACATAATAAGATTTCAAGAGGGTATAAGTCTCTTATCTCCTTACGAATCCCAGTAATCCCTGAATAAATGGGGCCTGATCAGTTGGGAGTTAGAGAATGGCACTCTCCAATTCAGAGTCTGAAGGAAACAAAGTAGTAATGGGGCTGCTTTAGAATCCTTGATAATCCCACAGAGAGTGACATAAACCCATGAGATCTGAAAATTCTCCTCATAATCTATCCCATGCTTCTTTCCTTTATGAATAATTTAGATGCTCTGCTTTGTTGGGTCAAATCAAAGATTCTCATTTATGTGAAGGCAGAAAGGTACAACAGAAGACTGAAACCTGCCTAAAGTATGTAATCCCATCTGCCAGATCAGGGGAATTCCCTAAGAGGAGAGCTACAAGAAAAGTACCCATTTAGTCAGTGGTTTGGCCATCAATTCTGGCAATTTTCTTCCTTTGCAGTCGAAGACAGCACACACATGTCATTCAAATTATAGACTTGCCGCCGTCCAGGGCCTCCCTGGGTTTAGGGGGAGGCCTGAAGGAACAGTGCTCCAAGCTCAGAGTGCTATTTAATTGTGACTCTCATCATCACTGTTATTACAGATCTGTCATTCAGAAATGCTCTCGGCTATCAGGGACAGCATGGAGTGTTATGAAGATGACATTTCCATGTTTTGTATTCTGAACATTAAAAAACAGTTTGGCTTACCCACTGAGCAGCGGGTGCCATGCTAATTATATAACTTTCTAGAGCAAAAAAGGATCTCCCACTGAGCCAACTGGGAGGAAAAAAGCACAATACTCATTTTTATCTGAGCCTCAGCATACTGACCTCCTTCAGCCTGTTGATGTGGCCATTAATAAAACATTTTAAAGTGATCTGAAAATGCTTTTTTTATGAACCAGAACCTGAGGTTGGCCGCCAAACAGCTGTGTATTTTAAAGACTTGGAGCTGGTATCAAAGCTGACTGCTGCTGATTCAAGCCTGTTCTGGGAACCTCCTGTATCCAGAATGTTGTTCAGGTTTTTGATTGATTACAAACGTTAAAAGATTTTCACTCTTGGAGGAGTTTTAATGGACAGAAATAAGAATGCCTGTGATGATGGTCTTGCTTTTGCTTGGGACACATGAAGACTTTATTTCACTTCAATATCTGACATGTGATTACCAACATGTGTTCTTATAACTTTAGAATAAAATTTTTAAATAAAAATACTACTCTTGCAATTCTAAAGTATCCCAATGGGTAGTTCTTGAAAGCAAGTCAGAGAAAAGTGTGATCCTTTCGTACTTTGTCTTCCCTTTCTTCTGCCAAAAATAACAAGTAAAAATATGCATCAAATGTAATTTCTAAACTTCAAACCACATATCTAACAGGCCACTCAATTGCACACAAATGATCAAATCTGTCTGGGAACTAAGACTTAGGTTACATTGATGGGTGAGTGGAAAATGATGTGTGCAGAGTACACACCCACTGAGCTCAGATACATGTGTAGGACACACAAGGCAACGTGTACGGCCTGGGAGGAGAGAATACAGAGAGATGAAATAATGTACAGTCTGTGCTCAATGAGCTTAGACCAGTCAGGATTCAGAGATGAAAAACTCTACAGGCAAGGAAGCTGAGGTACAACAACGGTGTTTGGTATGCTGTCCTTAAAAGAATTCTCACCTCAGACACTGGAACCATGAAGGCCTCTCTTTCTTTACCTTCGAAATGTCTACCCTACCATACCCTGCTAACTCACCTCTCCATACCCACCACCCCACCTTAAACACACACACACTTAAAAAGCAAGGGAAGTGCTTATACTATGAAGGAAGCAGTAGCAGAGCCAAGGCCATTCCCAGACTTTACTTTTCCTAAAATGAACTGGCAAATAAATACTTAGCATACAGAAAATGTATGACTATCAAGAAAATGCAAGACTATCAAGCTGTGTGTGGGGGAAATGAGGAACTTCAATGTCACTTTACAAGTTAAGACAGATGAGGACAAGTCTCCCAAGGAACAATGCAAACTGAGACTATTCTTCTGTGAGATTAGCCCAAATCTTGTGGCTACCCTGCCAATACCCAAACCACAGTACTGTGAGGCTGTAAGGGAAAAGGACTTGCTGCCTTGGTTGAAAGATGATAAAACTGGTAAAGGCTCATGGAGTGGGCTCCTCATCTTCACCCACCGTGGTTATACAACACGTCACTACTCACTACGTGCCTTTGGGGGAAAACAGGTTCCATATTATTGGTTTTCTCCTGGCAAGCCAAATGATCTGTCCCCAGAGTTGATAAAATAGTATTGGCCCAAATAGCTCTGCTAAGCTCTCTAAAACTGGGCTTACTGTTCTTGAGTTGGGCAAAAATGTTTACCCATATAATCAGACAACAAGCTCAGGACCAGAGGTTTTGAGGGGAGAAGGTGACATATTTCCAGACTTATGGGTACCTCTGACTGGTCAAGCTCTAAGAAGATTAATACCCATTTCATACTCATAACGTAAGGGCTTCCCCCAGATCCCCTGCACCTGCCAGCTACAAGCCAGGTAGGAAACCCAGCAACAAAATTCCTATTGCTTTCTGACAGAGTAAGGGCGAGGGCAAGAGCATGTGCAAAGTCCTTTTAGGAAAAGTATAGGAAGAGGTAAAAAAAAAAAACAAAAACAAAAACACGAAAAAACAAAGAGACTGTTAGAGAGGCTGTTCCTCAGCATCTTAGTATCAAAGGGATAATTTGAGAGCACACTCAGAGGGGGAAATAATAATCACCGGATTTTCAGCAGGTAATCACGAAGAACAAGTAAGTTCAGAATAACCTCATTTCTATCTTTGCTATTATAATGAACTTTTCAATTTCAAAGGAAAGCCGTAGGCTTGCTTTGTTAAGACTAATGCACATTTTGGGACATGCTGTGAATTCTTTTAGAATAGCAATAGAAATATCCATTTCTTCTCATATAAGGGTAAGTAATTTTACTGGGCTTGGAAACCCAATGACAATCAAAGGGTCTTTTTAAGCCCTTTCTGGCTTTGTCCATCTGGGGATTTTGTGATTTGGCTCAGTGGAATGCAAACTACAAAATCCAATCACTACTTTATAAGCTGCCAAGTAAAATGAGCAAAGATTATAAAATGATAATATGAAACATGGAACACTGGCAAGGATGTAAGCCATTAGACCTTCTTCCACTGCTACTGGGAGCATAAATTAGTGCTGTCTTTTGAGAGGGAATTTGGGAACATATTTCCAGAATTTTTGAAGAGTTACTATATACCTCCTGATCTACCAATTCTACAGCCTCTAAATCTAATATACAACATAAGTTAGATAGAAATCTGAGTTTTCTGTATAATACCAGTCTTGAGACAATTTATTTTGTAGCAAAAATATGGAAACAAATTAAGTACCCAATGATAGGTAGATAGTTAAATAAACTGCAGTGGAATAACCATGGGATGCAATATTATCTACCTACTAAAATGTTGTTTATAAAGGATTTTTAATGACATGAGAAAATGGTTACATCATAATACTAAGTGTAAAAAGCAGAGCAGAAAACTGCGTATGTAGGATAATTGGGGCAATAAGTAATATATGCAAAGTAAAAAAAAATAGATGGAAATACACCAAAATGTTAATCATGCTTATCCCTAAGTGATGGTTAGATGGGTCATCATTTTCTTTAGAACTTCCTGTATTTTTCAAATTTCCTCTAATGAACATGCATTACTTTTATTAATACAGGAGAGGATTCTTTGAAAAGACCTAGGATTTGAAAAAGCAGCTGTGCTATAAGTGCTCATCATCATGTGGGGGGTGTTGTGGGGTGGGGGGAACCTTAAAAGAAAAGGCAGAGAACTGAACTAAAACTTAAAAACTAAAAGCAAACTAGGGAATTGTTTTTGGTCACCACTGAGGGGGGAAAAAACAGTGACATAGAGGATCCTTGGGTGGAGTCGAGATGATAATCTAAAATAGAGATGTTACCTGAAGTTAACTAGACTAGGTTACCAAGCCTGGTCTTCGGTAAAATCACACACACTCACTCTCTCTCTCTCTCTCTCACACACACACACACACACACAAACACACACACGCTCATGGATCAACTGTCTGAACAAGACACTGAAATGTTAACAGGTATACTGCTCAGACGAGAAACCATTTCTGAGCTTATTCTTCTGAACTCCTCCTCCCTCCACGTCCCAGCAAAAACTCCACACTATTTTTATTATGACAAATGTCTCACAAATGTTCAGCTCATTGAACAAATGAGCCTGAACAACCGAACATCT
>NW_027551572.1:2529689-2578486 GCF_008692635.1 Crocuta crocuta
GGGGGGGGAGAGAGAGAGAGAGAGAGAGAGACAGACAGACAGACAGACAGACAGACAGGGACACACAGAATCCGAAGCAGTCTACAGGCTCTGAGCTGTGAGCATAGATTAAGCCTTCCAGGCACCCCTAAAATTTGCTTTTCAAAGGATACCACTAAGAAACAAAGACGTGAGCCACGGTATGGTAGAAAATATTCCCAATACATATATCTGACAAAGGACTTATATTCAGAATATATAAGCCCTACTACTCAGTAATAAAAATAGCTCAATAAAATATGGACACACGATTTGAATGGAAGATATATAAATGACTATTAAGCACATGAGAAAATGCTCAATGTGACTAATCAGAGAAATGAAAATGAAAGCCACAAGGGGAGATAACCACAGATTCAGCAGAATGGCTAACCTGGAAAAGATGGACCACTCCAAGTATGGGTGTGGTAGAGCCAGAACTCTCATGCACTGCTGATGGGAGTATGAAATAGAAAATCCACTTATGAAAACTGTTTGACAGTTTCTTAAAAAGTTAAACACATGAGGTGCCTGAGTGGCTCAGTCGGTTAGGCAGCTGACTTCATCTCAGGTCATCATATCGTGGATCCTGAGTTTGAGCCCTGTGCTGACAGCTGGGAGCCTGGAGCCTGCTTCAGGTTCTAAGTCTCCCTCTCTCTCTGCTCTTCCCCTGCTTGGGCTCTGTCTCTCTCTCGCTCAAAAATAAACATTAAACATTTATTTGTTTTTTTAAATATAATTTATTGTCAAATTGGCTTACATACAACACCCAGTGTTCATCCCAACAAGTGCCCTCCTCAATGCCCATCAACCACTTTCCCCTATCCCCTACCCCCCCATCGACCTTATTTATTCTCTGTATTAAGAGTCTCTTCTTATGGTTTGTCTCCCTCCCTCTCTGTTTGTAACTATTTTTTCCCCTTTCCCTTCCCACCATGGTCTTCTGTTGAGTTTCTCAAGATCCACATATGAGTGAAAACATATGCTATCTTCCTCTGACTGACTTATTTCATATAGCATAATACCCTCCAGTTCCATCCACTAAAAAATTGTTAAAAATATTTAAGCATACAGCTATCATCTGACCCAGCTATTCTACAACTAGGTATTCTCCCACAAGAAATAAAAATATAGTCCACATAAAGACTTGTGCGTGAATGCGCACAGTATTCATAGAAGCAAAAACAAAAAAAAACGGGGGGGGACAAATGTCCATCAATAGGTGAATGAATAAACAGAAAGTGGTATATCCATATAATGAAATATTAGCAATAAAAAGGGACAAACTATTACACATGCAACAACATGGATAAATCTCAAAATAATTAAGCTGAGTGAAAAGAGTTCTCTCAGTACACAGAAACTGTTAACTGATAACTTTGTGTGGGGCCCATGTACTTGTCCTCCTAAATTGGATGCATTATGGGAACGGAAGGCATAATATATCTCCTAACATATAGTACATCGATTGCACTTTCAAAGGGCCTTTTCCCAATTTTTCTTTCATCAGTATATCTAAATAATCTTTTGGTTTTTATATTAAGCACATATGAAGGTATAAGAATACCTGAATTTATTTTCGTATTTTTAAGAAGTGTTTAATAAGCTCTTCTGTGGCAGGACCTGTGCTAGGCATGGGAAATACTGAGCTGAATAAAACAGCGTTATAGTCCTGTCGACTACAGTTAACAACACTGTATTGTATTTTGAAAGACACTAAGAGAGTAGATCTTAAAAGTTCCCATCATAAGAAAAAAAAAATTGTACCCACGTGTGGTGATGGATGTCAGCTGGACTTACTATGGTGATCATTTCATGATATATACAAATAGCCAACCAGTGTTGTATTCCTGTAACTAATATGTTATAGGTCACCTATATCTCAATAAAAAGAAGAAATTAAATGAATGATCACATTCAGGTGGATAACGAAGACGTTAAATGTTTAATTTCATAACCACCCCACAAAAAAAAAAAAAAACCTAAAAAACAAAACAAAAAACACCACACAAAGAAACAAACAAACAAAAAAACAGACCTGGTTATTGCCTGCCAATGTGAAAAGACAGAACTTTCACAAGGAGTCTCCCAGAACAGCTGATTATTTTGACTTTGTTTTTAACAACTCAATATTAGAATGTTAAAGCCAACATTACCATTTGTGATAAATGTTTGCTGGCACTAAAATGAAAGAATAAGTAATCCTTCCAACTCTTAAGGCTAAACTCTTGGAGATGTACTTAAAATGCAGCATTTAACAAGATCAAAGTTCTAAAGGATACACCTTAGGCTTATGGAAGAGAAAGCCATTGATTACATCTACTTGGAAAGTAATCTGCTCAACCTAAAAGCAATTCTCCTATATTGTATGGTTCAGAAGTATGGGGTGTAAATGGAATAGATGGGAAAAAGTCTATTACAGATTCATTAAAAATTACATTGTCTATTCCCACAGTTCGTTCTCTGCAACATGTTTGGAAACCAGGGCTCCGCCTGGGAGGTGGCCCACGAATCAGTTTTTGAATACTCCTATGAGAATGGCAACACTGCTACTTGCTCATCTAATATCTGTGTAGTTGATCAACACAATGTAAAGGGGCATCTGGGTTGTCAGACTCTTAACTTGGACTAAGTGTTATTCTCTCCCAGTCAAAAGCATGTCAGTTTCTCTAAACTCAGAGCTCCTCTTTCAGAGTTGATGAACAGAGAAGAAAACAGATCTGAACCTGGTTCAGCCCCTGAAGAAATATGCTGTAATTTTATGCTGTAATTCAATGAGGACAAGCCCTTGATTTCTAAAGAGTCAACCTATGAAAACACAATTCAAGAACACTTTTGCAAAAAACAGAGGTCAAGAGTGTTTTGCTATGTTGTCCAAGGTCTGCTATACAAAGAACCATGAGATTAATTTCTCTTGAATTCAGTACCAGACAAAATCTTACCTCTCTCTATCATCTTTTAATCATGTAGGTTTAGTTTTATCACAAAAGGATAAGTAATAGACAACGGTAACTTCCTGGTTGCTAAGAAGCTGAGAGCTACATTTACTTCTCAGTGACTGTAATCCTATCACTATGGGCTCCTGAGTCAATCCTCTTTCGACTCCCAAAATAGTTTTCAAATCTCATTTTAGCTTCCTATCACTTATTCTACTTTATGTTTTTATATGTAGGTTACCCTCCAACCATATACATCATGTGGTTAAATCAAAGCTCACCTAACTTCTGGCAGATGTATATAGCTCTATGGTATGTCACATCAACCCTCTTTGCCTAAGTCAGTAATCAGTATGCTGTTTCCCATGCATATCACAAAGCTCCTCTAGTTAGGTAACTCTTGCTTAGTTTAAAATGACATAATATAAAAAAAAAAAACCATACACACACAAACGTGTTTTCTCATGTTTACTCTCCATTTCCAGTAGACGGCATATGCTCAAAACATACTGTGTGGAGCATATGGGCCTAGACATAATTTTACACAAATTACATGTACAAGTTCACTGGCACCCCTTCATGCAGAGCCTGGACTGGCCATGTGGGATGTTTCTGGTCTATGACAAAGGAGCACACAGACTGAAATCCAGAGAAGAAAACAGAGCTGAGAACTACGCAGGAACCAAAAGAAACTTGGGAAGGAAATCCAAGGGGGGAGGGGTGGTCACCAAACCAGATGAGCCAAAAATAAGTTGAGAAGCCAGAACACGACCTAGGATGCTGGGGATCCTTTTGCTGGCAGGGAAGGGCAAAGGAGGTGAGAATCCAATGGGCGTGGAGCCTAAACAAAAGCGTGCAGTGGAGACCTCTGATTAAACTCGAAAAGCTTTGCTGGAGACCTCTGATTAAACCTGGATTCTGTACTAAATGCATGGGTTTTCTTGGAGGTTCTTCTCTCTCGGTGTCTCTGGCTTGAATTAGTGCTTATTTCCTAGCGCCCTCCACTTTTCACAAGTATCTAGCTGGTTTAATAAGAAACAAAAAGTTTAAACTGCCAAGAGGTCAACTATGTAGAAATTCTTTTCTAAACATTTATGGTAGTTTCCACGCTTCTTTGCCACTGGATTAGTGTCACTTTGCCACTGGATTAGTGTCACTTCCACCTGTCAGCAAAAGAGTTCTCCCTTTAGAAATTATCTTTGCACATAGCCTACACTCCACTGTAGAAGTGAACAATCTCCCTTTTATGTGTTCAAAACTAGATATTTTGAAAGAGTCTGGGCATTAATGGAAAAACAACAGTAACAACAGGTAATAAGGGTTTTCGGTCTAGCTCCCTTCCCTCTAATCTGGGAGATTCTGTGGGGTTTATGGATGGTTTCAGAGGGTCAGCAGGCCCACCTAAACTGCATGCAAAATGCTACATAAATGTTAGATTTGCACTTGGAGAGGGGGTGTAAGCAGGCCATAGCTTTAATCCAGTTAAAAAAATTTTTTTAATGTTTATTTTTGAGAGAGAGAGAGAGAAAGAGAGAGAGAGAGAGAGAGAGAGAGAGAGAGAGAGAGAGAGAGAGAAAGAGGCAGGCAGGCAGACACAGGCAGGCAGACACAGAATCCAAAGCAGGCTCCAGGCTCTGAACTGTCAGCACAGAACCCAATAGGGGGCTCGAACGCACAAGCCATGAGATCATGACCTGAGCCAAAGTTGGACACTTGACTGAATGTACAACCCAAGGATCCCTTTAATCCAGTTTTAAAAAATCTATAACCAGCCCCCCCTCAATGATTACGTTTTTCAATCCATCTGACCCCACTGCCCGACTACATAATCTTCAACTACCAAAATCTTGATCACAAAGACAAAACAGTCATAAGGCCACCTTTCACACCCAGCAACCAGAGTAAATTTCCCTTTATCTTCTAACTTGTTTTACTCACTTTTATACCTCCACACACAGTGCTTGACATATGGTAGTCACTAAAAAAAACTGTTTTGTTGAACAAATAGAATTAATTAATCTGAGTAGTTCTATTTATCAGCCATTGATAGCAAAAAACCACTCACCAATAACTAATAGCGACAAGTCTAATCTAGAGGCTGATGATTCCTAAATTTTTAATTGAAAATAAATATAAACTGCAGTAATAGGAGTAATTAAGTGTGTACATACAGAAAAAAGGCAAACAAACAACCCCCCAAATATAGCTAAACAATATTTCCCTGCTTGATTAAATCATGCAGCTGCTTCTAAACCTTAAAACACGGAAGCAATGCAAATGTGAATTTTCTGTGCAAAATCTCCTTGCAGGAATGACACAGCATTAAAGGGTACATCAGCTTACAATGAAATCCAAAGTATGCAACAGACACAACTTCTGACCAATGACCACTACCAAAGACACATGCCACTGCTCCCACCACCACAGCCCTGTTTCAACCGTTTCCTCAGTTTCTCCTCCCCACTGTCAAAAGGAATATTACGTTGTGAAGATTTTTATCTTCTTAAAATTTCTGACCTTATACTTTCGATAGCATTATTATGTATACTGCAAGCTAGAAGATTCTAATTTCCACTTCTTCTTTGACTTTAGGAAGCTGCAGATTATCCTGTAAAGAAATCCTCTAACGTAAGGATCCCTTTATATAAAATGATTCTCCACACTCACAACTCTATCAGAACAATAATGGACATGGGCATTCTGACTGAGGATTTAGCTACTGGAAAGCAACTTCCTAAATAGGGGAGGGCAGTAATTTTATGAAAATAATGGTTCCTTTCTGTGTAGAGGTTATTTTAAAGCCCTTGTCCAGGGGCACCCAGGTGGCTCAGTCAAACATCTGACTCTTGATTTTGGCTCAGGTCATGATCTCATGGCAGGTGAGACTGAGCCCCACGTAAGGCTCTGTGCAGAAAGCCCTATGCAAATTCTCTCTCCCCCTCTCTCTGCCCCTCCTCTCTCTCACACACACACACACAAACCACATTAAAAAAAAGTACTTGTCCATATCCACAACATGCTAAAAGGTATTTTTTCTTTGTTTCAAGTCTTTTTTTCAAATTCAAAACAATTTTTATTCTATTTATATAAACAACAAAAAAAAACCCAGTTCATCCATTTCTCCCACCTCATGCCCCACAAGATCTTGCAACCACCAATCTGTTCTCTGTATCTATGAGCTGGTCTGTGCTCCGTTTTTGTTGCTGTTGTTTTAGATCCCACATACGAGAGAGATCATAGGAATCTGTTATTCTGTGACTTATTTCACTGCGTGTAATGTCCTCCAGGTCCATCCATGTTGTCGCAATGGTGAGACCTCATTTTTTTTGGGGGGGCGGTTGAATGATATTCCACTGATACCCATCTGATACCCATTCATCCATCCATGAACACTTTTGTTGCTTCTCTACTTTGCGTGTTATACATAATGCTGCAATGAACATGCAGCAGGGTGCAGATATATTTTCAAATTTGTGTTTTTGTTTTCTTGAGCTGAATACCCAAAGAGAGGAACTGCTGGATCATACAGTAGTTTTATTTTTAAATTTTTGAGGAACTTTCATACTGTTTTTCATGGTGTTTGCTCTAATCTCCATTCCCACCAATTGTGCAAGTAGGTTCTCTTTTCTCCACACCCTTGCCAACACTTCTTATTTCTTATCTTTTTGATAGTGGCCATTGTGACTAGTGTGAGGTGTTATCGTGGTTTTGGTTTGCATTTCCTGACTGATTAATAATGTTTTCATAAAGTACCTGCTGACCATCAGTAGGTCTTCTTTGGAAAAACGTTTATGCAGATCTTCTGCTCATTTTTTAATCAGACTGTGTTTTGGCTGAGTTGCATGAGTCTTTTGTTTTTGTGGGGTTTTTTTTTTTTTTTGTATATTTGGGACATTAGCCCCTTATCAGACGACTTGCAAATATTTTTTTCCCATTCCACAGGTTGCCTTTTCATCTTGTTGATCATTTCCTTTGCTGTGCAAAGGCTTTTTAGTTTGATGCAATGCCACTTGTTTATTTCGGCTGTTGTTGCTTTAGCTTTTGGTGTCAGATTTAAAAAATCATCCCCAAGACCTATGTCAAAGACCTTAACATCTATGCTTCCTACTAAGAATTTTATGGTTTCAGGTCTTACATTTAGATCTTTTATCCATTTTCAGTTAATTTTCGTGTACGGTGCAAGGTAGTGGTCCAGTTTCATCCTTTTGCATGTGGCTGTCCAATTTACACAGTACCATGTATTGGACAGACTGTCAAATATATATTCTTAGAATCTTGGTTGTAAACTGAGCATATATCCATGGGATTATTTCTGGGCTCTCTATTATGTTCCACTGGTCTATATTTTTATGCCAATACTGTGCTGTCTTAATAACTATGGCTTTGTAATATAGTTTGAAATCAGGAAGTAGAATACCAGAGGCTCTGTTCTTCTTTCTTAAGATTGCTTTACCTACTTGGAGTCTTTTAGGGTTCATACAAATTGTAAAACTGTCTATGCTATTTTGGTGAAAATACCGTCGGAATTTTGATAGATACCGCACTGAATCTGTAAACTGCTTTGGGTAGTATGGACATTTTAACAATATTAATTTTTCTAGTCCCTGAGCTTGGAACAACTTGAGTTTTACACTTATTTCTGTCTTTAATTCCTTTCTTTAATGTCTTATAGTTTTAATATACAGGTCTGCAACCTCCTTGGTTAAATTTATTCCTAGGTATTTTATTCTTTTTGATACAGTTATAAATGGGATTATTTTCTCCATTTCTCTTTCTGATAGTTTATTAGTGTAAAATAATGCAATCCCTCTTTGTGTACTGATTTTGTATCCTGCAATTTTAGTGAATTTGTCTATTCTGACAGTTTTTTGATGGAGTCTTTAGGGTTTTCTAGATATAATATCATGTAATCTGCATATAATGACAGTTTTACTTCTTCCCTTGCAAACTGGATGTTTTTTATATTTATTTTTCTAATCTAACTGCTCTGGATAAGACTTATAATACAAAGAGTGGACATCTTCGTCTTGTTCCTGATGATTGAAGCTTTTAGGTTTTTGTTGTTGAATACGTTATGTGTGGGCTTTCCTATATAGACTTCATTATGATGAGGTACATTCTGTCTACATTCTCTTTGTTTTATTATAAGGATGCTGAATTTTGTCAACGTTCTTTCTACATTTATTGAGATAATGACATGATTTTTTTTAACCCTCATTTTGTTAATGTGATATATCACACTAACTGATTTGCAGATGTTGAACTACCCTTGCATCCGTGGAAAAAATCCCATTTAATCATGGTGTATGGTCCCTTATTGTATTGTTGAATTCAGTCTGCCAATATTTTATTGAAGATTTTTGCATCTAAGTTCACCAGAGGTGTTGACCTGTAATTTTCTTTCTTTTTTTTGTGACATCCTTGTCTGGTTTTGGTAGCAGAGTAATAATGGCTTCATAAAATATATTTGGAAGAGAACCCCTCTATTCTATATTTTGAAAGAATTTGAGAAGGACTGGCATTAACTCTTTGATGTTTGGTAGAATTCACCAGTGAAGCGATCTGGTGCTGTTCTTTTATTTGTAGGAAGGTTTTGAATCTCCTAATAATCAGTCTGATCAGATTTTCTATTTCATCATGATTCAGTCTTGGTAGGTTGTATGTTTCTAGGAATTTATTTCTAGAAATAAGTTTCTTCTAGATTGTCAAATTTGCTGGCATAAATTTGTTTATAGTAGTCTCTTATGATCCTTTGCATTTTGTGGTATCAGATATAATATCTCTTTCACTGATGGCAGCTACTCCAGCTTACTTTAGGTTTCCATTTGTATGTAATACTTTTTTCCATCCCTTTAGTTTCAGGCTGTGGGTGTCCTTACAAGAGAGGTCTTGTTGTTGTTGTTGTTGTTGTTGTTGTTTAATCCATTTAGTCACTCTATGTCATCTAATTACAGAATTTTGTCCATTTATATTTAAAGTATACTTTAAATACTGATTTAAAGCATACTGATAGGTATGTGTTTATTGCCATTTTGTTAATTGTTTTCTAGCTATTTTTGCAGTTCTTCTCTATTCCTCTCTCTTTGTGGTTTGATGACCCTCTTTAGTGGTAGGCTTTATTCTTTCTCTTTATGTTATGTATTTGCTATAAGTTTTTTCTTTGTGATCACTATGAGGCACATATATTAACAACTTATATCTGTGACAGTCTAAGTTGATAATGATTTTAGTGCTATCACAATCTAAAGCTCAACATTTTTAATCTCCCCTTCCCTTCATGTTTTATGTTTTTTTATGTCACATTTTACATCTTTTTATCTCAGGTGTCCTTTAACTAATTATTGTAATCAGAGTTATTTTTACTACTTCTTTCTGTCTTTAGCCTTCATAACATTTATGATGTGTTTTCTTTGCCATTGAGATTCATTCTTTCACATGTATTCTTGTTACTATTAATACTATTTTTCAGCTTAAAGAAATCTCTTTAACATTTCTTGTAAAGCCAGTTTAGTAGTGATCAACTCCTTTTCCTTTAGCTTTTCTGAAAACCATTTCTCCTTCAATTCTAAATGATAATTTTGTTGGGTAGAATATTTTGGTTACAAGTTTTTTTCCTTTCAGAACTTCAAATATATCATACCACTCTCTCACAGTTTGTGCTGAAAAACATATGTTTATAATGCTGTGGGGGCTTCTTTGTATGCAATAGCTATTTTTCTCTTGTCACTTCTAATAGTTTCTCCTTGTTTAACTTTTGATAGTTTAATTATAATGTGATTTGGTATGGTTTTCCTTTTGTTTGGAACTCTCTAGGATTCTTGGATCTGGGTGTTTGTTTCCTTCCCTAAGCTATGGAGGTTTTCAGCTATTAATTCTTCAAGTAAGATTCCTACCCCTTTTTCCTTTTTCCTCTTTCTGTGTGTCTTATAATGCAAATGTTAGTCCACTTGATATTGTCCAACAAGTCCCTTCAGCTATCTTCGCATTTTTTCATTATTTCTTTTTGTTGCTCTGATTGGGTGAAATCTATGGCTTTGTCTTCAAGTTGGCTGATCTTTTCTTCTTCATCAAGCCCCCTGTTGAACCCCTCTAGTGTATTTTTTAGTTACCATATTCTTCAGCTCTGTAACTTCTATTTGTTATTTTCTTATACTTCCTATCTCTTTGTTGAAGATCTTCGTTCATCCATTCTTCACCCCAGTTTGGTGAGCATCTTTATGAACCATTACTTTGAACTCTTCATATGGTAAATTATTTGTTTCCATTTTACTAAGGCTTTGTTCACTTGAGGTTCTTTCACTTGGAACTTACTACCCTTTTCTTCATATTGCTGGACTCTCCACTGACTTCTATAGAGTAGATGAAAGAATGACACTCGAAGGAGTGTAGGAGATGAACCTTTTTGTTCAGCCCTGTCCTAGCTGTTAGTCATCTCTCAAACATCTGTTTGTCCAAGCAACCTATTATATATTTTACTTATTTGTTTTAAATATACTTTATTGTCAACTTGGTTTCCATATAACACCCAGTGCTCATCCCACCAAGTGCCCTCCTCCATGCCCATCACCCATTTTCCCATTCCCCCCACCACCCCCATCAACCCTCATTTTGTTCTCAGTATTTAAGAGTCTCTTATAGTTTCCCTCCCTCCTTCTCTTTAACTATTTTTTCCCCTTCCCC
This sequence comes from Crocuta crocuta, assembly GCF_008692635.1. Classification (NCBI taxonomy): domain Eukaryota; kingdom Metazoa; phylum Chordata; class Mammalia; order Carnivora; family Hyaenidae; genus Crocuta; species Crocuta crocuta. The sequence continues at coordinate 2,540,324 of NW_027551572.1, forward strand.
TCCCCTATGGTCCTCTGTTAAGTTTCTCCTGTTCCACATATGAGTGAAAACAGGGTATCTATCTTCCTCTGCCTGACTTATTTCACTTAGCATAATACCCTTGAGTTCTATCCATGTTGCTAAAAATGGCCAGATTTCATTCTTATTGCCATGTAGTATTCCATTGTATATGTAAACCACATCTTCTTGATCCACTCATCAGTTGATGGACACTTAGGCTTCTTCCATGATTTGGCTATTGTTGAAAGTGCTGCTATGAACATTGGGGTACATGTGCCCTTATGCACCAGCACTCCTGTATCCCTTGGGTAAATGCCTAGCAGTGCTATTGCTGAGTCATAGGGGAGTTCTATTGTTAACTTTTTGAGAAACCTCCACAGTGTTCTCCAGAGTGGCTGCACCAGTCTGCATTCCCACCAACAGTGTAAGAGGGTTCCCATTTCTCCACATCCTCGCCAGTATCTACAGTCTCCTGATGTGCTCATTTTAGTCACTCTGACCAGCATAAGGGGTTTCTCAGTGTGGCTTTGATCTGTATTTACCTGATGATGAGTGACATTGAGCATTTCATGTGTCTGTTGGCCATCTGGATGTCCTCTTTGGAGAAGTGTCTGTTCATGTCTTCTGCCCATTTCTTCACTGGATTATTTGTTTTTCTGGTGTGGAGTTTGGTGAATTCCTTATAGATTTTTAATACTAGCCCTTTATCCAATATGTCACTTGCAACTATCTTTTCCCATTCCATCGGTTGCCTATTACTTTTGTTGATTGTTTCCTTTGCCATGCAGAAGCTTTTTATCTTGATGAGGTCCCAATAGATCATTTTTGCTTTTAATTCCCTTGTCTTTGGAGATGTGTTGAGTAAGAAATTGCTGCGGGTTAAGGAGATTGTTTCCCGTTTTCTCCTCTACGGTTTTGATGGTTTCCTGTCTCCCATTCAGGCCCTTCATCCATTTTGAGTTTACTTTTGTGTATGGTATAAGAAAGTGGTCTAGTTTCATTCTTCTGCATGTTGCTTTCCAGTTCTCCCAGCACCATTTGTTAAAGAGGCTGTCTGTTTTCCATTGGATACTCTTTTCTGCTTCAACCTATTATATTTTTAATACCTCCCAATAATTGAGGATGTGCCAAGACCTGTCAGTGTCCCACAATGAAGCTCTTAGCACCTAGATTCAGGCTGACTGGAATCTAGGCCCTCAGACAACAGCTTTTAAAAGCATGCAAATATATACAGTCCTAAGGGGCTGCAAATTTAAATCCCACTGGCCACCACAGCCAGGCAATCTAGAAGTTCCCCTGGGTGGCAACCGCGGAAGTCAGGGCTCCAGATGAGTGTATAAACTCCTCTTTGGGAGACATTGGTAATCCAGAGCAAGGCAGAAGGAAAGCATCAAGACAGCATCCATGGCTTACATATTTTGAAAGCAAATCTGTAGGCCACTAAATGTATCTGTAGGTCATTTAAAGTGTATTGTTTTTATGTGGCTCCTTTTCTCTGAGTGATGCAGGGGCCTAAGTAAATAACAACAGCTGACTTTTGAGGACGGGGAAAGGTCCCTGAAATACTGCTGTGTACATCAAAGGTACTGTCAGTTTAATGGCAGAGACAGCCTCCCGTTAAGGTAACCTTAGGCTTAATAGACCTTTCCACAGTTTCAACACTAATAACATAACAGACAATAAAATGGAAAAAAAATATGTCTTTTCCTTATCATCCAATATGCAATTTGAAGTCCAAGGCCACTATGATAAATTTGGAGTTCTTAAAGATGGTGATTTAATGAACATCATAAAGTGAATTCTAGCCTTAGAGAGGTTACTGAGCATCAGCTGGATTCATCATTAATCTTGATAAACTGCTAGAATTTTTATACAAAAGGTGAAAAGACTGAACAGAGTAGCCTCTAATAATTCTCTAAAAAACAAAGAATACAAAGACCAGGAGTTTGCAAATAGAGGAAAACAGAAGATTCAAATGTACACACCATCAAATCTATCAACACTCAAATCCACACACTTTCTGTGTTGGACTATGGGGGCCCAGACACAGAGAAACCAGTGACAGCCTCCAGGGAAAGTGGGTGAAGACTGTCCCTATGAAAGAGCAGGTGATAAGCACATGATAAGACCGAGAATGCAGCATACCACAGGCCCAAGGCAAACCAACCAAACCCAAGTAAAAGCCCAAACAGAGTAAGAATTTTAACAGCACCACTGCCAAAGAAGGTGCTTATTTTGAACTCTCCTTTATCATGAGCTCACAGTTTTTGAACTCAAGCCCCATGTTGGACTCCACACTGAGTGTGGAGCATGCTTGGGATTCTGTGTTTCCCTCTCTTTCTGTCCCTCATTCTCAATCTCTCTTGCTCTCAAAATAAATAATAAACATTAAAAAAAATAAAAAATTCTCCTTTCAAGGAAATACATGAGAAAGTGAATGAGTACACTGAAGAAAAATAAACCTTGTAACAGAAATAAAAGCAGTTTGTAAAAAGCAAGCTCCTTACAACTTCTATTTAACACTTAAAAAGTAAAGACACAATTCTCAAGTATACATTGCTCATTCACACCTTAGAAACTAAGACAGATCTCACCCTCATAAAAAGGTATAAACATGAATATCATATTTCAAAATTAAGCCTGGTAAAAAAAATCAAGTTAGTTCTAAAACTGCAATAACACCTTCTCACACTTCTTCGACTCCTCCCTTTATCAGAAAAGTCCAGCTGGGAGCACAGCACAGCTGGAAGACCCCCAGGCTCAGGCCTCCTGCCTCACCCGCTCCCACAGCCCTCATGATGGGTTAAAGAGGAAAGTGTGGTGGGCTACTCCAATGGACACTTAGATATGAAAAACTACACTATTTATTCTCAGTTACACTTGAGCAATTCATTACATACAGCCTGATAGTTATTTAATATTTCCTAGGTTTATATCTTTACTTCCTTACACTAAAATGTAATATGATCCTTAAAAACCAAGGATTATGTTTCATGATATTCCCGAGGGTAGCTTGCCCAGAGTAGTTCAGCCTACATGGGGATGAACGACTCTATCAGTAACTACGGAGTGAATCTTTTCCTGCTTCTCCAGAATGCTAAGCTAAGGATAAACAAGCATGGGGCACCTCATATTGTAAACGGTGCTGCAAATATTAGAGATTGGCCATTCGAACACTTATTAATTACTGGCCCAAATGGCTATGCCTCAACCAAGACCTCAGACTCCCCCAACCTTTATCTGTATAAATAAAATTTGGGGGTGGGGGTGCAGAAAGACAAAGAATCTTCAGTCACAGGGAGTGTGCTGGGATTCCCACTACCAACTCTACTCCAACAGTCTCCCATAGAGCCTCCTGATACACCAGAGTACCTGTGAGGAGGGAAGGTAGATATTGAACTCCCCAGATGTTTGTCTGCTTAGGGAGCAAATCCATCAATTCGCCCTACCCCTGACTACCTGAGTGAGGAAACGAGAACTGAGAAGAGATAGCAGAGTGGAGAGGAGAAGCAGCTATAGAAGTCGCATACATACTCAGGGCTTAGGGTGCTAAAGGAGTCAACTGCAAGGTGGCCCAAACCAAGCTATCGTGCCATTACGCTGCCCCGGAAGACCATCTTCCTGGGTGGAGGGAAGAAGTAGAGCCAGCCCAGAACTCTTCAGAAGGTCCCACCAGGGTTCCCACCAAAGAATCAGCCTTTGCACACTTGCCTAAGATGACACTGGCAGCCCTCTGGTCTCTGAGAAACAGTGACCACTAAGAGGAGAAAATAATACAGAAAGGGAAGATAGAAAGAGGTGAAAGGGCTGATGTGTCCCCTCCTCAGAGGGGACCAATGTTGGAGGGAGAAGGGGATAAAGGCTAAATTGAAGGTAAGATTGAAGTTTAGACTAGATTCAACTTTTTAATATCCTGACTGGAAAATTATGGTCTGATGCCCAAGATGCCATCAGAAGACGGGAAAGGAAGCTTCAACAAAGCTCTTTAAGTACGGTGACTAAAGAAAAATAAAACTTTCATTTTCTTACCCTAGAAAGTATAGATTATTCAATAAACTGATTGCAAAAGAATGAATGAAGGATTATTAAATATCTTCTAGCCCTGATGTTTTCAGTTTCTCATTTTCTTTTAGATCTTCTGGGAGGGTGGAGGTAGAGGAAGACAGAATATTTTGAGAAACGAAAAGATTCATCTTAGCAACTTGGATATGGCTAAAAATACTCTAAGCAAACACACCACTTCCCTGCAACAGAGCAGTTAGTCTAATGCAGTCAAAAGGCCAACCTGACAAGGATCCTTGGTGTGATTTACAATGTAAGGGTTTAAAATGGGACAGCCCATACTGTGGTAATAAACATTCTTTTTTAAGCCATTTAAAGGACTAATACTTCATCTGAACATTCTCAGAGAAAGCTCTCTCTTTCAGGGAGGGAGCATAATGGTGCAATCAAGCCATAAAAAGAGAATGGATCAAAGTACAAAAACCACAACAACTTTTTCACGGAGCTGACCTCCAGTGCAACAAAATCTAGAACCAACTCCATATAAACATGTAGAAATTGATTTTATTAACCCCAGAGCTTCTCCATTAAGACAGCAAAGGCCAATGGCTGTAACACTCACTGGCAAATTTTCCAAGTATGTAATTGAAAAGTAATCTTGGGACGCCTGGGTGATTCAGTTGGTTAAGCGTCCGATTTCAGCTCATGTCATGATCTCGTGGTTTGTGGGTTCAAACCCCATGTTGGGCTCTGTGCTGACACCCTGGAGCCTGGAGCCTACTTTAGATTCTGTGTCTCCTTCTCTCTTTCTGCCCCTCCCCTGCTCACGCTGTCTCTATCTCTCTCAAAAATAAATAAACATTAAAAAATTTTTAATAAAAACAAAAAAAGAAAAGTCATCTTAAAGTCCTTACTGCAGTGTGCTCTGGGTGTGGGAGAGCACTGAGGGTCTCCCTGTGTCAGAGAAAGTGTTTTGCTTTCTTGCCCAGGGCAGAATCAAATAAAACTAAGCCAAAGGACTGTAAAGGAGACTTAATTAATATATTTTGTGGCCAGGCGTGCATTATAGGTTCTCCATCATCCAAATTCATTAAAAACTCCACCAACATTCATATTTCTCTCAGAGATTATGGTTACTTAACCACCTGCCTCACTGGGGAAACCCACAGAGACAAGTAGATTGCCAGAGGAGAGGGTAGGGTTTTATTTTCTGAAAACTTTAAAAAAGACTAAGTAGTTCTCACATTTGTGTGATAGTCTGATTTCCACATGGCCTGGAGGCTGGGAGCTCAGAAGTTAATCTCTAGTTAATCCACGTAACCAAATTATGATTAAATCAAGATCCTTTTCAAGTGATGGGTTTTATTTTGCCATGGTTCCTCAAATATAGTGGATATATTCTACCTATTGCTTCACCTCTGCTTTTAAGGTCGGGTGAGTTAATGTTTTTCATCATCTTTCATGAGCATAGGCCAGGTTTAGCCATTTGTAAGAGGTTATCTCCAGCCCCCAGGCACAGACCTTCCTTTACCCCTGTAACACCCTCAACAGCAGCCCCCAGACTAACTGCTGTCAACTCTAGCAAATGACCTAATGCATCATGCGATGGAGAAAATGCTTTTCATCACAATTTGCAAAATAAAAGACAAGTGGCAGTCCTGATAACAGGTGGTCACTGACTGTCTTATGAACCATCGCCAGAAACTCTCTGAACTGTCAGGTGTTGCACAAAGAGGAGCAGCACCGGCACCACAGAAGACTCAACACTGATGACGGTGAACTGGAGAAGGTGAACACTCCCTGAGCTGACTGATTCCCTCTTAGCTACTGCTTAACAACTAGAAAACATAGCTAATGTTGGATGATGAGATGAATGAAAGCAGCAAGAAAGAGAAAACAATTTTGAGTAAGTGAAAGTCCTGAACATTTTCTTACTGTGTTGTCTCCGGTCACCTCCAAAATATTTTATTACTTTGCATTGCCTACAGAATAAATTACAATTTATGTAGCATGAAATCCACAACTTGGTCTCTCCCAGTGTATGTTTTTGGCCTTTTCTTTCATGGCAAGCATTATAGGGCCACGTTTAAATGAGTGTCCACCAGGATCTAACAACATAAGTTGGAATTTCTCCTGAGGTATTGAGTAGGAGTGTGACTCCAGGCAAGTAAATTACCTTTTGAGCCTTGGTGTTTCTTTTCCTCATCTGCAAATGAGAATAATACTTGTATCTATTTCACAGTGTTGCTAGGAGAAGCAAAGGAAATAAGGCAGTGGACAGTTTGCATATCGCCTTATTATGGTTAACAGGCAGTAAATGCTATCTGTAATAGTAATTAATTACTTCAGCTAAAAATTAAGCACTTGCAATTCCTTGACTGTGTCCTATACCTTCCAGAGCTAGGTTTGTGCTCACATTCTTGTGGGAAATAATCAGATGTGTGTAGGGTGACATCATTTTCAATAGTGAAGAGTTGGGAAAACTACGTGTATATCAGTAGAGACCTGGATGTTAGATCCTAAAGGAAGGCGCCACATGGGAACCGTGGATTCAGACCTCTCAGGGATACTGCAGAATGGCTTACCTTCACAGATTACCTTGCATGTTCAGACAATCCCTCCTAACAGCTAAAGGGGTGAAACAGCAACTGCAAATTTCCATATAGTTATGTCTGAGACTTATGAAGACAGAAAAAGTAAGATTTATATACATGAACGTCCTCTGTGTAGCATTTGGTATCTACTAGGCACTGAACAAATGTTCCATAATAATAATCCAAGGTCATGAAAGTTCACAGTCCAATTTCTGGGGAGCCAAAATGTTAGTAATATGAATCAAGCCCTGTAATACTAAGAAATGTGAGACCAGAAAGAAAGCCTAATGAAAGTCAGAAAAGAAATTATACACCATGAGCTAAATAAAGAGAGAGACATAAAAATCTTTCTCTACTATCACAAATATTCAAGAATGCATTCAGTAATCAGAATAACACCCACTCAAAGATGCCTATGGCCTCATCTCAGGAACCCATGAACATGTTAGTTTACAGGACAACAGACCCTGCAAATGAGTCCATTCTCAATTACACGGGTACTTAAAAGTAGAGAACTTTCCTCATTGTGGTCAGAGAGACATGTTATGACAGAAGCAGGGTCAGAGGGATGTAAAGTTGCTGGCTCTGCACACAGAGTAAGGGGCCAGGGAGATGAGGAATGTGGCTAGCCTTTAGAAGCTGGAAAAGCCAAGGGAACATTTCTAGTTCCTAGTTCCACAATAAAATGTGCTTATAAGTCATCATTCCATCATAACAAGTAAAAAGCTGAAACTGGAAAATCAACTCTTCTTATATCTCTAAGAGAGGAAAAGACACAGTGAAAACACTGCCCCGAAGATTGGAGAAAAAGGCAACTACAGGGAGTCATGGCCACTGAAGCAGAGACTCAAGCAGAAACCACAATAGAGCGTGGGGCAGGAACCAACATGGGGGTAGAATAATCTTAATTGTAACTGACAAATCGCTAGAGGCTCAGTGTAGACTAGTATGAGAGTTAAAAAGACCAGGGGAACACAATCATAAGAGGGCCCACGATATTATAAGATTAGGGAGCTCCAGGAGCTTTAACCAGGTTCCAATAATAAATATCAGAGAAAAATCCCCTTGGGCTTCAGGGGGAGATGAAAAGGAGCCATTTTGAAAGGCACCTGAACATTCCGTTCTCAACAAAGACTGCCCTCAAGGGAAACCAGTTAACTACTGTTTAACCTGCTGGGGTTATCAGAGCCTAGGGACTAGAAGAGAAATAGCCAATGCTATGCTCTGGCCATCCTGCCCCACCTAAGGAGGAGGAATTAAAAACAGAAACTCATGAAGTTCACAATCCAGAGGCACAGACTCTCTAAAAGACTGAGACCTAAGTGGGATTATGGAACACTCCCCATTCCCCCACGTCACAACCACATTACTAAACGCCTATTTACAGCAGTTCCTTTTACTCAAGACATCATGTCTGGAATTCAAGAAAAAAATTACAGGGCATACCAAAAAGCAAAACACATAATTTGAAGAGATGGAGCAAATATCAGAACAAGACATGAAATTGAAAATGGGAAATCAATACAGAAAATCAACAGAACCAAAAGCTGGTTGTTTGAAAAGATCAAAATTAATAAGCCTCCTGCCAGGTTAACTAAGAAAAAGGGAGAGAACACAAATTACTAGAATCAGATATGAAATAAGGGATATCACTACAGAACCCAAGACATTAAAAGGATAACCTAGGAATAACATAGAAACAACTCTATGCTCATGAATTTGATAACCTAAATGAGATGAACCAATTCCTTGAAGATGCAATCTGCCAAAATTTATACAAGAAGGAACAATCTGAATAGGCTTTTATGTCTATTAAAGAAGTTGAATGAATGATTAATTACCTTCCATAGCAGAAAGAGCCAGTCCTGGATAATTTCAGTGATGAATTCTACCAAACATTCAAGGAAGAAATTACACCAGTCTCTATAACCTCTTTAAAAAAGGTTTATTTATTTTGAGAGAGAGAGCGAGCAAGCGAGCGAGCTGGGGAGGGGCAAAGAGAGAGGGAGAGAGAATCCCGAGAGAATCTGTGCTTATAGAGCCTGACCTGGGGCTTGAACTCACAAACTGTGAGATCATGACCTCAGCTGAAACCAGGTTACTTAACCAACTGAGCCAACCAGGTACCCCTAACAACCTCTTTTAGGGGATAAAAACTAGGAGATCACCTCCTAACCCATTCTATGAGACCAGAATTACCCTAATACCCAAACCATAGACATTGTAAGAAAACCATAGACCAGTATTTCTGATTAACAAAGAAGCAAAAATCCTCAACAAAATATCAGGAAAGTAAATCTAACAAAGCACAAAAATATATACCATGACCAAATGGTATTATTCCTAGGTATGCAAGGTTGGTTCAACATTCAAAATTCAATTAATATAATCCATCAAGTCCAAAAGTTAAAAAGAAAAGTCACATGATCATATCAATAGATGCAGAAAAATCATTTGAGAAAGTCAAACACCCATTCATGATAAAAACTCTCAGTACACTAGGAATAGAGGGGAACTTCCTGAACTTGATAAAGAATATCTATGAAAAACCTAAAGCTAAATCATACTTAATGGTAGTCAGAAACACAAAGCTTTCTCACTAAGATTAGATACAAAGCAAGGATGTCCCTTCTCATTACTTCCTTTCAAAATCCNTGCTTATAGAGCCTGACCTGGGGTTGAACTCACAAACTGTGAGATCATGACCTCAGCTGAAACCAGGTTACTTAACCAACTGAGCCAACCAGGTACCCCTAACAACCTCTTTTAGGGGATAAAAACTAGGAGATCACCTCCTAACCCATTCTATGAGACCAGAATTACCCTAATACCCAAACCATAGACATTGTAAGAAAACCATAGACCAGTATTTCTGATTAACAAAGAAGCAAAAATCCTCAACAAAATATCAGGAAAGTAAATCTAACAAAGCACAAAAATATATACCATGACCAAATGGTATTATTCCTAGGTATGCAAGGTTGGTTCAACATTCAAAATTCAATTAATATAATCCATCAAGTCCAAAAGTTAAAAAGAAAAGTCACATGATCATATCAATAGATGCAGAAAAATCATTTGAGAAAGTCAAACACCCATTCATGATAAAAACTCTCAGTACACTAGGAATAGAGGGGAACTTCCTGAACTTGATAAAGAATATCTATGAAAAACCTAAAGCTAAATCATACTTAATGGTAGTCAGAAACACAAAGCTTTCTCACTAAGATTAGATACAAAGCAAGGATGTCCCTTCTCATTACTTCCTTTCAAAATCCTACTGGAAGTGCTAGCTAATGCAATATGAAAATAAAATAAAAGGTATAGAGACTGAAAAAGAGTAAAACTTTTTTCTGGGACACCTAAATGGCTCAGTCAGTTAAGTGTCCAAATCCAGCTCAGGTCATGATCTCATGAGCTTGAGCCCTGCATCAGGCTCTCTACTGTCAATGCAGAGCCAGCTTCAGAGCCTCCGTTCCCCTTTCTTTCTGCCCCTCCCCTGCTCGCATTCTCCAATCTCCCTCCCTTCTTCAAAACTAAACATTAAAATTTTTTTCAGTGGGAATGTGTTAAAAAAAAAAAAACCTTTTTCATAAAAAATATTATTCTTCCCACATGACATGATTATCTGACGTAGAAAATTCAAAAGAATAGACAATAAGTAGTTTTTGAAAAGTTATAGAATACAAAGTTTGTACACAAAGTCAACTACTTTTCCACATACCAGCAATGAGATAGAACTTGATATTAAAAACACAATACCATTTACCTTAGCATTCCCTTAAAAATAGAACACTCAGGGACAAATCTAACAAAATATGTACAAGGTCCACATGAGGGAAACTACAAAATTCTGAAGAAAGAATTCAAAGAAGACCTAAATAAATGAAAGATATCCCATGTTCTTGAAGACTCCGTATTTTCAAGATGTCAGTTCTTTCCAACTTGATCTGTAATCTCAATCAAAACTCCAGTAACTTATTTTGTAGATATCTGTAAACTGATTCTAAAATTTACATGGAGGCAAAAGACTCTGCCAAAATTGAAAAACAAAGTTGAGGGATTGACACTACCCAACTTCAAGACTTACTATAAAACTGCAGTAATCAGGACATTGTGGTAGTCATGGAAGAACAGAAAAATAGATTAATGGAAAGAATGGAGAGGCCCAAAATATACTCTATAAAGGTGGTCATTTGATTTTTGACAAAGGAGCAAAGAAAACAGAATAGAGCAAAGGTCTTTTCAATAAATGGTGCTGGGACAGTTGGACATCCATATGCTAAGAAATGAGTCTAGACATAAACCTTACATCCGTCACAAAAATTAACTCAAAATGGATCACAGAATGCAAAATGCAAAACTATAAAACTCCTAGGTGAAAATGTAGATGACCTTGGGTACAAAGATGCTTTTTTAGATACAATAGCAAAGGCACAGTTCATAAAAGAAATAACTGATAAACTAGACTTCATTAAACTCAGAAACTTCTTCTCTGTGAAAAACAGTGTCAAGAGAATAAGACGTTTGCAAAAGATCTATCTGATAAAGGACTGTTGTCCAAAATATACAAAGAATTTAGAAAAATTCAACAATAAGAAAACAAAGGAAAAGAAAAATAGGCCAAAGACTTTAACAGAATCCTCACCAAAGAAGATATACTGATGGCAAATAGCATATGAAAAGATGTCCCACAACAAATGACATCAGTAATGAAAATGAAAACAAGATATCACTATATGCCTATTAGAATGGCCAAAATGTTGGTAAGAATATGGGGCAACAGGAGCTCTCATTCATTGCTGGTGGCAATGCAAAACGGTACAGTCACACTGGAAAGCAGTTTGGCTTTTTTTTTTTCTTTTTCTAAGAAACCAAACATACTTTTACCATACAATCCATCAACTATACTGTTTGGTATTATCCAAAAGAATTGGAAATTTATATCTACACAAAAGCTTGCACATGGATGTTTACAACAGCATTAGTTGTAACTGCCAAAACTTAGAAACACCAAGATATTCTTCAGTGGGTGAATGGATAAACAAACTGTGGAGCATACAATGTGTATTATTCATAGCTAAGGAGAATCCAATTTTAAAAGGCTATGTACTGTATGATTCCAAACATACAACATTCTGGGCAAAGCAAAACTATGGAGACAGTAAGACTATCAGTGGTTGCCAGAAGTAGGGGAGGTCAGAAAATCCCAGAGGATTTTAGGGCAATGAAAATACTCTGCATGGGGCGCTTAGGTGGCTCAGTCGGTTGGGTGTCCGACTTCGACTCAGGTCATGATCTCATAGTTCATGGGTTCAAGTCCCACATTGGGCTCTGTGCGGACAGCTCAGAGCCTGGATCCTGCTTCAGATTCGGTGTCTCCCTCTCTCTCTGCCCCTCCCCTGCTCGTGCTCTATCTCTGTCACGCAAAAATAAATAAATGTTAAATTTTTTTTTCAAAAAAAAAGAAGAAAATACTCTGTATGATACCACAATGGTAGATACAGGTCATTATAAATGTGTTCAACCACATAGACTGTACCACACCAAAAGTGAGCCATAGATGCAAACCAAGGGCTTTGGGTGATAATGACGTGTCGGTATAGGTTCACAGACTGTCACAAGTGTACCACTATGTTGGGGGATGTTGACAGTGGAGGAAGCGACGTGTATGTGGGGTCAGGAGTAAAGGAAACTTCTCTAGCTTCCTCGTAATATTGCTGTGAAACTAAAATTTCTCTAAAAAAACAAATTCTTAAAAAAAAAAAAAAAAGTCAATGAAAGACTCTCCTCTGGAGCTTCCAGAAAGGCACACAGCCCTGAGAACACCTTGGTTTTGGGCCACTGAGACCTGTATTAGACTGTTCACTTACCAAACTGGAAAATAACTAGTGCTGTTTTAAGCCACTAGGTTTGTGGTAATTTGTTATAGCAGCAATAGAGAACACACACAAAGACCAGCCAGTGAACTTGACTGGGCAGCACAGATTTCCCACTACACCACCAGTTAGCAACCATACAAATTTCACCAAGGAGAACAAAGCTTGCTAGCACTCTGAGAATCGCAAAATAAAACTTCAAGTCTATTCCAGGGAGTCTGGTTTCAGTGGGGAAAGAAAAGTTCATATGAAGAAAGCTCCCAAACTTAAATACGCTTGTTACCTTTCTAAGACTCAACATTTCCAGGAAGAAATCTTACCACTCATTATCTCCAGGGATATGGTAACTGAGAACTAAAATAACTTCGCAAACAGTCCTCAGAATTATTCAGCTCTGATCAAGAGGACAAGTCCTAAGAGACAACCTTCCCTGAGAACACGGGAGAGAATTTTTAGAATGCTAAGAGCAGCGGGTTACCTCATCAGCAGCTAGGAAGGGCGGAATATAAAAAAGGATGAGGGAGACAGCCTCTGCATAGTGACAGAAAAGATAACTTAAAATACGAGGGCGTCTGTTAAAATTTCAACCAGGGTATCAAGTAATTAACATTGACTTAAATGCCACCAAAGCTTTTTAAGGTATCCGCTACATTTGAGACATTTTCTATCCTTGCTTCTCTACTCAATGACACTAAAAAGCTCACAAGAAAGAAGCAAGAGTTCAAGGAAGATGTGAAAGTCTGTGAAATGTACCCAAGCAATTGGTCCAGCAAGGAGGATGGAATGCTCGCTGGAGGAGCACTGAGGAACTTATGAGGAGAGGGAGGAGAGAAAGGAGGCTCTCCTTTGGGGGGCTGACACTGAGGTTCTACTCCTGGTACTGACAGCAACAGGGCATGGGATATGGTGCTGCACTACTCAGAAGCTGGGAAGGCTCCCCTGAAAACATTCTGCCCCAGAGCTATAGTTACGGGTAAACTCTACAGAGGCATGCAGCTTCTACTTTTAAGCTGTCTACGGGAGCCAGGCAGACTCTGCCTAAGGAATTTTCGCCCAGAGAGGGGCCTAGAAGAAGTAGCACATCACACTGACACTTCAAAACTCACACACTGAGGGGCACCTGGGTGGCTCAGTCAGTTAAGCATCCGACTTCAAATCAGGTCACGATCTACGGTCTGTGGGCTTGAGCCCTGCGTCGGGCTCTGTGCTGGGAGCTGGAGCCTGCTTCTGATTCTGTGTCTCCCCCCCTCTCTCTGTCCCTACCTGCACATGCTCTGTCTCGCTCAAAAATAAAAATAAACATCAAAAAACAAAACTCACATACTGAGGCTTGGTCCTGAGACCTGGAGGCAGGTATGGCCAGTGGATACTGGCAACAATCCTAGAAGTAATCCAAACTGAGTATATGGGAAGGCAGGGAATGTTCCTGTAAGGGTCCTCGCTCATCAGGACTTCCTGTATCTCTCTGCCACAGAAACGGTCTCACAGTGCTTATCCCATGGAGTCACATGTATTTTTAAAAATGAAATATAGAGATTATATTCAAAATATTACCTTACTTGGGAAATTTTTATAGAGGAAGCCTACTAAAAAGTTATTTTTTTGTACACATTTCCACTATAACCTCAAAAATAAAGAGCTACAAAAAAAATCTCATGAGGCATCTTGATATTAAAAGTTTGTGAGACGTGACTTTAGTTAAGTATCATTCAGTTGGCGTTTGTGTAACACACATTCATTCAGAGTCCATCACATGCTGGACACTGTGGAAGGCTCTAAAAGCATAAAGGCAATCTATCATCTCCTCCAACAGTTATGTCCCACACAAGTCACTTCCTTTAACCCAGGGTGTTCACAGCCAACAGTCAAGAGAGAATTTCCTAAAGAATATGCACCAGAAGGAAAACATAAAGGAATGGGTGCAAAATGGAAATGAGTGTTTGCGATCTGGCATTAGTGAGCACATTATACTCAGGAATCATTCATTTGTGTGGCTTCCCAGTGCAGTGCCTTAGTTAAAAACAGAAAAACAGAAACAAACAAAAAACAAAAACAAAAACAAAAAAACACCCTGCTATAGGAACTCAAACCTAACAGATGGGGAAAGCAGTGTTAGCACTACGTATATAGTGAAATTTTCCACTGAGCCAAGAGCCACAACCAGCCGCTCGAATCCTCATGTGCTTTGACACCAGACTTAGAGGTCTCCAGGTTTCTCAAAGTCTGAGAGCATACCACCAAGGTGAAAAATCAATGCTGAAAGAGATTTTTTCGTTCTATTGGGCAGTTTTTAAACATCATTGTTTTTATACGCTGTCATACAAAANAAGTAATATGCTTCGGCACATTCAGTCAAAATATAAGGCAGCCACCTAAAAGGATTGAGTAATTTTATATTCATTGATATGAAGAGATAATAAAGACACTTCCAAATAAAGCACATTATAAAACACTGTTATGTGAAACTAAATTTTAAAAATGTTATTGTATGGCTATTTTAAGTCTACTTTAATATAAGTACAGAAAAAAAAAGTCTAGAATATTCATTAAGAAATTAATAATGATGTATCCCTGGGTAGTAAGATTATGAATGGTTTTCTTACTGTTTATTTTCTTTTGATTTTCTATATTTCTAAGATAATCATTTACCAGTTGAAAACAAAGAATTCTTTACATTCCCTGTTCCTGAAAGTCTTTGCACTCACAAACATCTTCTTACTCCACTGTCCCAAAAAAAGGTGACTTTATCTCACCATGAATGTTCTTATTAGTTTATATTCAAGTTGCTTAATGGCCCTCACCCATTTAGCTCATTCTCCCACCCAACACCCCTCCAGCAATTCTCAGTTTGTTTTCTGTATTTAAGAGTCTCTTATGGTCTGTCTCCCTCTCTGTTTTTATATTATTTTCGTTTCCCTTCCCATATGTTCATCTATTTTGTATCTTAAATTCCACATATGAGTGAAATCATATGATAGTTGTCCTTCTCTGACTTGTTTTGCTTAGCATAATACCTTCTAGTTCCATGCATGTTGTTGCAAATGGCAAGATTTCATTCTTTTTCATCGCCGAGGAGCATTCCACTGTGTGTGTGTATATATATATATGTATTATGTGTATATGTGTACATATATGTATATTATGTGTGTGTATATACATATACATACATATATATTATATATACACATATATATGTGTATGTGTATATATAATATATATGTATGTATATATAACACACCACATACTCTTTATCCATTCATTGGTTGATAGACATTTAGGCTCTTTTCATAATGTAGCTATTATTGATAGTGCTGCTATAAACATTGAGATTCATGTGCCCCTTCAAAACAGCACTCCTGTATCCTTTGGATAAATACCTAGTAGTAGAATTGCTGGGTCACAGAGTAATTCTATTTTAATTTTTTGAGGAACCTCCCACAGTTTTCCAGAGTGGCTGCACCAGTTTGAATTCACACCAGCAGTGCAAAAAAAAGGTTCCCACTTCTCTGCATCCTTGCCTATATCTGTTGTTGCCCATGTTGTTAATTTTAGATATTCTGACAGGTGTGAGGTGGTATCTCATTGTAGTTTTGATTGGTTTTTGCCTGATGATGAGTGATACTGAACATCTTTCATGTGTCTGCTAGCCATCTGGAGGTTTTCTTTGGAAAAGTGTCTGATCATGTCTTTTGCCCATTTCTTCACTGGATTATTTGTTTTTTGGGTGTTGAGTTTGATTAGTTGTTTATAGACTGGATACTATCCCTGTATCTGATACGTCATTGGCAAATATCTTCTCCCATTTGGTTGGTTGCCTTTTAGTTTTACTGATTGTTTCCTTTGCTGTGCAGAAGTCTTTGTCTTGATAAGGTCCTAATAGTTCATTTTTGCTTTTGTTTCCCTTGCCTCTGGAGATATGTCAAGTAAGAAAGAGATATGTCAAGGTCAAAGAGGTTGTTGCCTGTTTTCTCCTCTAGGATTTTGATGGCTTCCTGTCTTATGTTTAGGTCTTTCATCCCTTTTGAGTTTATTTTTGTGTATGGTGTAAGAGAGTGGTCCAGGTGCATTCTTCTGGATGTTGCTGTCCAGTTCTCCCAACACCATTTGCTAAAGAGACTGTCTTTTTTCCATTGAATACTTTTTCCTGCTTTGTCAAAGATTAATCAGTCATACATTTCTGGGTCCACTTCTGAATTTTCTACTCTATTCATTGATCTGTGTGCCTGTTTTTGTGCCAGTACCAAACTATCTTGATGATTAGAGCTTCATAATACAGCTTGAAGGATGCCCCAGCTTTGGTTTTCTTTTTCAGAATTGCTTTGGCTATCTGTGGTCTTTTCTGATTCCATACAAATTCAGAATTGTTTGTTCTAGTTCTGTGAAGAATGCTGGTGTTATTTTGATAGGGATTGCAATGAATATGTAGATTGCTTTGGGTAGTGTAGATATTTTAACAATATTTGTTCTTCCAGTCCATGAACATGGAATGTTTTTCCATTTTTTGGTGTCTTCTTCAATTTCTTTCATAAACTTTCTATAGTTTTCACTTTATAGATTTTTCAGCTCTTTTGTTAGGTTTATTCCTAGGTACTTTATGGGTTTGGGTGCAACTGTAAATGGGACTGATTCCTTCTCTTTCTGTTGCTTTATTATTAGTGCATAGAAATGCAACTGATTTCTGTACATTGATTTTATATCCTGCAATTTTGCTGAATTCATCTATCAGTTCTGGCAGGTTTTTAGTGGAATTTTTTGGGTTTTCCACATAAAGTACCATGTCATCTGCAAAGAGTGAAAGTTTGACTTCATCCTTCCTGATCTGGATGCCTTTTATTTCTTTGTGTTGTCTAATTGCTGAGGCTAGGACTTCAAACATTGTTGAATAACAGAGGTGAGAGTGGACAACCTTGTCACATTCCTGACTTTAGAGGGAAAGCTCTCAGTTTTTCCCCACTGAGGATGATATTAGCGGTGGGTCTTCATATATGGCCTTTATGACCTTGAGGTATGATCCTTTTATCCCCACTTTTCTTGAGAGTTTTTATCAAGAAAGGATACTGTATTTTGTCAAGTACTCTTTCAGCATCTATTGAGAGGATCATGTGGTTATTATCCTTTCTTTTATTAATGTGATGTAACACGTTGATTGATTTGCAGATATTGAATCAGCCCTGCATCCCAGGAATACATCCCACTTGATCATAGTGAAAAATTCTTTTAATGTATTGCTGGATCTGGGTTGCTAGTATCCTGTTGAGAAATTTTGCATCCATGTTCATCAGGGAAAGTGGTCTGTAGTTCTCCTTTTTACTGTCTTTGGTTTTGGAATCAAGGTAATGCTGGCCTCAGAGAATGAGTATGGAAGTTTTCCTTCCATTTCTATTGTTTGAAACTGCTTCAAAAGAATAGATGTTAACTCTTTTTTAAAATTTTGTATAATTCCATTAGAAAGCCACCTGGCCCTAGACTCTTGTTTGTTAGGGGATTTTTGATTACTGATTCAATTTCCTTACTGGTTATGGGTCTGTTCAAATTTTCTATTTCTTCCTGTTTCAGTTTTGGTAAGTTACATGTTTCTAGGAGTTTGTTCATTTCTTCCAGATTGCCCAGTTTGTTGGTCTGTAATAGCTAATAGTAGTTTCTTATTGTATTGCTGCAGTGTTGGTTGTGATCTCTCCTTTTTAAGTCATGATTTTATTTATTTGGGTCCCTTCCTTTTTCTTTTTGATCATTCTGGCTAGGAGTTTATCAATTTTGTTAATTCTTTCAAAGAACCAGCTTCTGGTTTCATTTATCTATTCTATTTCTTTTATTTCAAAACCATTGATTTCTGCTCTAACCTTTATTTATTTGTTGTTCTTTATTTGCTCTTCTTTTTCCAGCTCTTTTAGTTATAAGGTTAATTTATGTATTCGAGACCTTTCTTCCTTCTTTAGGAAGGCCTGGATTACTTCCCTCTTATGACTGCCTTTGCTGCATCCCAGAGGTTTTGGGCTGTGGTGTTACCATTTTCATTGCCTCCATGTACTTTTTAATTTCCTTTTAAATTTCTTGGTTAACCCATTCATTCTCTAGTAGGATGTGTCCTTTAATCTCCAAGTAATCATGGTCTTTCCAAATCTTTTCTTGTGGTTGATGTTGAGTTTCATAGCATTGTGGTCTGAAAACATGCAAGGTATGATCTTGATCTTTTTGTAGTTATTGAGGGCTGATCTGTGATCCAGGATGTGATCTATTCTGGAGAATATTCTATATGCACATGAGAAGAATGTGTATTCTTCTGGTTTAGGATGAAATGTTCTGAATATACCTGTTAAGTCCATCCAGTCCAGTCCGCCATTCAAAGGTATTGTTTCCTTGCTGATTTTCTGCTTAGATGATCTGTCCGTTGCTGTAAGCATGGTGTTGAAGTCTCCTACAATTATAGTATTATTATCAATGAGTTTTTTAGGTTTGTAATTATTTCTATATTTGGGTGTTTCCACGTTGGGTACATAAACATTTATAATTGTTAGATCTTCTTGGTGGATAGACCCCTTAATTTTGATATAATGCCCTTCTTCATCTCTTGTTACAGTCTTTGTTTTAAAATCTAGTTTGTCTGATATAAGCTGGCTACCCCAGCTTTCTTTGGACAACCATTAGCATGATAGATGGCTCTCCATTCCCTTAATTTGAATTTGCAGGTGTCTGTAGGTCTAAAATGGGTCTCTTGTAAGCAGCATCTAGATGTGTTTTGTTTTCTTATCCATTGTTCTTTGACTGGTGCATCTAGTCCATTAACGTTTAGAGTGAGTAGAGTTGATGTTTCTGGTGGTGTTCTCTGGTCCTTTCTAGTCTTTGCTGCTTTTGGTCTTTTTTTCTATTTTGTCTCTTCTCCACTCAGAGTCTCTCTTTTAAAATCTCTTGCAGGGTTGGTTTAGTGGTCATTAATTCCTTTAGCTTTTGTTGGTCTTGGAACCTCTTTATCTTTCCTATTCTCAAAGACTGCCTTGCTGGATAAAGAACTGTTGGCTGCATACTCTTCTGATTCAGCATGTTGAATATACCTTGCCACTCCTTTCTGGCCTGCCAACTTTCTGTGGATAGGTCTGATTCAAACTGATCTGTCTTCTCTTATAGGTTAAGGACTTCTTTTTCCCTTGCTGCTTTCATAATTCGTTCCTTGTCTGTGTTATTTTGTGAATTTGACTATGATATGCCTTGGTGATGGGTCAGTTTTTGTTCAATGTAAAGGGAGTTCTCTGTGTCTCTTGGATTTCGATGTCTGTGTCCTTTCCCAGATTAGGAAAGTTTTCCACTGTAAGTTGCTCACATAAACCTTCTACTCCTTTTTCTCTCTCTTCATCTTCTAGGACTCCTATGATTTAGATGTTATTCCTTTTTAATAAGTCACTAATTTAAGTCTTGTATTGTGCTCTTTTGCTTGTGATCAAGCACTCATGATGAAGCAACCCTCTTTTGTCTTAGGCCTCCATTTACTCCCCGTGTACGTGTCTAAGCCATCTGCCTTGCCAGGTAACACCTTAACTCCAGAGTTTTAACTCAGATCGGGTTATGTTTCAAAATCCTACACTTCAGAGACTCCTGTGGCTTGAACTTGTGCCAGCTCTCTGGGGGAGGGTCTTGCTGAGCAATGGTCAGGTGCTGGCTTGCCCCAGAAAATGTTCATGCAATCGCATAGCCACAGAGTTTCAGAGATTATGGTAAACCACAACACACTGCCAGTGCCAGGTTTTACCACACTCTGGTGTCTTTGTCCCCACACCAGCAGATGTGGCTGCTCTCTGGGGTCCACTGGGACCTTTGCCTTTGGTGAGGCCATATGACTTTTACCAGATGCTCTCCAAGGAGTGGAACTACTTCACCCCATGTGGTACACGGACTCCTCAGACCGTACTGCCTGCTTCTGGGGATTCACCCTACTTTTTCACCAGAGCACCACCAGGTTCTGAGCTCCAAAAGTTCAGACTCTGTGCTCTGCTGTTTATAGAATCCCGGTGGTATTGAAACCTTTTCCTTTCTTCCCACCCATCAGTGGTTTTGGGGAACAGATTTCCCGTTCAGTCCCCTGTGAGTGTTTTTACTCTTTTTCTCTCTTTCTCTCCAGCTACTTTTGGAGGAGTGTTTGTCCTGCACTCTCCTGATGTGCTGCACTCTCCCCCTTTCTCTTTCCTCTCTCCACAAAAGCAGCTCCCTATCCTTAGCAGCTCTTCTCTCCCCCAGTTCACCTCTCCACTATGTGTTCCTGCTGAGTTCTGAGGTTCAGGTTATGCAGATTGTTGTATTAATCCTCAGATAAATATCTAAGGTGTGCAAGATGGTTTCATGCTGATCCAGCTGTGTTTCAGGGATGAGACAAGTTCAGGGTCTCCATGCTGCTCTGCCATCTTAACTCCTCAGGCTATTTTCTCACCACAAATGCTTTTAATTCTTCTACTTTGTTTTCCTTACATTACGAAATTTTTCTCAACATAAATCTTCCTTCCTTTAGCACATTTACCAGCAGAAGGATTTCATATATGCCAAACGCCTACATCCTACATCACCCCAAATTACCTATCCTTATACCAATTCCCGCTTCATACCACTGGATTAACACCAGAAGACCCCTTCTCCAGACTGCATGTATTAGCTCTGTGAGAGCCGAAAATTTACTCAACATCTCCCATCTCTCTTTTTCATCAGTGGGCAGCAAACACAGGATAAAAGGAAAAATGAAAACAGGCACGTGATGTGACAGTGCTTTTGAAATTATAAAACTGCTATTTGCATCATCATTTCTAAAACATTTTTCAGGTACTCCTGTCACAACATTTAATGATGAGTTAATCAGGAAACATTATTAAAAAAATATTTACATGAAATGTTCGTAAGAGGACAGGTGAATATAAACCATTCTAAGAGCACATGAGTTTCTTACTGCACTCAAAAATAGAACTGAATAGAGCATGGCCACAGGATTAAGTGGAGAAGAGCAAAGACCAGCCTGTTAAACAGTCCTAGGTTCAAGACCAGGTCTGCTTCTTCTGAGATGTGTAGTATTGAACAAATTACCTCCATGGCTTTAGCCTTCATCTCCTCATCTGTGAAATGTCAGTAACAGCAGGATTGAAGTTGTGGAGGTTTTATGATGATAAATAAGACAAGTGCTCATCTCAGTGCCTGGTACACAGTAGGATCTTCATCTTGAAGAATGTCACTGACAAGAAAGCTAAGATGTGCAGCAATGACTTCAATTCTCAGAGGAAAGGAATTTACCATAGAGAACATTCAAAAAATTAAGTAAAATGCCAAATATTTTTAACATTAAAGAACTATATTTCTAATAACTTGGTGCCCAACATAATAATACATACCACTCTGCGAAACAACAAGTGCAGTTTTGCCAGAAATAATTTAAGTCTTTTAAGGCCTTTACTGAAGACCACAGCCTAACATTGCCCCTGGATGCAACTTAACCATTACTCTTCTCAAAATTTGGATGTTGAAAAAAAATAAACACTGGTTACCACGGGAACAAGTAACCCAAAGATAACATTTGAGAAAAGGGCTCTCACCTTCCATTAACTACCCATAGTTCTTCTTTTCATCTATCTTCTTACTGCCTTTATCACTTTCTACCTCGTATTAGAGTCATTTGAGCAGGGTCTGATCTCTCTGCCTACACGGTAAGCTCTTTGAGTGCAGAAACCCCGTCTTATTCATCTTAGGATTTTCAACAAAGCCTTGCACAAAGAAAGCCATAAATAAGCAGTCTGTTGAGGGAGGGGGGGAAATGCATCTGATAGCACTGCCACAATTGAACACTACACCTACACTATTTAACCTTTTGAGGAAAATTAATCAAGCTTCCCATCCACTTGACTAGTAAAAATTATGCAATTAACCCAATTTTATAGGCTAGAGAAGGATTTAAGAATTCTAATTCCTCCTGAATGATAATAACATGGAATTAGAACTCAGACATATGGATGTTAAAGTAGTGATCAACAATGTTTTTATCAGCTTCATCTTTATGAAATTATGATATACTAAAAGTCTATACCAATAGTTAAGTTCATCTTCGAATAGAGAAATTAAAATATGAAATTATGATTTACTAAAAGTCTATACCAATAGTTAAGTTCATCTTCTAATACAGAAATTACACTATTAGGTCAAATTAGGCAATATTGTCATGTTAAGGGATTTTGTTACAATAAATATCCTACTCTACAGATCATCTTTCCCTACGAGCAGGAAAGCAGTTTTGTTAGTCTGAGGTATTTAATTGGCCCATCAAGGTCTAATGATAATGCCACCTAATAACAAGGTAAATTCATTATGAGCAAATTGATGGGTCTAACATACTAGAGCATCTACGTATGACAACTGTCACAGTCATCTTCAACAAAGCGTTAAATGTAATCCATAGGGCTGAGCTGTCAAAGTATGAACAGCATCTGACACAAAGGAATTAACAATTTAACTGATAAGTTTATCATTTTCCAAATCACTGAGCCTGGGTCTCAAAAACACATGTTTATGTCAAATACATGGCTATTCTATTTTATGAAAAATCTACCAATAGCAAAATATTTGTACAATGTTCACCTCAAATCAGAAATTATAGTACTATCTATTGACAGTATATAAATTATGAGATGGCCCACTTAACATTTTTCTCTAAGATGTGTTTAAGATTTCCTTATGTTGTACCTTGATATTCAAGTTTTGTTACAATATACATCTGCAATATACACATGTATGTATAATATTATACACTTACGTATATATGGTATACATATATACAACTGGCAAAAAAGTTGCCAAAAGAAACATTTGCATAAAAGTACACAAAAGAAAAAAGAAAAATCTACATTTTCACTATCACTAGCTTTTAACATTGAGACCTAGGGTCTAATCCCTTTTCTCTAGACTTATAAATAACAGGTCAGTTTTAAGAATAAGGTAAAAGCAAAAGTATATTTTTTTCAAGGAAGAAATTAGTCTTTGCCTCTTCGGCCTTTTGCCTATGATCACCAGAAATGAATAATGAAGAAACAAATATATTACTTGTAGCTATCATGTATTTGTCTTTTGTTATAGAAAGTGACATTTTGAAAAGTAAAATATTACCCAGTTTCCTACTTATAGAATAAAGGGGGGGCTAACCTGGCGTCTCGGAACTAGGGGTTGGAGGAGGGAGAAAGAAACCACATTCCTAGCAGGTAAATCTATAAAATGCTATGTCACAAAGAAAGTCAGAATGACCTTTTCCAAGCGGTAAGAGGGCAGTTACCCATACGGCATTAGGTAAGGACTGATGAAAGGCCGGTTTGAACTCAAGTCTCTACCCACTAGCCTGTGGAGCACATTAAACACAAATGTTATGCCCAGATGGCCACAGGGAATAAGGAGGGACAAGCACACGATTTCCCAATACCTGACAGCCGCACATGGTCTAGACCAGTGATCTGCAAAGGCAGAGTGAGGGTATATTTTTGTTGTATGTTTTTATTTACATATATGTACACACATCAAATTCTCACTGTGGAAAGGAATGAGAAAGACACAAAAGAAGATGTGGATTTTCTAATCAAATAAACACTGGCTAGAACAATCTTTCCAGCTTCCTCTCATACAGGCTGGTTTAGGAGGCAGTTTAACTGGGCCCAGAAAGGAAACAAGTTATTTCGAGTAGATTTCAAATGGGGAACAGGGAATGAAGAAATTGTATGGCAGGGACCAACACTGGGTGTCAGGGCTTTGATTCTTGAGGGGCATGTAACTTTGGAGGTTTCTAAGAGAAGGCAGGTGGACCTCTGAGGGAGTGCTGGCTGCCGGCGTGAGAGGAGGGCAGGCGGCTGCCACCTTGTGCACAGGAGATCACTGAGGGCGACTCAATGACCTATATTTGTTTATGATTTAATAGTGATTCTTAAACAGACTCCTCTAAGAATGTTTTTAAATGTTTTGCTTCTGTGTCAATTATAACCACACACACAGGCACACAGAGTTATATTCTGGGACATCAAGATTAAGCTCATCTCAGAGATGGAGCTACCAGCTCCACTTGAAAGTCACAATCACTAACTTGAAGTGATCGCTGGCGCAGCCTGCCCACCCCACTGCACTTCCCAGGTAAATGTACTCTCCAGCTCTCCTACACAATGATTTCCTTCATCTCTGAAGCCCCAAACATCTTCTCCTTCCTCACTCTCAACTGATCACACTCCCTGTTTTACTGAGAAAATATAAACAACAGAAGACTTCCACCTTCCCACACCCAAACACACCAACCTCCTTGCACATCTGCCCACCCTTCTGCCTCTGGGGCTGTGTTGTCCAGCAGGTGACTTCTCCATACTTCTGACTAAGACTGATGTCTACATGGATGCCTAGGTATCAGCCCTTCCTACCCATTTGAGGACACCAGTCTCACAATGTCCTCTCTCTAATTCCATGTTTCCTTCTCTACTGGATCATTCCCACTAACTTATAAATAATACCTTTTTAAAAAACAACTCCTGGGGGCACCTGGAGGGGTCCAGTCGGTTAAGCGTCCAGTTTCAGCTCAGGTCATGATCTCATGGTTTCTGGGTTTGAGCCTTGCATAAAGCTCTGTGCTGGGCTCAGAGCCTGGAGCCTGCTTCAGATTCTATATCTCCCTCTCGCTCTCTCTCTCTCTGCCCCTCCCCTGTTCACAGTCTGTCTTTCTCAAAAATAGATATACATATTTAAAAAAACGCCCTTCACTCCATATTTTCATTGGGCTATCACCCTATTTCTTTGTTTGCCTATAGAGTAACTTTTTGTCAAGAGCTGTCTGTACTAACAAGTAACCTATTCTGCTATCTGGTGTTCTCTCTTGCCACTCCGTCCTGAATCTGGTTCAGACAGGCTTTTGTCTCCAACATTCCACTGAAACAACTCTTGCCAAGGTCAAGAACATGCTCTTAATTTTAGTAACATTTTTAAAATGGATCTTTTTATGATATCCCTCTGTAAAAATCAGTAAAGTCAATAGGATTTGTTTCTGGTTAAACAACTATACCAAAAAATACTAGTTAATTATTGAAAGCCATGCAGAAAGAGAGTGGTTTCTAACAGATGCCAGAAGACTGTTCTATTTAAACTGTTGAACATGTAAAATCAATGTTGTGGATAAAGATGTTAAGACAGGTTCATCACATTGGCAAGTGACATGTATCCAAACACTGTAACTAATATGACACACTGACAATCATAAGTGAAATGTATGGAGGGGGGAAGCAATGGGTCAAAACCAACAGGTTCACGATTATAGTGACAAATGTTAAGACATACTGAATGAGGCTGAAAACACAAGTTGCAATTCCAATTAGGCTTGACAGCCTTCCAAGAGGGAGAAACAAAATCAGAGCTTTTGTTTGGCTGTTAGATCATGCCAAACAAGTGCACGGTCATCGAAGTGCACAGCTATTTCAAAAAGTAATGAAAATTTGGGTTGATTTAGGAGAAATACTGAGTATAAACAGGAAAATAAAAAATCATATAATCCTGCTACTGTATTCCAGGCTGTTAAGGCCACGTCTGGAGCCTGCATTTAAATATGGGTGCTACAACATTAAACCAGAAAACAACTCCATGAAAAAAGTTCTGAGGTCAAATGGGCTGTAGAGTAAACCAAGTTATACTCTTTCCCAGCAGAACATCTTGGAAACTTTCATATTCCTTGTGATTTCCAAAATAAAGTGTGTGTTTGTGTGTGTGTGTGTGTGTGTGTGTGTGGTGTACACAGATACATGGACACTAAGCATTGTGTCTTAGCTCATTTGAATGTAGAACCCTTTCTTCATTAAGATCATATAGGATAGGGATCTAAGCCACAAACTCTGGAAAAAACCACCCAAAGCCATGAAAAAAAGGAACAAAAGCAGGTACAGGCTAAATGTCAATAAAGGTGAACAGCCAGAATTGTAAGAAGGATATAGAACTGTATTATGAGAAGCAAGGTTACTTGCACTGTTTTGCCTAGGAAAAAGGAACAAGCCTTGTTAAAAAAAAACAAAAACAAAAACCAAAAACCAAAAACAACAACACCCACAAAAAACCCAAATGGCTCTCAGAAAAACAAGGGAATGCACTTGTTGTATCTTGTTCTAGTACCTAGAGCAAAACTGAATCTGGAGCTACAGCTCAGGAATATGTGTGCATTTTAAAACATTCTCCAGTAGACTTTTATACAGAGACCCTGATATCTGCTCTAAAGGCCAGAATTTGAGCCCATGGGAGCCCAGAACAGGAAGATCAGATGGATCTCAGAGAAGAAGACAGAACCATAACAAAGCATTTTAGCATGATAGGAGTGATCCACGGAAAAAGAGTGGAAGTATGCACAGAAGCTAACTAAATATCTAGTGTACCACAGAAGAAAACATTCCTGCTTATGTAAAGTAGGGGACTGGATAGCTGCACTCTGAAGGTCACTCCCAACACCGTGCACTCAAGTGGGCTGGAAAGTAACCTCCACAGTCTCACTCATGACTGTATCTCAGGAATCAACAGGGAGCCTGGGACAGTGGTTGTACCATACATATCAGTGGAATGAATAAAAAGACATGAACAAGTGAAAAATTGACGAAAATAGTACCTGGTTCCAAAGTCAAATAAAAAAGGAATGGGCTATTTCATCCCTTGGAGAGCAATATATTTAATTGTGAATCATAATCACAGATACTTCCAAATATAAGGAAAATAGTCTTGTAATAATTTCACTTCTTGACCAGGAAATCATCTCTGAATTAAATCACACCATGCCTTATTGTGCAGCTCCCCTGGTTAAGTGTGTGAAAACACACTACAGATTGTAAATGACCAGCACAAGTTAAGGGGTGATTATGGCGACGATTATCCACCCTGACAGTCTGAGAGAACTCACAGCGGTGGAAACTAACCTTGAAAATGAATCTGCTTTTTATAGCCACAGCTCCGAAAATGGTCCATCAGCCATGTGCTTTATTTGTTTAATTGTCAAAGGAGAACATATGTGTAACTTATTTTAAAACACCTTCAAAAATGCGACAGTATTCTGATTGACCTGGTAAATTATGCTGTTTATTATAATTAAGTGGAAGCAAATATGCTTTAAGACACCACATTCTTAATAAAGAATGTACATCTCACGATGGACCTCAACATTAAAAATCTATGACACAGAAAGAACTTTTCATTCATTAGATACAAAGTCTACACTGTCAGGTACCATATTTGTATCCATTTCTTAGAAGACAGAGGCTTCTTTCAAAATACATCTGTCATTTCTCCACAGTAGCTGATCAAACCTGCCACTGAAAAATGTTCTGAACAGGCAACTTGTAGTACAAGCGTGGTTTATTTCTGTCAGAGACTGACTGCCGAAGTGTGAAAGAAACTCATTAAAAATCTCTTACTGTGATCTTACATTGTAAAAAAAAAAAAAAAAAAAAAATTAAGGAAAAAAAGCCCAACAAAGAAAAGGCAAGGGAAAAAAAACTTAATGAAGGGTATACTGAGCCTGCAGACACACTCAAATGGGGCTTTCTTTCTTATTCTTTTTTAGTAAGCAATTAGAAAAAGACCCATTAGTCCTGGGAATACAGCATACACTAGCTGTTTGTGGAAATCAAATAAGTTAACAATTTTATTCTATGCTAATATCATGAAAAGTTAATGAAGGAGATGGGAATATTGTGCTATAGGGAAAGCAATACAAAATAAACAATATTATTTACCTTAATCTTAAAACGAGGTTCACAGCGCAAGAAGCTTCTCTATAGTCTTCGCTAGCGTTGGGTAGGCCCTTTAAAAACAAAACCACAAACACTGTTATAAACTTGGAAAAGCAAATGAATAAAATCATGATATCCCTTGATTCACATGACCCTTTCTAGAAATTTCAAAACTAGGTCTTTACACAGGGCAGGTCCTGTTTGGCCACAATAATACCCCTATGTGAAGACTGGAATGATGCTTAATTCCCATCACAATTGGAGATCCAAACGTTTCAAACAGAAAACCTCAATGGTTGGGTGGGTCCTATGAACAACTGGCATCAGCTGCAGCAAGTCCAAAGAAGGGTCAGCCATCTTAAAGGAGCATCTTGCAACCCGAGACAATGACCACACCCATTGGGATTTGCTGATGCACAAAGGTTGGGCACCTTAAACCTCAGGATGCAAAGGAAGGTGGAATCTGGTAGATGGGGTCATTGTTTATCTTCCCTGCGTTTCTCACCTAGAACCGATTTCCATAGCTATAAATCATCAACCACAAATGCCTCTACTCCATAGCTCCTCCCTACTCTTACAGATCCTTGGACATGAGCAGACCTTCTCGCTGGAGTTAGACAAAACAGAGATTTTGGATCAAGACTTGGCTCTGCCACTGACCAGACACGCAACCATGAGCAAGTCATTCTCTGAACCTATTTTCCCCACTTATAAAATGAGGATAATGCCTGTCTCAAAAGTTTGCTGGAAGAAGAAATATGTGAAAACAACTCATCAACTATGTGTTATGTAATACTAGTTTATCCTAGTCCCCTGTCCTGTTTCCCTTATTCTACTCACCTCCTGACAAATTATTATTCCTCACATGCCTTTTGTAATTCAACCAGTCCCTGGAGTTTATCTCAAGACGTTTTACGGAGTTGCGTGATATGGAGTAAAACGACCTAAACTGAATCCTGGTGGTCTTTAACCCATTAAATGACCTTGCATGAGCCACTTAACTTCTGCAAGCCTATGCTTCCTCAGCTATAAAATAAGGGCCAAGGACTAGTTGTCTGACCTCAAAACAGGCTTCCTACAACCATGAAATTCCATTATTCTCGCCTCAGTATAAAGTTGTTTTCCTAAAACACACAATAGGTAGGATAAAAATGAATTTATTAATGGATGTGCAGATTTGAGGGACAAAGCTGTGATCCTAAGGCTGGTGAGGCTTGATAGTATAATGACTTTGAGAGCAAAAAGGCTTGCTTATCAATTAGACAGTGAAGCAAAAATGGGGGCCTGCACTCTGGTTCTACGTCCATGCCCCAGCCCTGCACTGCTCAGCAACCTTCATCAGCACCCAACACAACTCACGGTGCATGTTTTCTGCCATATAACTTTTAGTATAAATGCATTTCACAGACAGTGGATTTTTATTTTCACAAGTTGTAGAGATAAATTGGCCCATAAAATTCAACAATAAAAAAATTATGAATACAGGGTATAGAAATCCAATCAGAAACCAAAAAGAAAAAAGTATCAATTAACTATACTGTTTTACAGCTAGAATCTAACCGAATGGGGAGTCATTTTCTTTCCACAGTACCAACAATTTCAGAAGCAGACTGGTAATCAATCCTTGCCCTTGAACCTATCATTTAAAGGTTGGGGATCCTGATAATCATGGTCAACAGTAACGGTACTCTTTTCTCCATACCTATAAAAAAAAAAAAAGAGAGTTTACAAGCCCTCGATTTTGATGGACTGCCCCAAAACTGTCTATCTTCCTAAAATGTTGGTTTTTCTAAAAACAGGTCTACAAATCGTCTCAAACATAAAGGACTGGTGGAGAAACATACCTGAGGATCCTGCACAGAAAGGGACCGTATTTGCTCAGGTATACTGCTGGCATTCACCGCCATCTGTTAAGAGAGCCACCATTACAGCACTTAAGGAAACCAAAATGAGACATTAAGGTCAGTGTGGTTACATTAAGTCCCAATTATCAGAGACAATTTTAACATAAGTAATTTTAAAGCAGTGTCTCCCTAAGTGTGGTCCTTTGATGATGTGCATAGGAATCACCTAGGACACATGGTAAAGATTCCTGGGCCCACCTAGGCTAGGAGTCAGAATTTCAGAGACAGGTGTGAATGTGTATCTTTAACAAGTGCCCTGGGTGATCCTGATGCTTTCAGAGAGCCACTGAGCTAAAGTGAAAAGGCACGGACTATTGGATATTTTAAATTTGATAAATATGATAACAGAAAGATGCTCTAGAATCATTTTTTTCCTGTCACACAATTTCTATAGGTCTTATATCTATATGACATAGCCCAACGTTAAAGGTCCCCAATGGAAGGATGTTAGGATTAATAACCTTTAATCATTACTTTGATTTATTCACTGGCTTTAAAATACGTAAGTAGTTGGGCTTTTAAAACACATTTCCCCAAAAGAAAAGCCAGAAAAACAGGTTATAATTTTTTCTCAAAGTTGGAAATCCAACCCTAATGTGATACCAAAAGTATTTCTGCCTTGATCCCTACTTTTTGTGACTTCTGCCCTTGGATAAAACTTGAAAGATCAGAAAATAAAACTAGAAGAGGAGCAGCAATGAAAATGAAAAAAAAAAAAACCCGTATTATTTTCTAAACTTACTATCAATTCTAAAACAATCAGAAGTCATCAGAAATTTTTTGTGGTGAGTTTTCTAGTTTAAGACCTTGAAATTGTTACTCTGTATGCTTCCTCAAAACTAACTATGTTAGTAATGAAATAACAAGCAGAAGTGTATTGACATTTGGAATTTTGAGATGCATCAAAAAATGAAGGCAGACTGATGAATGAACAGATGTGCACATGATAAACCAAGTATAGCAATGGTAGGATCTAAGTATAGGTACGTAGATGTTCGCTGTAAAATACTTCTAACATTGCTATATTTTTGAAAAATTTCATAAAATGTTGGGGGCATAGGACTGTGTAAGAAGAACAAACAACCT
Source organism: Crocuta crocuta (assembly GCF_008692635.1). Taxonomy (NCBI): domain Eukaryota; kingdom Metazoa; phylum Chordata; class Mammalia; order Carnivora; family Hyaenidae; genus Crocuta; species Crocuta crocuta. The sequence continues at coordinate 2,571,523 of NW_027551572.1, forward strand.
GTATTCTTTAACCAGCCAGAGGACCAAGGCCTATACCAAATGATCTTTCGTGAAGAATCTTTCAGGCTGACTGATCCTATAATCTCAATTAAGGTTTGAGATATAACCAAAAACCACATCGGCACTTGCAGATTATCCTACCTCTAGTCAAAGGACTACTGTAAACTGAAAAAGCTTAATGGCATTTACTAGAGATGAAAACTTGTCTTCCTCTGTGGGAGGTCCCATCTCCTGCTCTGCTCCCTTATTTCTGGGCCATCATCAGGATGGAGAGCTAGCCACCCACATGGGGGGCTGGATCCCCAAGCACCCTGTGCTAACTCACTCTATATGTGCAATCCTGCATTCAAAGAAGGGACCAGCCTCTGACTCTCACCAGTGCACAAGCAATCTGGGAAAATATGGAGAGATTCACAAGCGGGATGGAGAGAGAAGTTCCCTATACAAAAAACCTTCCTTTGCAACCAATTAGAATCCCCCAAAGTTCACCATTATGAATCTCATCCTACCAGATCAGCTTATGCCTTTTGGAGCTGCTTTTTTTTTTTTTTTTTTTTTTTTTTTTTTTTTTGAGAGAGAGCATGCAAGCAGGGAGAGGGGAGGAGGGAGAGACAGAATCTTAAGCAGGCTCTATGCTCAGAGCAGAGCCTGATGTGGGGCCTGGTCCCACAACCTTGGAATCCTGACTTGAGCTGAAATCAAGAGTCGGATGCTCAACCCACTGAGCCATCCAGGTGCCCCAATGAGCATACATTTTTAAATATAAAAGCTTACAAGAAAGCTAACATATTAAGCAGGTGTTATTCATCACAGTATAATATAAATTTGCCTACTGGGTTTTTGTTTTGTTTTGTTTATGCTTTTAAACAGTTTGTTATAAGAAGTGCATTCAAGGGAAGCCTGGGTGGCTCAGTCGGTTAAGCATCTGACTTGATTTGAGCTCAGGTCATAATCTCACAGTTCATGAGTTTGAGCCCAATGCTGGGCTCTTCACTGACAGCAGGGAGCCTGCTTGGGATTCTCTCTGTCTCCTTCTCTCCGCTCTCCCCCTTCCCCGCTTGTGCTCTCTCTCAAAATAAATAAACATTAAAAATAAGAAGAAGTACATTTGAGAGAATGGGTGTTTTGATAGGAGGGGAAGAACAGTTTAATGGTGGACACCACCCTGGAAACAGGCCTCTGAGACTGGGTAAAAGAGAGGGAAAGATCCCAGAGTAGGAAAGAGAGAGACAATGCCTGCTAATTTTCCACAGAGCTCTGCTTAATCTTCTCATTTTCTATTTTTAAAAATACTGTGGCTAAATGCAGTGTGTTATACTGGATTGGATCCTGAGACAAAAAAAGGATTTTAGTAGACAAACTAGTGAAATATGAATACAGCCTGAGGTTTAGTTGATAGTAATGTAGCACTTTCGCTCCTTAGTTGTGATAAATGTACCAGGGTCACATAAGAATTAAACAGTGGGGGTCCTGGGTGAAGAGTCTAAGGGAACACTGTATCATCTTTGTACATTTACTTGAAATCTAAAATTACCACCAAATGGAAGGTTAATTTTCAGAAATATAGAAGATTTCTGATCACAAATCAAACTTTTACCACAAAAAAAGTCAGGAAGCCAGTCATTTGAAATAAAAACATCTTTTAGAAAATGGTGGCATAAAGGTATCAAGTTAAAGCCATCTGTGATGACAAGGCTAAGTATAAGAAATCTGGAGGGAGAAATCACATCTTTGCCTCCATCTACAAATGGATATAAAACAAACACGTACCAAAGCTGACAGGCATTTGGAAAACACGATGTCATCAGAAATACATTAAAAAAGCTAAAGGCAGTTTTAACAATCAGGTAATAGCAATGAGTAAACATAAGCAATAATTTAGCTTTCTCACTGTGATTAATAGCTACTAAAATTAACCCAACCTTAATCCACACCAAATGTATTTTCTCCTCAGAACAAAATATCACCATCAGGAAAGAGAACATTTTCACAATTAACCTAGCCTCGATTCTGTAATAAAATTCTTCAATAAATCTCTTATGGGCTAGAGGGGGCCTGGGTCAACAAACCTTCCACCTGCCTTCGTTACACTTGATGATGAAATACAGACAACTTCTCCAAGGGGTCTCTGAATCATCTTTCATAGTTTTTTTTATCTTCTGTCCCTCTCTTTTTTCTTCCTGACATTTCTGATAGACAGATATTTAAAGTAAATCTGCAGAAATGCTGAGCACACAATCTTCCTGGATTTCAGTGTGGACTTTTGGATTCAGAGCAATTGGTGTGGTTTTCCTAGCCAGTGGTTTTTGATCCTAGCCATGTATCAATCACATGGGCAGCTTTCTGAAAATCAGACTTGCCTGGTCATCACTCCCAACTACCAAAGCATAATTTGAGGGCTCGTTCTGGGCATCTGCATTTTTAAAGCTTTCAGCCTTTCTAATGTGAAGACTGGGTTACAAACCATCTGTTTTCGTGCCACCTAACAGAGGGGCTGTGGGCAAAGAATTCTTCTTTAGTAGAAGCCTTAGCAAATGTCTCCCTTGTTTAAAGGAAACCCAAAGAAAGTGTGAATGTAAAGATAAAGGCAATTTACTTTTATGTAGAAAATGAGGACATAAGGCAAAATTGATTTAAAAAAATTATAAAACATGTATTATTTTCAGAATCTGACAAAAACAGATTCCCAAATCACTGGTCAAAAAGATTAATAATGAGATATTAATTGAAAGGTTTTCTAAAAGCTAGGACGGCAAACAGGAAACCCACACATAAGGAAGCCAGTCTTATAAATACTACTTCTGACCCCCACCTCCAAAGAGAGGAGACATTTCTGGAGAGCCGGGCTCTCTATTTTGCTTTTGTGTAATTCCCACAATGCCACAATACCCAGCACTGCTTCATGTAAAAATCAGGCACAATTTAAATATTTGCTCAATTAACTTCATTATGAATACTACTGTTGTATTACTAAGTTCTACCAGTGGCTTCCATTATATTCCAAGTGGAATATAATAATAAATAAATGAAATGAGCATGGATTCTCTACTTATCACAAACTGTGAATTACTAGCAGATCATAACTAATACTTTGCAAGGCTATTTCTAAAATGTCAGGTTAGGAACACAGGAGGGCCAGCTTTTAAATGGGTTTGGCTATGAACCTCAAGATGAGTGGTATAACTCTAGAATTAATTGTACAGGTCACACTGGAAATTCTCTTTTGGGTTTTGGAGGATCTCCCAGTACAGCCCAGTACCAGGCACATCTTCCCAAGGCCCACTGTGACAAACACCCCACCCTGGCCTTTTTAATCTCCAACAAACCCTGTAAGACCTGGATATGCTGCCTTCTACTTCCTAGGGAAGCCAAATAGTCATTTACAAATTAAAATTAAGCATTCCTACAGCACCCTCTCCCTTCAGTGGACTAGCTCCCTCTGTCTGGAACTACTAAGGCTACCTTCTCTGAACTTCAGCTCAATTAAATGACATCTTTGGATTTTTCCACCCACTTCTGACCTATTCATAAATCCGACAGGCTTCTTCAGGCACCTGTATAAGGTCTGTTTCAGTGTGTGGGTTTTCATGTCACTAACAAACATGGATAGAGTATCTACTAGATGCAAAGGGAACACAAATATGAATAAAATACTAGTCCAGTCTTGTAGTAGAATAAACTGTGACTTAAACAATAAGCACTCTCAAAAAGCTTATCAAAATGTAAACAGTGGCATTCAAACCTGCCACTTGGCACAGATAAGCATTTTCACCCTCAAAGATGTTTCAAGGTATAAGGTTCAGAGGCTATATAAACTGATACTGCCTTTTTTAGTCTCAGCTTTAGACAAATAAAAATGTAAGATATTTAAAATGGGTTAGCTTTTGATAGTAGCTATTGAAAAATCCAAAACCGGATTTTGTCAAATGAATAACCACAGGTCTTTAAATTTTTTACATTACTTTACCTGCACATGTACCCCTCAAAATGCATACACAAAATGTTAACGGAATGCAGTTTGTAACAGTCACCTAAATGTTCATGAAGTTAATGGTTAAATAAACCACTTCAATCCATCCAAGGTAATACTATTCGGCAGTTAAAATGGAGGCAAATCTGTAACAACTAACATGAAAGATTTTCCAAGATATAAAGGCAAGTTGCAAAAACCAAAAAGACATTTTTATGCAATCACCATGTTGCACACCTGAAATGAGTGTAACACTGTATCAACTATACTTCAATAATAAATTTATAGTTTTTATAATCCCACTCACATTTTTAATATGATACAGGTTTCTTTATTTACGTATTTGTATGTAATTGAGAAGAAAAAAGTCTGGAAGACAAGTCTGCAAACTGATAACCCCTGTGGAAAGAAGGAACAGTCACAGGGGCGAGAGGGGTAGTGAAATAAAAGTGGCTCTTTGGGATTTGTTTCTATTTAGTTCTTCCATACCTTTTAGAACTCTTTGTGTCCCTTTCAATAAACTCTGACCAACCCATTTAAAATCACAGTCCTCTAACACTAACTCCGTGTACTTCCCACACCATTCTATTTTTTTCCCATTGCTCCTACTCCACTGTAACAAATCGAATAACGTACTGATTTATAAAGGCTGTTGCTTGTTGTTTATATGCTCCCATCAAAATGTAAGCGTCACAATGGGGTGCCTGGGTGGTTCAGTCCGGTAAGCATCTGACTCTTGATTTCGACTCAGGTCATAATCACAGTTTGTGAGCTCGAGCCCCATGTCAGGCTCTACACTGACAGTGTGGAGCCTGCTTGGGATTCTCTCTCGCTCGCTCTCTCTCTCTGCCCTTCTCCTGCTCATGCTTGCTCTCTGTCTCAAAATAAATAAATAAAATAAAATTTAAAAAAATATAAGTGCCACAAGGACAGGGATTTCATAGCTTTTCTTATTGTTGTATCCCCAACACCTACCAAAACAGTGTGCACAGTAGGTGTATATGTGTGTGTGTGTGTGTGTGTGTGCGCGCGCACATATGTATATCTGCGTTTGTGCATACATTTGTTGCCTATTTACATATTCAACAGTTCTAATTCTCTTTTAATAGATAAATACATTTTACTTCACTTACACAAAAAGTGAATTTGGGCAGCTGGCAAGTCAGAGAGTTACTTTAATTAAAATGTTGAAAGGACAGAGCTACCATCATTGTAGCTGCCCTTAGCACACAGCTCAGGACACTGAAATGCCAGCCTTAAAAAACAAAAAGAAACCAAAACAAAAGGCCTAAGAAGCCATGCAATAGTAGGTGGGGCTGATTATTCCTAAAATGTGGTGGAAGTGTTCACATTCAAAGGCATGAACCTTTTCACAAAAGTAATGTTTCATGTTTCCTTAATTACAAACTTGGAACAGATGTATGTCACTGGGAAATTAAATTAGTCTAGACACAGTGAAGTGTCGAACACTTTTAAATCCCACCCAAGGAGCTCGATAGTGATGATGAGTGACAGCATGCTATACATTACTCTCTTTCCTGTCTAGGCAGAAAACATTCTTGCCAAAAGGATACTGCTGATATCTACATAACAGACCAGTTATCAGAGCAATTTCAACAAGCACATGGGAGGATACTGCCACAATAAACTTAAATCCTCAAGAGGAAAAATCCACAACCGTCAGTCAGTACCAGGTTAAGGCAGGACTCCATGAAAACATTCTAATAAAGACGTCCTGTGGTGAACCAATACGAATGCCTTCTGAATCATAATGCTACCTGAAATCACGTTATTTTGTTCTATTTCTAGGCAGGACTGACACTTTTAGTCACAGACAGTCTAGGAAAGAGATGAAAAACCTTGACTCTGCATTTCACTACAGGTAAAATAGCAAAGTGGGCAGGAGAGGGCAGTCTGCAAGATGCCCGGTTAAGATCGTTCTAGAAACCAGCACCTGTGTGCATCCAGGGGGTCCTACTGTGGAACTCCTCACTGCCATTTGTAACAGAGGGGGATAGCATCCTTGACCAAGCTTATCCTTTATGTACAGAATGAAAAGATGAATTCCTATGACAAACACGGGAAGAAACAGGAACTGAAGTACAGTTAACAGTGGGAGGCAGGCAGCCTGGGAAACCCCTAGGCGAGGCCTATCAGTGTGGCATGAAGCATGGAGAGACCAGAGCAAAGGGAGACTTAAGAGGGAAACAGCAGCTTTTAGCTCCGATGTGCTCTTCTCAGAAGGTCCAGCTGGCCCCTTGTAGTGGAATGTAACATTTACTTCACTTCATCAAAAGAAAATGTCTGCTAATTNTATTTGTACCCCAAAGTCTTCAGTTTCCTTAATGAGAATTTATCAAGGTACACATTAATTACTAGGTCTGTAAAATATTTGGAGCTATTTAAATATACTCAAATTTTCTCTAGGAGAATTAGCAAGTCTTTTGAACTACAGTCATCATTAGGCATTATTAGCATTAGGATAATGAACCAGATGGAGGAAGTAAAGTTAATCAAAAGATGACCAGTTCTCAAAGCGAAGCTGATGAAACAGTGTTCCTTGCCTACTAAGTTACCCAGGAGATTGTAAGGCTGAGACCAGCACACTCAACCTAGAGCTTCCCACCATTACCTGCTTTACTAGAAACTAAAAATCTAGAAGAGATTTGCCTGTATGTCTACTATGTTTTCTACAGGACGGTAAAATCAAGAGTTGAGATCAACAAAGCTAAGCACTCAGTGCTTCACATGCATGATTTTATTAATCCTCACAGCAACTTAAAAGTAGTGTGATTGATCGTCACCATCTGACAGAGGAAACAGGCTCAGAGAGTAAAACCATTGGCCCCAATTTATAAAGCCCAAAAGTAACTCAGACAGAATCAGGACCTGCAAAGTCTACATGCCTTTTCTTTTCTGCTATTCCATGATGATGAAATTTCAGTGTCTCTTCACCAAATGGATCACACTCTGACACTGCAAGGGGGAGCGGGT
>NW_027551572.1:2578538-2611921 GCF_008692635.1 Crocuta crocuta
AGTGTGGTGGCAAAAAAATGTCAAAATCACCACCACTCACCTCTGGATTTTCTTCTTTTACTCTTCGTGACTGTAAAACAATTGCGTATCCATTAATACGCGTGCACACAAAATGACACAAACATAAACTGTGCACACGCTAGCTCACCATCGTCAACGTCACTTACCTTTTCTTGAGAAAAAGCTGCCTTCCCTTCTTCACTTTTCTCATCCATCTCGTCGTCACTCCACTCCCAGTCACCGTCCTCGGTTTTATGAAGGTGACCGCTTGACCCAGGAACTCTTCTCACCTGAATCAAAACACACCCGCCCAGAGTTTTCACTAATAGAACATGAACACTGCTCGCTGGTGCTGCTTGTTGGGTCGGACAGCACACATCTACTCTGGAAATACCCTGAGTGGTTATGAATTCAGGCAGAGCCGTTAATAACCCAAAAAGACTACACAGCCTGCAGACTCTCACACTTACCCTCTTCCCAAAGATACTGTGTTCTTGAAACTACACACCAAGAACAAAATATTATGGAAGACTACCACGCGTGTCAGCCACAGGGATCAAACCCATCTTTCACTTTTGCTTCAGTTAAACTTTATTAATTACTACACATTAAAGGCCATGTGGCTGGCTTCAAGACTGCCTAAAGAAACGCAAGCAAGCAACAGACTGCTGACAGAGGGAAGTGGGGTAGGGTGGGGGGATCAGGCAGCCTAATGAAGCATACCCGTCTAGGACTGATCAGCAATCTAAAGCCTCTGTCAAAAAAGCAAATACCCTTCTGTTGCCACCATGTTCTTGTTCAGAACCTGATGTCACACTGGGTTTCCCAGGATTCTGCTCAACCTACCTGAGCAAAACAAAACACCATCAGACTATTCTTCACACACCTTGTAACACTTCTGAGACTTGGAGGATTGCTAGAAACACAGCCAGAAAATCAGCAGCCATGCCAGATAGCCCAAACAGGTTATAGCAGTCTTCTGCAGGGATTTCAAACATTTATTTGAACTAGGGTAAAGATGTGATTCAAGATATGCTTTTCAAATGCCTGTGTGGTTGAAACTTTTTAAGGACAGGATGACGGAGAATGATGAGCCTCTAACCAAAGTAATTTGCCCTAAAAAAAAAGTCTGAGATGTAATTGAACAAAGCAATGTAGCAGCAAATGTGTGAACGTAACAGCCAGTGATCCACTGATTCAGAGGAACTTCAGGGGAAAGGGACCCTGGAGACGGCCTAGTTCAACCCCCTCATTTTACAGATGAGGCTATAAAGGTCCAGAAAGTGACCGAAGATCACAAGGCTAGAGGGACAAAATCAAGGCAAGAATAAAAGCCCTCAGATTCCCATTCAAATGCAAATCTTATGCCTCCCGAATGGTAACTGAAACTGAAGTGGTCTAAAAACATCCTGCAAAGACTTTGAAAGACTTATGATGTGAAGAAACACTAATTTCCATAATAGAAACTAGTTAGTTACATCATGGGAGCCTCATTAATCCTGAGGGAAATTCCACAGATCGTAAATGTAAAGTATTTAATATACACTTTCAATCAACATCAATTCGCAATCAACACAGGCTCCGGGCTGGGTCTGACTTAAAGGTGTTATCCTGTAGAAACTGTAAAAGCAAGCCTGACCATTTGGTCTAGAAGATCTGAGTTCCAGGATGAAAAGTTAAAAAGTAAAAAGTTCTTATTCATAATTAAAACAGTTATGCTTAATTAGGGGAGAAAAAAGCTTCTCTCCATCTAAAAAAAAAAAAATGAATTCAAATTGGAAACAACCCTTTCTGTGCTTGACATAAGAGATTTTTTCCATTTACATATTCGGAGTCATTGGAAAAGACCTATTCTAATGATAGTGCTTATATATGCTGGCAAAATACTGTAGGGAAAAAAATGCTGAAATGAACTTCAACACTTTCAGAACAGACTGCTCTTTAAAACTACAAAGAAATGGGTAGGAGAAGAGAAATTAATTTTCTGTTGACATATACAGTAAAATTATTTTCTTAGCAATACTAATCATGATGATAGTAACAGGAAAATCTGTTAATGACTATATTAAAAGATAGAATTTAAAGCCACGTCTATTACAAAACATACTATTAACTAAGAAGTGAGAAAACAAGGAAAACTGTTATCAGAAATAGAATAAAACTCTACCATTACTGAAACTGCAAAAACGAACCATGGTTGACAAATTGGTATTCTTCAAGTACTAATACTTAAGAGATTACACCAAGGAAATCTCTCCAACAGCAGAGATAGTACAGCTTTACACCCTAAAATTTTGTTTCTGCCCTTTTTTCCTGTTTACAAAATCTGTCAGTTTTGTTTCTACAGGCAGGATCCAACCACTGACAATAAAATGGCCACCTTCTATTTTATTTTAGAACCCCGGCTATCTCCCTCCTAATTTTATCTGCCGGAAGAGAGACAAAGCAAAATGTCTAAGATAATAGCCTCAGACAAAGCCTTTAAGTCATAAATATTGAACAAATGCAGAAATTATAAAATCTATATAGCATAAAATACTGGTACAGGAGCAGCAAGAATAAGAATACAGTTTTGTGACGAGCATTCGCTTGGTTTACTGGAAGGAAAAGAACTTGAAGCATCATTTCAAACCCACCCAGGTTTCATGGTATCTTTACGTGACACTGATCTCCACTGAAGAGACCAGAAAGCAATTCGAGGAAGATACATCCTTGCAGGGAGTTTGCAGGGACTCCAGGAAACAACTTCTACCTTACAAAGTCAAGGCAACCAAGTTTCACATAGTTTAACAAACAGGGTTCTTAATTAGGAACTGAGGAATACTCTACCAACTAAAAATTTCCAAAAAAGATGTGTAAAGGCTTCTGTCCTTCCCCATCTTCCACAGCGACAAGGATGGGGATTGTTCACCGTCAGAATCTGCACTGCGTTACCACTGCATTGTTCTCATTCTGTCACATAATTTAATCACTTAATAAAGCCAAGAGGTGGTATCTGGGGGTTAAACAAAAGAATCCGATGCTTCTCAGAGAAATGGGCTCAGTAATAAGCTCACAAATTCCTCAGGTCAAGCAGTGAGGTGAGACCAAGTTTTACACGCAGCAACATTCAGTCCCATGACTGGGAATAAAATACAACGAGCAGTTCTACTGACACGTCATACCTCTGAAGAGGAGAGCAGTATTTCCTTCCCTTTCTCGAAACCACGTCTTTAGGAAAATCCATTTTACAAAATGAACCAAAGTTCTGATTCCCACCAGAAAAGAAGTCAGATTCAGACACCCAGAGGAACTGGCTACGTCTGGTGGCCATGGATGGGGTCATGTGTCCAAAGCAGAGGTGGGATTGGAGCAGCCAGGAGTAGGGAATGGCAGCAACAAGGGAAAGTCACTGGAGCACTCTGTCTAGTCTCCCCAGGGGTGCCGCTCTGAACAGGAGCTTTCAATAAATATCAGGGCCCAGGATCTCTGTACAACATCCCAGGTTGCCACCTGGCCCGACACCAAAACAGGGAGAGAGAGATGAAGGACAGACAGCAGAAGACAGCCAGCAGGTAAGCTCCCCATACAGGTGTTAAACGTGTTAGACATTAAAGCGTGTTTCTCTAACAAAGGATGACTGTGATCCAAGAGAAACGGACCAAAATTTAGCAGAATTTGTCCGAACTTTCCCGGCGCCTCTTGCCGAGGCACTTGCCAGCTGCTTCCCCAGCTACATGAACTTCTCCCCGGAGGTAGGATTTCCGAGTCTCCTCGGAATGACTTGCCCATCAGCAGGAATGCTGCGCCCCACTTCTCTTCCGCCTGTGGAACGTACAACCTGACCACAGCCTGAACCCAAGTGATCCAGACGTGGTAGAAAGCAAAACACAGTAACTCTTCCTTGATCAGGCATTCTACTGACCAGAGTGTAAAAAATGTTTCTAATTAACTGCTGTTTATAATGTCCTTGAGGCACTGCCAAGCGAACAAAAAGCCTTCTAAATCATCAAAAAGAAAAAAAGAAAATCAGACTCGGTAAGGTTTCAGCAGTAAATATTTTACTTTTCCCCTAGTTTATGCTCTGACATTGCCTCCTATGACCTCTGTGACACCTCTGTCCCCCAACTACCGCACGGCCTGTGCTCTCTAGCCCTTGGCCTTCCCCTGCCTCTTCCATCAGCCCCTCCTGGCTTCACCCCATCTTATAAGGTCTGGAGCCCACAGTGGACTCTGCTGACACTGCACGTACTACCCCCCTCCCCGTACAAGTCACACCAGAGGAGGAAAGCTGGGAGCTCACCAAACATCCTTCAGCCCTGAGTGAATGGAGACTAGCCGTGCTGCCTGGTGCCACTGTAGGAGCTCACTGGCCACACGCCTAGGTGGGGCACCAGTGTGGCCACAGCCCAGCCACCTAAGGGGGGTGCGGGAGGGGGTCCTGGACCAGCAGCAATAGCATCGCTGGGGAGCTTATTAGAAATGCTGAAACTTGGGCCCCACTCCAAACACACTAAATCACAATACTCCTTTTAGCAAGAGTTTCAGGTGATTCATATTCTCACTCAGGTTGGAGAAGCACTGCCCTCATCGCTCATTGTTCACCTGTTCCCTCTCCCCACCCCATACCAGCTGTTATTTATATAAGAGAGTTACTATCCTCTGGGAACTTTAAATACATGAACTAACTTAATCCTCACAGTAGCCTTGTGAGTTGAGAATCATTTTACTCCCCCATTTTTCTGAGAGAAAACCGAGGTGCAGGGAAGTGAAACACCTGGCCCAAGCCCATACAGCTGGGAGAGACGGTGCCAGGACAGGAAACCAGGAGTCTAACCCCAACTTTCCAGTGTCAGGCTCTGTTACTGTGGCTCACAAGGGAGCCCAGCCTACCCAGCACCAGCCATTTCAAATAGCTTCACCTGCCACTCTGGGCACACCAAGTCCATCCAGCCTATACCCGAACCTTCTACGTGTTTCTGATCAGCTCCTTCGCACTCTTTCTCCCCTTTGCCTCTTTCCCTCCTGTGTGTAGGAAAATGGATCCCTTTTCTTTTTTTTTTTAATTTTTAATGTTTTATTTATTTCTAGGAGAGAGAGAGAGAGACAGTGTGAGCAGGGGAGGGTCAGAAAGAGAGGGAGTCACAGACTGAAACAGGCTCCAGGCTCTGAGCTGGCAGTCAGCACACAGCCCGGCACGGGGCTTGAACCCACGAACCGCGAGATCGTGACCTAAGTGAAAGTCGGACGCTTAACCGACTAAGCCACCCAGGTGCCCCAATGGATCCCTTTTCTTTTAAAAGCCAATGCCTCCTGTGTGCTCATTTATCCATACACTCATTCATTCCTTCAAAACACTTACTGCCAGGCCCTGCTTCGCCACATCCACCACGAACACATTCAATTCTTCTAAACCTGTGCCCAAAGGGCGGGGTGGGGGGAGGCTCAGTTTTTGCTTCTTCCAGGAGCAGTCAATCTGTCCCTCTCCTCCCACTCCCACTCCCAGCGTCTTCCTGAAGATGGTCTCTAACTGCTGCCTTCACTTGCTCAGCCCATCCTCACTCTTTAATCTCATACAAAATACTATCTGTCCCCAGCAGGCCACTCGAGCTGCCTCTCCCCTGCAAGATTTAATGACTTCACACTTGTGTAATGTAACACTCCTCTCTGTTGCCCTAACGTTATCTGGTGGACACAGCTGAATCCCATTCGTTTACTTCTCGCCCTCTCCACATCTGTACCGCTTCTCCTACTTTTCTCTGTCCTGCCGTCTCCTACTGTTCTTTGTTCCGTCTTTACCGCACACATGGACTCCAGACGCAGTCTCCTCCAGAGAGCACGTGGTCCCCAGTGGCCTTCCATCTCTCTAAGCTGATGACCTTGGAACAACTTTGGTCTCTCAGTCTTGTTTTCTGAATGCTTTGTGGGATATGAATATCAGATCAATTCCTAGTGAGCCATCTCCAACCCACTCATTAATGCTCAGCCCCCGGCCTCATCCTGACATCCTTCCAGCGATGCCTACCTTACTCAGCTGGCTCACACTGGCTCCGAAGAGCCCACTGTTAAAATTTTGGAAAGTCTGCGGGGCGCCTGGGTGGCTCAGTCGGTTGAGCTTCCGGCTTCGGCTCAGCTCATGATCCCATGGTTTGTGGGTTCGAGCCCCACCTCGGGCTCTGTGCTGAAGGCTCAGAGCCTGGAGCTTGCTTTGGATTTTGTGTCTCCCTCTCTCTCTGATACTCCTCTGCTCATGCTCTGTCTCTCTCTCAAGAATAAACAAACATTAAAAATTTTTTTTTAACTTTTGGAAAGTTTGCAAAACAGCTGGCTTTATACTGGTTGCATACAATTGGCCCCAGTAGAAGTATTTACACAACAGAAACTGGAAAACAGTACAAATTAGGATTTGCACCCCCCCCCACCGCCAGAATGCCAGTTTTCAGTGTTCACCAGCACAGCCCTGGTGCTAAGACTCACCTTATGGGGACGTTATAAACCTGGACCAAGACATTTGACATGAGCTTAGGAGTTATTCCTGGGAGTAAATATTTTACAGTGGCAAATATCTCAATTCTATTGTACAAGCCTCACAAACTTCATCTTTAAAAACAACACACACAAGTTGACTTTTATGTACCAAACCTACAGCAATCAAGGTACAGTTGAGGGATGGAACTATCTTCACATTACCCAAACTGATACGTATGGCTTGGGCTAACATTTCTTATGAAAGCACCATGAGGAAACACAGTGTGCTCCACTTTTTAAAATGCAAAGTCAGAAGAGCAGACTCTGAAAAGTTGTTTTAGATGATGCAAACATTAGATCTGTGATGATTGAGGCCAACACTGCCAGTCGAGAGCCTAACTAATATTGCTTAAGACAAAGAAAGGAAAACGAGTGACGTATTTTCCAAATAAAAATGTTCTGTATAATGTGTATTAACATAGTTACATAGAATTGTTAATTTTTTTTGGTAGGTATTTTGTTACTTCATCTATGTCCCTAAGTGTTCCTATATTCAAACTCACCAGAAAACTTGCTTCTCTAATCTTTAGATTTGGAAACAAAAGTATCCCATTATTTTCACGTTACTTCTATTATTAGGAATTTATGATAAATTCTGCAGACAGGATCAAGAATTTTACCCCTGATAGTTTTTCTGTAAGAGGGGAAATACATATCCTTGCCAGTCAAAGCAGAGAATTAAGTTCTCAAACTTCCCATAAACATTAATGTGACAAATCAATGGTAAACATAACTGTCACTGGAAAAATTATTTATTTTGTTCATAACAATTTGGAACCTTGATTATTTGGTAAAATAGGAGAGAAGTAAAATGTGAAAGATAGAAAACTCCTGATCTATGTTACATTTCTGTTTTTACAGTCCAACCCCAGAAGAATAAAAATACATTAATGTATTATTTCTATTGAACATCTCTCAACAGAAGTTGTCTATAGAAACTGTCTGCATGTAGCATTCACTGGATATTGGCTTAATAAGGCATAGATTTCCTATAAATTGTTTCAGACACGAAATATTTAAAATAAAATTCCATTTGGGGTTAAAATAAAACAACCCTTCGGAAATTCCTTCCCCCTCCCCTGTCCCCTGTCATCATGGTCAAGGGGCACAATCATATAGAGTTCCTAACATGATGCCTGGCACATGACAAAGAGTTAAGACATGACAGGTGCTGTTAGCATTATTGAATTTCCTCTTCCTCACAACCCAAATCTATCAAATGTTATACTCTGCAAATTCTACTTCCTCCACTGCCACTGTGCTAGATCAGCCCCCCTCCCCCTCAACGTTGTTTTTTTTTTTTTGTCTCTTCTATTAAAACAAACTGCTTATCAATCCCCTGGCCACTAACCTCCTGCCTATTTTATCCTTCATATTTCCACTAGTCACACATTAGCACTTTCTCAAAAAAATGGACAAGAACTCACTATCGCCTATGAGTCCAAATTCCTTAACATTCAAGTCTCTCTATACCCTAGCCCTAAAATACCTGTCCAAGACTTCTTTCCCACCGTATCCCTTTAGACACCCCACACCAGCTATATACAAGTTACATATTTTCATGACTCTACCTTCTTACATGTGTATTGCACACATGCCTTGGCCTGTTTACATGATCTGCACTTCTACATTCTTATTTTTCTTCTAATGCAAGAAGTTTTTGCCAGTTCTCCCAAGAGGCATCTCTGCCTGCAACTTTATACTGTTCTATCCCGTACTACATTTAATGGATGACATACTGAACTGTCCATTCCCTCAGGGCAGAGAGCTCGGCTTAGCCTTTTTAAAGCACCACTTACTTATTCATTCAGCCAACAAAGTTTTATTCAATACCTATTCTGGTGGCAAGTTCTAGACAAAAGATAAATTGAATATAAATCCACACCATGGAGTAGTTCACAATCCAGAGAGGTGACACATTTAAGCTAATAACGTCAATAAAATGTGAGTGCTACAAGACAGATACCAGCGCTGTGGGATCGCAGAGGAGAGGACGGCATCTGCTGCAGGTCTGCCAGGAAGGCTGGTCGGTGACAGAAGGTAAGAGCTCGCAAGGCAGGGGGCGCAGGGACATTATTCCAGCAGGAGAGAAAGTAAGAACTTAACGAGTTCTGCTGACTCAGGTCACGTGGCTGGCTCACGAGGTCCTGGGGTCTAGGGGCTTGGGTCTAAGGAAATGGCTAAGAAACCTGCAAAAGCTGCAATCAAGAGCCTGTACAATAAGAAGGGCAAATTCAGATGCCTACAGAAGCCAGGCAGGCAATGGGAAGCAGACCCTGTGAGGACTGGGTGGTCTGGAGAGGACCTCTCCCCCCTACAGGGAGGGCCCAGCATTAGCTGACTGCAGCCGCAGGAAGGGGGCCGCCATGTGGCCGGATCTTCTCACGCTTCCAGAGAAGGAGATAATTTAGATTTTTATGCGAATGCTCCTGATTTTTTAAATGTTAACAAGTATGTCAAGATAAAAAAAATTTCCTCTGCACAGCTTAAAAATGATGTGTCGGTGGGATAAATCTGGCCTGTGCGTTTGCACCCTCTGTTGTACACCAAGTCAGGGGGCTTGGAATTCGGACGGCGGCAAACAGAAGGCTTCCGAGTGGGCAAGGTGGAGGGAGAATGATCAAATCTGGATTCCTGAAAGGAGAGCAGGAGAGGAACCGGGACTGGAGGGAGTCAAAGGTCAGGAAGAAGATAGCATTGTTAATTGTTCTGGTTCCTACTGACCAGAGAGTAACGAATCGCCTAAAAGCGAGGGACTTCAAACCCCATGGCAGGCAGCCTGGCCTCCGCGGGGGCTCGGCCCCGCACAAGTGCGTGGGCACCACTGTGACAGAGAACGGATGAGGACCTGGAGTCAGGACAAGCCAGTCTCGTATTCCTGATGCACAAAAATGGTGCACGCTAATGAAAAGACTGTGGTTTCAGGCAGGTTGTCAGTGAGGACTTACAGGGAAGCGAGGACAGGAGGACCCCGCTCCACAGCGACAGGGTCTGGCAGAGCTGTATCTGCCGTAATGTGGGAGATGGAAATGGACCTAATGAACGCAGTGATTTAGCTAAGGAGACTTCCAGGCAGAATACTTAAAGTGACACCCGGCTTCTGCTTGCAGTCTATGATAAAATGTGAGCAGAGAGAGAGGAGCTAAGGAACGCACTGTTACCTATAAAACTGTTCCTCGTTCCCAGACCCTCCTGATGTCAAGCGATTCTCAAAATTAAAAAATGGCTTTAATTCAGGAGCAAATCCAGGGTGTGGCTGCGTTGACGCTTTGCCGAGATTTCAGAAAGATCTAAGACTGTGTCCCCTAGACACTTTCGAACAGACCTAAGGCCTCCTAAGGACCTTACAGGAGCATAACTTACAGAAACTCTGCATGAAATAACTCGGCTTGTAAGCCATGGGTTAGACACCTTATGGGTGTCGTCCCTCCGCAGTCTCAGGGGGACTCCCAGGTGGACAATGCATCTTCAGACTTTGGCTCCTGACTGATGGCATCAAACCATGGAGATTCACAGGAAATTCACAAAGTGTTTTAGATACTTTTACTATGAAGTCATTGCCAAGTTAGACTAAAAGAAACCGCACAAGATGAAACGAGCCTTCGGATCCCCAAAATTTATGGGCCGGAAGCAGTCAGGCTACTAAGCTACAAATGCTGGCTTTTCTTATGGAACAGCTGACTTAAAGAGCAGAACAGAGACCCACAGAGAAGGACACAACAGGAACTGGTAACAGGGACCTGGCTAAATTCCAGGATGGCCACGGGATCTATATGTCTCTCGTTCTTCCGCTATGGGGCAGGCCTTTAGAATGCCTGTCCTTCGGCTGTGTTTTGGGTGTGCGTTGCGCAGCTAACTGAGGACAATCCTCAAGGGGCTATACCTATGGTAAGTGGTCCTGAGCCACCTCATTTATTTTCCTAGACCCAATTTAGATGTCAAGGCCCTTGACATTGAGCCTGAGCCTAAAGCCATAATGGGAAGAGAACTTCCAGAGGGTGTCTGAAGGGCAAAAGCATATTTTACATGTGGGAGAGATGTGAATTATTGCAGCCTGGGGGCAGACAGTGGCAAAATGCTTTTTCCAAAGATGCCCATATCAATAGCTCCCGTCCCACGTGTTTTTCCGGAAGCATGTCATTCCGCTACCAAGAGAGGGAATCCAGTGCCCACTCCTTAAATCTGGGTGGGCTTGTGCCTCACCAGGGCTAAGAGATGTGCCTTCAGGGGCCAGGTCAGAAACAGTGATGCAACTTCGAATTTGTGCACTGGAATCCTTGCAGCTGAGGCCGTTGGCTATGTGATTGGTCTGACTGCCTTGAGGCCTCCATGCTGTCAGGCAGCCAAGACTGGCCTCACACCTGACTATCTGACTGCAGCTGCATGAGATCAGAAACCCCTGACCCACTGAAACTTAATAAAATGGCTGCTGTTGTCTTAAGCTGCTGAATTTAGGGTGATTTGTTACATGGCAATAGATAATCAGAATAAGGATGGTGATAAGGTGATTTATTTAATTTCCATTTCTGTATACCTAGTAATTTTTGAAAATTAGTAGGTCATATTTGATGTCCCTTACCATGACAGATAACAGACTCTGCTATACTTTGCTTCTGGGTCAGTGTTTTCTGACTCTGGACATTCTGGGCCTCTGCACACTCAGATTTAAATTTATACTTACAAATTATTTCCATCAGACCATGTTATTACTCATTAAAACACCCGAAAGAAAAAAAAAGTCTTTTTCCATTAATCACAGATAAGTGGCTACAGCTAAATCTTGGACATTTTTGCCCGTAATTCACATTAACATTTTTTGTGACCTCTTGGAATTCAATGCTTATCTAGCTCTGCTAATATTTGGCATTCCCTTTTTCTAGAATGTAAAATGACAGAATAAAGGAATGAGAATATTAAAATGTTCTGTAGGCAATTAGAGAAAGTTCTAGAGAAATAAGGACTTTAATAATTCAACAACAATTCAAAACACTAAGCTAGTTCAGTGAAGGACACACTTGTAGCAACTTTCTTACAATGCGTTAACATTTTCCAATGTGAAAAGAAATCAAATTTGATAAATGTTGCTCTTCAGATAATGATAATGGAATTCTGTAACTTTGGACATCCAACATGAAAGGCCAAGGTCTTGAAAGAGAATGCTCTGGAAGCTGGGAGGGAGTTATTCTGAGGAAGCAGCACAGAACACAAGAGAAGCAATTAGATTCCTTATTCTGCTTCAGTCCTATCAAACCTCCAATATGGCATTTCCCCAAGTTAGGGTGACAAAGAACAATGACAACAGCTAGGAGCCAGGAAAGTAGCATCCAATTTTGCAACTATTGTCTTTGAGAATTAAAGCCCCCGCTGGAATAGGCGCCAAGCTGATCTGTAACTTCAGCTAATAAAGAAAACAATGGGAACGTTCTGTCCTGGTAAGACAAATAACACAGATGAGAAAACACACTTCATGTAAAACCAAAGGGGAAAAAAAAAGAAAGAGAAAATAAACGGCTGGCAGCAGGAGCAGAGGGGAGGCTGCTGTGGGTGCGGCAGTAAGTTACAAAGTTAACTTAATTGCAGGAGGGGTGGGAATGAGAAGAGCCTGCAGCCAAGAGAATGTGGCTCCAGGCAGGAAGCACAGCCGATTTCCAGAACCAGAATTCTAACAAGCAACAGAGGATCATCGTGATGGCCAGTTTTAAGGGTCTACTTAGCCATGCTACAGTCCTCAGCTATTCAATCAAACGCTAACCTGGACATTGCAATGAAAGCATTTTAGCAGATACGATTAAAACTGGTAACTGAACTTAAACAAGGGAAATTATCTTTGATATTCTAGGTGGGCTTGATTGAATCCATTGACAGGTTTTAACTGCTGAACCGAGGTATCTCTGAAGAAGAAATTCTTGTCCAGAACAGCTCCAGCCAGGTCTGGGAATTTGGGCATCCCCTTCCTGATGGCCTGCCCTATGCATCTGAGACTCGCCTAGCCCACCCCCATAGTCACAAAAGCCAGGTCCTTGCAGGAAATCTCTTTACGTATCCCCTACTAGCTCTGTTTCTTTGGTTGAAGTCTGATTCACACACACTAAACCTGGGGGCTGACTGGTCTTGAAAAACAAAAGACAAGTTAGCTAGCAGAACAGCAAAAGCAATAACAGCACGCAGCGGTTTTTGGAATTGTGTTATTGTCTCCAAATGAAATACAACGAGAGTTGGACAAAAAGGACAACAAAACAAAAAGTATCTAAGATGACGTGAACTGCCATCACTTAATACACACTGGATTCTTACCTTGTAAAGACACCCAACATAAAGATTTGGGTTTAGTTACTGGTTAAGCATCCATCATGTTGTGTCTGAGTAATACGATCAACAATACCATCTTAACATTGTCCGGGCAACAACTACATCTGCATGCAGAATAATCACCCACGGAAAATACCCAAATGGACTCAGTTTTACAGACTCGGTAACTTTTCCACAGAATGTAGGACAGAGAACATCTGTAATATTATAATTTCACTAAGATACCTGGTTTTAAAAATAGTCACATTCGCACCAACACCTTAGAACAACTTTTAGATGTCAGTACCAAAGAGTTCCTTCATAAAAATCATCACTAACTGCCCTAAAGGTTATGTTTTAACTATTAACTCAGCTTATAATTCCCAGCTAAATGTCAGCAGCAGGTGCTCTGAAAAAGCAGCTCCCTACAGAGATTTGCAGTGTGCTCTCCATTACCAAGGGCCAAGCCTCACCACCTGGAGATACAGAACATGGCTCTTCCGTAGAAAACGAAAGCCTGCCAAGCAGCTGCTGTCCCTGTTGGGCTGCTGGCAGAGCTTTGCGGTTCTTGTTTGTCATGGTGTGGAGCTCAAATGGGGTCACGTTTATTCTTTCTGGTTGTGAGACCAATACAACATCGGTATTATGGAATAGTATACAGCTACTAATAGGTATCAAGTAGACCCACAAAATACACAAAGCAGAAAAAGCTAGCAGGGAACGAAGCATTCATCACTGTTTAACATGAAATGAAGACAGGTACATGTACACACTTCTAGGTACAATTGTATATGCACAGAACATTGCCAAAAGGGTTACAGGACTTGTAGGTAGAGAGGCGGATTTCATTTTCACAAAGTTTTAAGAACTTTAAGAAACCCCAATAAATAATAATAAGAATATCCCTCTCCCCATCGCTAGTTCTGAGCTAATTTAGAAATAAGACCAATAAATATAGAGAGGCCAAAACATTGCCCTTACTCCTTTTAAAAGTAATATTTGAGAATGTGGCTTAAATGTTTAGCTAGCCACCTTCCTTGATGAACTGACCCTCGATTTAGAGAAGACTTACCTATCCAGTCCTCAGCAAAGATGATCACCACATTCCTCCTTCACTGTAGGGCCACAGTGACCCAACTGAGCACCTCTCTCTGGAGCAGGCCAGTGCCAGCAGAAAGGGAGGGGAAAGGGCTGGGCCACATAGCTGATTTCTCCCTCCAAACTCACCAATCAGGTAAGTCACTGGACAGAGAGAGGCCAAGAATGCTTTGCTGAAGGAGAATCAGTGAAGAAGACACACTCCCTCTCCCTGTCACCCAGTATATCCTTTTACATCATTTGAATTTTTATCAGTATTATGCATGATGGTGTCAGTCAAAAAACAAGTATTTGAAAATTAAAGATGTCTGTACCTCTTTAAGGATTTTCAAACAGCATCGCAGTGTATAACATGGAAAGTAAAAGTAACGACTTTCTAATTCTAAACAGTGTTCAAAGATTATGACTTTTCCAGGAAGGGTGGGAATGATGAAAAGATGAGTTGAAAGGAAGAAATTAAAAAAGAAAGAAAGAGAGAGAGAGGAAAGGAGGAAGGGAGGAAGGGAGGAAGAAGGGAGGAAGGGAGGAAGGGAGGAAGGGAAGAAGGGAGGAAGGAAAGAAAGAGAAAGAGAGAAAGAAAGAAGAAAGAAAGAGAGAAGGCCTTCTAAAACCTTGACGTGACAATGGGGTCAGAGTAAGAGCATCAACTTATATTCACCTGCATTTATTATAATAAATGTGAAAATTTAAGATTTCCAACATTAAAAATTTTTTTTAATGTTTATTTTTTTTAGAGAGAGAGAGCACATGAAAGCTGGGTAAGGGCAGAGAGAGAAGGAGACAAGAGAATCTGAAGCAGGCTCTGCACTGTCAGCACAGAGCCTGACGCAGGTTTTGAACCCATGAATCCTGAGGTTATGTCCTGAGCTGAAGCCAGACACTCAACCAGCTGAGCCACCCAGGCGCCCCAAGATTGCCAACATTTTTCATATGTGATTTCTATGCAACAAATTCTGGAATGAAGACTCACCATTACAATAAACTATCTGGTGAAAGGACTGATCATCAAATTTTTTTTTAACACATAGGAAATGTAATGACAGGAGTTCATGCTTCCTAATGCTCTGCTTGTACATTTCTCTCCACCAGGTGGGACAGTTTGTGTTTTTTTTTTTTCTTTCTTTTTTTTTTTTTTGCCTTTAGAATGTTTACTTTGCTTCATATGTTGTAAATACAAGTTTGAAAACTAATATTTCTAAAAGAAGCATTTTTTTGTTGTCATGCTAAATAGATATTACCCTTTATTTTAGCTTATGTGCCATGAAGCAGTTTCTTTCTTTCTTTCTTTTTTTTTTTTTTTTTACAAATAGTTTATTGTCAAATTGGTTTCCATGTAACACCCAGTGGTCATCCCCACAAGTGCCCTCCTCCACAGTTTGTGCTTTTCTGTACTTTGTCTACAGAATAATGGATTCTGTTCTTTTTCTTCATCTAGCATTTGCTACAAAACTCCAAAGATATTAAGAAATGCTCCAATGTAGAAGGAAGTTTGGAGCTGGGAGAGCACATGCCCTGGGGGTAACCAGCAGTTAAATCTTTTCTGAGTCCTTACATCTAGAGTATCTTGTATTTAGTAGGTACCAAATACATTATTTGTTGAACAAGTAATATTTTTCAGCTGACAAGAAAAGCTCTGCCAAAGCAAACCTTGTAACCAGGAGAGAACTTCTCCCCATCCTCCTCCCACTGTTCCCGATGGAGACGGATGTCCAGGGCTGAGGACACAGCATCACACAGTTGTGGGGATATGAGGGGAAAGGCAAGTTAAGACCCCATTACCTCCTGAAGCCCTTTGAACCCCTCTTGTCTGGATAATCTCCAGATCCAGAACCTAATTGGAGCTTACAGCAGTGAACAAAAAACTCACTCTGTGAACCAGCACCCAATATAGACCACTGGTGCCTAACAGATACATAAGCAATGTTACTTGGATAAGTAAATAATCCCAGGCTGAAACATAAAGGCACAAGAAAGTTCTGGGTCAAGATACTTCAACCAGCAACTCTAAGGCATTTTTTCATGTCCTCAGACAACAACTACTACCCTTTGCCATCATGGACCCCATCACTCTGGTGACACAGAGTCACCACAGAGTATAAGGAATTCAGGGAGGCTAAAGGGCCTAATTTATTCTACCTTCTTAAGCAAAGCAACAGCTGCTGTCAAGAAAACTCTGAGCCATCCTCTAAGAATCTGAAAATCCTGAGAGGAAAGGCATGGTTCCAAATGCCAAATAACATCAAAGCTGATGATCAAAATGGACGGGCCCATCTGCCTCTGAGACGACATGTTAATATCCTACCATGCTGAGAATAATTCAAAGAAGCAAACAAGTCCATGTTGGTTTGCTGAAATCATGTTTCCTTTGTAACTAACTCATTTTGCTATCCTACTATCTGCAAAGGGCAGAGACTTCCGATGGAGTTTAGTTGGAAAAAACACACACACAACACTGACTTATACTTGGGTTTGAAAGAGTAAAGGGTCTGATTCCAGCCCAAGTTTGGACTGATAAGAAGAGCCAATGATCACATCACTAGGTGTCTATGCAGAAGCATGACTCTTATTTATTTTTTGTTTGAGTGTGCATGCATGCGCATGAGTATGAGAGCACAAGAGGGGGGAGGGGCAAAGAGAGACAGGGAGAGTGAGAATCTTAAGCAGGCATCACGTCCAGCACGGAGCCTGATGTGGGGCTCAATCTCACAACCATGAGATTGTGACCTGAGCCGAAATCAAGAGTCGGACGTCTAACTGACTGAGCTACAGAGGTACCCCGTGACTTAACATTTAAATTTCTACCCTCTCCCATTCCATCTCTCACTATAGATCATTCTACCAGAGCTGTCATCCTAAGTCTCACCCATTCAAAAGTCTCAGAAAAGAATGGGGACAAGGAATCTCTTGCATGGTCATTTCCAGGGGAGGCTCAAGCCTCCAAGTAGGATGAGAGGAACCGCCCAGACCACTGCCACATCCTGGGTGGGACAGCATTATCGGCACAGAAACACAATCTAGCTGTGGTGTTGTATTCCTTGATTTGTGGGCCAGGAAAGCAGAAGGATTATCATGTTGCGTGCAGAAAGAGTGACACACATCCCACAGAAGGGTCAGAAGCAGGTGAGGAACAGACCTTCAACTCCCTCCCGTTCTTGGCTACTACATTTTACTATATTCGCTTTTGCTAAAGCTTTATGTAAATGGAACTGTTCATACATGTATATAAGGTGAGAATAGCATAATGAACCTTATTTAGCCCCCTCCATGGAGTGTTCATGTCTACAATCCCCACCCTCTTGCTTCAGTATTTTGAAAGCAACTCTTAGACATTGTATCATTTTACCTGTAAACGCTTCAGCACACTGTCTCCTACAAAGGACATTTTAAAACATGATCACAGTCTCATTTTCACAAACAACAAAATCATCAATAGTTCCTTTGCAGAATTTACTACCAGTCTATGTTCAATCTTGTCCCACGGTCTCAAAATGTGTTTTTCAGTTTGTTTATTCAAAACAGGATCTAAACAAGGTCCACATGTGGTCCACACTGCTAAGTCTGTAGCGGTTCTTAGTGGGGGCTCTCATGGGAAGCTGGCCGTCCTACCCATGGCGGCAAGCTCTGCTCTAGATGCTGCTTTTTCAACTACAAGGACAGTATAAGAGCTTCATTATTTTCCCATTCCTCACAGGAAACACCACCTCCACAGGGATAATACTCATGTCCTTTACATCACCAGGAAAATTAATTCTCAGTAATAAATAAAAGCCATGATGAAGGCCCCAGTGTAAAAAGGCTCTAGCCAGGAGTTTTATTTCTGGGATAATGTCTCAACTCTGCTTCAATTCAATACTGAAAAGGGCCATAAATTCTATTTTTGTTAGTTCGTTTAGTGCTAAAAGGAGATTGCCAGCAAAGCAAAATAAGTCACATAGATTTCCCTGTAAAAGATTCTGAAAAATCATATATTTTAATCATGTAGTTTCCAAACGAAGACAATATCAACCACTGATTTTAAAAAGAAACCAAGAAATAACACAGTTATGTATTCTCAAGTTTTTTCTTTTTTTCAACATTGGAGCTTCTGAGGAGAACAAATGTAGACACAAAAGAGTTTCACAAGTCATCCAAGTCTCCCTGTGGCATCTGGTCCTCTTCCTTAAGAATCTAATCCTCTCATCACATCTGCTAATCAGTAGAAAACTAAGTATACTTGGGTACCATCATTTTGTTTTTTCATTTTCTGTCTAATCCCAATAGAAGTCCAATGGCTGATCTGCAGATAGCTAAGAACTAAAAAGCAGAAGGCACCCAAAAAATTGAGAAAATGTTTTAGGTCTTCAGTCAAAAGGCTGTGTGTGTGTGTGTGTGTGTGTGTGTGTGCATGCACGCGCGCACATGCATGTTATGTGTGTGTGTGGCCAACATACTCCTGAGCTATCATATGCACACCCCAAGCCCTACTCTCCTGTGATTTGCAGGCACGTGAACTGGTCTACTCTACCGTCTCCATTTGAGATGAGGGCTCCCAAAGAGTGCCTCAAGCTCAACTCATTCAAATCATTCAGTATCTTCCTCAGTAAATGTTTCTTCCTCCTACCTTCCAGTCTCTACATCAGAAAGCAAGTTAAACCACAGCTTTTCCCAAAATCTTCCCATCCCTCACCATCCTCCCAACTGCCCATCCCCAAGAAAACCTTTCAAAAACTAGTCATGTCAACTCTGCTTCCTAAATCTCTCTTCTACCTGTTCTTTAACTATTCTACCGAAAGTCCCTAACCATCCTCACCTGGCCTGAACATCTATCTCCCTACCAACCTGGCTGTCGGTTCCAGTCTCGCCTCTCCAAACCATCCTCCACACTGCTGTCAAGGAGGCCATTCTAAAAGCAAACTAGATCATTGCACATCTCTGCTGAAATTCTTATCACAGTTCCCCAGAGCTTTCAGGGAAAACAAAACACAAACTGAAGAAGGCTAAACTCCTCAGCAGGACATGTAAGACATTTTTGTTATGGGTCCTGCCCACCTCTCCAGCCTCACCTCTGTATATCTTCCCTCTACTTCTATCATATAAACAACTGCTATTCCAATACATTTCTAAGTATTTGCCCATGCTGGTCCCCCACACATGATAAGCACCCCTTACTTCTGCAGAAGGAAGACTGCCACATATCAC
The DNA here is from genome assembly GCF_008692635.1 of Crocuta crocuta. Taxonomy (NCBI): domain Eukaryota; kingdom Metazoa; phylum Chordata; class Mammalia; order Carnivora; family Hyaenidae; genus Crocuta; species Crocuta crocuta. The sequence continues at coordinate 2,597,610 of NW_027551572.1, forward strand.
ACACCGGACAAGGAAAACACCATGTCCCCGATGCAGCCCTTGCCCACCTCCCCCTCTGCCCTCCTCTTTCTGCCCCAGCTCTCTGTGGATCATTTCATCATAGCATTTTTCCTGCTTGACCTCCTGGCCAAATCCTTCCCCAATCTGTGGGGCGTCCACCCCCAAGCCATCCAGGCTCAAATCCATACTGTCAACTTTCATTCTTCTCTTGGGTTACTCACAGAAAAAAGACCATTGTCTTGTCTTTGTAGCCCTACCTCAGTCCCAGAACTTGATACATGACAAGAACATATACACCAATGAGTACTGTCTTGGTGAACCACTGCCCTTCAGAATCCCCCGTGACACACCTACCTCACTCTTCTTCTGCCTTTTCCCCACGGAGCTTCTGAATATACACAAGTCTCCACTGGCCTCAAAAATCTTCTCACAACCGAGCTACGGAAGTCTCTTCCTGCCCTTTACCGTCAAACTTTGAAAAATAACCCACTTGCACTTCCGCATCATCTCTTTACTCATTAAATTGGACTGTCCATCTTCTCCCCTTACTATTAAAATGGAGCTAAATCCAATGTCCTTTTATAAGACCTCATTGTCCTTACCCTCCCTGTGAAATTCAGAATTGCTGACCACCTCCAGTGGTCAGGAACCATTCTGGCTTCTGGCTCCTGTGACAGCACTTTCTCTTTCTCCTCCAACAGCTCTCTCCATCCTCCACCTGGCCCATAACCAGTCCCCCAGGACTCCCCTATCCTCTCTGTACTGTCTTCCTTGGCAATCTCATCCACTCACATGGTATCCACAATCATCCCCGTGGAGAAAACTGCTAAATATAGCTCTTCAGTCACAGTCTCTCCTGAGCTACACATTTCCTTCAGTCAATAGGACACTTTCAAATGGAGGTCACAATGGAAATAGATGCCAACATGCTTGGCATCCATCTTCCACACTAAGGGGACCCCCACAACCATCCTCCTGTGCATACAGCCCCAAATGTTTTCTGCTGCCTTCCTTCTGTGCCCTTCCCTTCCATACTGGGTCATTTACTAGGTTTCAAGTCTAGCCCTTCAACAGCATTTACTCATGTTCTTTTCTCCCTACACCTCTGCAACAACTCTGGTTTGGATTCTCATGCCCTCATGCCTCGGAGCCTTTACAGATCTGCCAGCCCATTTCTCCTCCATCAGACTGCCCCGGACTCTGCACCACTTCCAACCCAGCTTTTCCAGCAGTCGCTTCCCTGCTGCCACAGTATCCGTGACTGGCTCCCCATAGCTTACAGCACCACGTCCCAAACCCAACACTTATGACCTATGGCTCTTCACATCCTGGACTCACTCCAGCTTTGAGATCTCACCCCCTACTGGTTCTCTTCATGCAGGCTTTACTGTAGCCCAGAAAGATGCCTGATCACACACCTGACCTAGGTCATCTGTTAAATTTCCAGGTCCTTCTCAAGACCCAATAAGGCAGAACTCCCAAGGGGTCTTTGGGACAGGCTCAGTGCCAAAAAGGAAGGAACTTTCAGGAGTAGATGTATGGGGGAGGGGAAGGAAAGAGGGTGAGAACTGAAGAAAGAGCCTAAAATCAACTGGTTTAATTAGCTAAATTAATTGTCCCCCACAGCACTGACATCTGCTACTAAAACCAAATTATAGTTCTGAAGTAAGAAAAAGAGGAAGGAAAAATGTTCAAATCCCCACTAACATCAGAGATCTTTACTGAGTTTTCTAGCCCCTCAGGGTAGTTCTCTCACTTTAGTCACTAAACTTTCTCAAAAATCACCCATAACCTTTCTATAAACATAAAGACCTACAAAGACAAAGGGTGTGCTTTCCTTGTCCTTGTCAAAAGACAATTCACTGATCATGTTCACAACGAAACAAGATCGGTTTAGAATCCGGGACTAAATATCTTATGTCAATAGGTATTACTTTCCCAAGAAGAATAACTGAAGCAGAAACGCTAATCCTTAATATGTCTATTGCATTTCATTTTAAGCATTAATTACAGTATCTACTTCAGTCGCTAAATATAGGGTTTTATAGTTCAGGGTTAAGTAGTTTTCTATTTTTTCACGCCACACACACAAAAACATGTCTTTTAATCTAACCATATTATAAAATGTGTTTGAAATTGTATTGCTTGAAATTTTTGGAATATAAAATTGATTCACATTTATTATTGAAAATTTAGGGAACTAAGAAAAAGATGAAGTGAGATTCCTTCCACTAGGCGACAGTACAACATAGCAGTTGTACCAACAAAAAGGCTTTTGGATCAGACAGAGACGACCCCGGTTCCAACCTGACCGCTCAGTGGACATCATTCCTTATGCCAGGTCTCAGTGTCTTCACCTGTCAACCTGACTGGTAATACCTACCTCGTCAGGTTACTACAAGGACAAATGAGACAATGTGAGTAAGACATTTAATCCACTCCCTAAAACTTAGTGTGTGCTCAAAAATGGTGTTTCGAATTGAATGCTACTCTAGAAAAAAACGAAAAGTGGTTACGTCCTCAGCTTCAAAAACTCTCAAAGAATGAATCACTGTGGACTACACCCAAATGCATGGAGTTTAAAAACCTACTGCAGACTTACCTACTTCCTTAAAACTATGTGGCCTAGAACTATTTTTGGATATCTGAGATCATCATTATGAACACTGATAATAAATGGATGAAGATGGCATCAGGCCACAATTTTTCTCTAAGGTCTCCATACAGGAAGAAGGATATAGCACTCAGGTTACAATGTTATAATGAGATTTAAAGTATTAATGATATAATGTCTGAGATAAAGATAAACTTCCTTATGAGACCTTTTCCATATTTATATTCTGAATTATGCTCTTATAAATATATATGTCAAATCAGTGAGCACAGAATAAAAAACGCTGCACGGGACATAGCTGTGCCCCAAATAGCACAGCGTAGGGAAAGAACAGGCTACTAACTTACTACTCTAGGACCCTTTCTTGCCACATACTACTGTGCAGCCTTGTCCTGCTAAACCAGATCTCCTAACACCGGCCTGGGTAAAAGTTGACAAGTACTACCAAGCAGACCATTTTCTCTGGCCCTCTGAAACTCTTCGGGCAACATACTGCACTCAGAGATGACAGCTTTGAGATGCCAGAGTTCTGACCACATCACTGCTGACAACTTTTTAGCTACTCAAGACCCTTTCCATACCACAGCTGTCTGAAATAGGAGTACCCCGCCTGAAAACGCGCACCAGTGACTGTATTTGTTCCAGTATCTGTTTCACCTTGTCACTAAGCCTTATGCATTTTCAGGTCTTTTTAACAAAGGAACGTTCCTCATTTAAGTTCTACAGAACAGAGACTTTGTCCAGCTTGTTCTTCCCTGAATCCCAGAGCCCAGTTTTCTAACTGGCACATTCCAGTTCTTCAACCAAGATCTGTGGAATGAATAAATGCATACAATTACTAAATTCTTGAGTTTGTATCAGCAGGTCACATGATGTTGATTTAGAACATTTGACTGAATCACATTCTATAAAGGTACTAAGAGGGGTGCCTGGGTGGCTCAGGAGGTTAAGCCTCCAACTCTTGATTTCGGCTCAGGTCATCATGGCAAGGTTCATGGGGTCAGGCTCTGCGCTGACAGCACGAAGCCTGCTTGGGATTCTCTCCGTCTCTCTGCCCCTCCCCTGCTCACATTTGCTCTTTCTCAAAATAAATAAATAAACTTAAGGAAAAAAGGTACTAAAATCTAGCTCTTAGTAGGTGCTTCTTTGTGTGCTTTTCGTTTTACAAACGTATCTCCAATACCTACCAGAGCTGGGCAAACAGGTATTACAGAGTCTGAAAAATGGAGTCCCGTGGCAGCCCGGAGGCTTCACAGCAAGCTAACACGAACCCTTTTTCTGAATACACACAGGGTAAATCAAACAACTGTGCAAAACAGTACTAAGTAATTACTAGACTCGCTCTTCTTTACTCTTCTTTAATCCAACACCCCAACCTAGAATGTACCTAGCACATTGTAAGCACCCAATAAACATTTGACTTTTTAAAAAAATCAAGTGCACACATTTTAATAAGCAAAATAAATACTTGCTGCAAGTATCCCTTGCTGCAAGGGAAGGAGGGAGCAACAACTGTTAAGTGTCCATTTCTCACTCGAGGGCTGCATAATCCTTTTATATTAGCATCCTCTACATCTCCTTACAGGAAGACTAGAAATCCCTGTCAATCACCAGGTGATTTTGATCCTACACCCACCACTACCCTGGTCAGCTTACCGGGGCAACGAGGGGGCGGCTCTGTCTTCCACCTGCTGAACATGACTGGCTAATATGCCTTGTACTGCTGACCCACATACCAGCAAGGGCACGCCCTCAGAGGTAGCTCCTGTGGCTGTGGGCTCAGTAAGTGTCAGGGACGCCCTGTTCCTCGGGAGCTGTCTCTCCTGCCCACCCCACACCTCCACCTGACCTGGGGTGTGTCCTGCTTTATCTCCTCCTCTCATTTTTGCTGTCTCTGCTCACTGTTCTACCCTCCTACCAACCCCAGCGTTCTTTTCCTTCTTTTCTTCTCCTTCTCCTTCTTTTTGACTCCTTTTTCTATGATTGAAAAAGTAACTGTACAGATATTTTCCAACAGGATCACGACATTTCCTATCCCACATCATGCTCTTTTTACAATGTGTCATTGATGCTCATCCCATTGATGGGTAGAGCCCGTATTCCCTTGCCCTGAATCTGGGAAAGCCTATAACCATGGAAGAAGTGATGTGATGTGGGTCCCAAAGCTAGGTCACAAAAAGCCATAGGACTTCTGCCTGGTCCACATGGGACATTCACTTTTGGAACCCAGCCACTGTGCTGTAAAGAATGGGAGACCACATGGAGAACCCATGTGTAGGTATCCAGACAGTTGAGGTCCTCAACAACAGCCATCTTCAACTGCCTCCAGCCATGTGAGTGGGCTCGCCTCAAAAAGCCACTGGCACTCGGGGCTGCACTTACGTGACAGAACCCAACCAAGTTCTGCCTCACTGAGCCCAGTCATGGTCCCAGAACTGTAAGAGACAAAAATAAAATGACTGTTGCTGAGTTAAGCCACTAAGTTTTGGGGTGATTCATTATGCAGCAATTGATAACTAGTAGGTAACGATCAGTAGTAATCTAACACATCACAATGTGCCCTAACATCTAACAGAGTGAACTTACTGAACCAAACATGAGTGGGGCTGTTAATGTGAAGTTAATCTTTGTTAACTTTGTATTAATATTTATTATTTGGTGGCTACATTTATGCTCCAAAGAAGGGTCCTATTACTTTATTCCTCAACCACTACAGATGAGAGAGCTATTCTAGAAAACTGAGTATTCCTGAATACTAGTTTTTAGAAAGCTTGCATTTTACGTAATAGTTATCAAAAACCCAGCTATATCTTTTAACGCACTAGGCTTTAAACAAATTTAACATACACATTGTTCAGGTTGTTAGTAATTTAAGTTTTTTAACATCAATCTATACCAAACTCATATAATTCAAATTATCTAAAACCCTGTCAATTTCACTGAATTTACAATCCCACGTTGATATTAACCTTCATAATTTCTCCATGTCACAATGACGTGGCAATTGTGGCCAGATGCAGTGGCCAAAGAAATGCTTTATTTTTTTTTTTTAATGTTTAATTTGAGAGAGAGAGAGTGCAGGAGAGTGGGGGAGAGGCAGAAAGAGAGAGAGAGAGAGAGAGAGAGGGAGTGAGGGAGGGAATCCCAAGCAGGCTCCATGCCACAAGCACAGAGCCCAGTGGGGAGTTCAATCTCACAAACTACAAGATCATGACGTGAGCCAAAATCAAGAGTTGACGCTTAACTGGCTGAGCCACCCAGGTGCCCCAGACAGGTTTCGTTTTTAATCAAAAAAAAATTTAATACCAAAAAAATTGTAAAAGGAAAGCCAAATTTCACTTCACACCAACACTACATATTCAACTTGTCCCAAATTTGTTTTGAGAAAACTCAAGAGACAGAAGTCTTTATTGCTTTTGATTGCCCTGCTTATCTCAAGTAGAAAAGTTTGGAAAGCGGAACGGCCAAAGAGAAGCCACACAGGAGAAAAAAGGAACAAAAGCAAAGCACCTGAATAATTCTTACATGGGCAAATCAGTTTCTGAAAAGCCAATGCTAGGCAGGATCATGAATCAATTTTTCAAACAGTTTATCACGGTTAATTGAAAATTTTGCTGACTATTTCAAGGTTTATATTGCATCCACAATTGGAAGACTTAAAAATCTTTACAGTGGAAAGGTTCAAGACCAAACGAAGGTCAACTGAAGTAAAAAAATAATCAAGAACGGCACTAGCAGAGAAAGCCCGATGCTGGCCTTTGCACTATCCTCCTAGAGGGAAGAGCATGCCAATTTAGTTTGGTTGATATTCATGGAGAATGAGGGTCCAATTCAGACCAAGGAGCCCCAAATCGGGATAAAGCATTTTACCTCTCTGGGCCTCAGGCTCATCATTTGTTTAAAAAGAGAAAAAAAGCCTACAATTTATTGACCACTGACCTATTATACTGCTTACTCAACTCTATGAAGAACTTTCCCTGGGCATTACCTTGCTTTATATGTATAGCTTTACTGAAATATAATTCACCCACCATACATTTTACCTGTTTAAAGTGTGAAGCCAATGGTTTTCAGTATATTCACAGAATTGTGCAACCATCACCACAATCAATTTTAAAAGAAATTTTATGACCCCATACACATTAGCAATTACTCCCCATTTCCCCCTGGCCTCCAGCCCTAGGCAAATACTAATCTAACTTCTGTCCCAATGGATTTGCCTGTTCTGGACATTGCATATAAACAAAATCATGTAACACGGTGCCTTTTTTTCCATTCATTAGTTGATGATATTTGGATTATTTCTAGTTCTGACTCTCATAAATAATGCTGCTACATACATTCATGTAGAGGTTTTGGTGCTTTCTCTTCAGCATGTACCTAGGAGTAGAATTTCTGGGTCATGTGTTAACCTTCTGAGGAACTTCCAGACTTCTTTACAAAGCAGTTACATTTTACATTCTCACTAGCACTGTGACCTGAGGGCTCCAATTTCTCCACATCCTCACCCCCACTTGTCTGTTTTTTTGACTGTGGCTCACCTAATAGGTACGAAGTGATATCTCATTGTGGTTGTGATTTGCATTTTGCTCCTTTGCATTATCTTATCTAATCCTTATGACAACCATATGAGGTAAGAACCAATCCTTATCAGGGTGGTTAAGTGTCTGACTTTGAGTCAGGTCATGATCTCACGGTTCGTGGGTTTGAGCCCCGCGTCGGGCTCTGTGCTGACAGCCAGCTCAGAGCCTGGAGCCTGCTTCACATTTTGTGTCTCCCTCTCTCTCTGACCCTCCCCTGCTCACGCTCTCTCTGTCTCTCTCAGAAAAAAATAAATAAATAAATAGCATTGAAAAAAAAAAAAAGAACCAATCCTTTTCCCTATTTGGTATTCAAAACACTAGACTGGAGAAGTTAAGCACTTGACTCAAGGTCAGAGTCATATGCAGACGTTGAACCTCCTGGAGGCCTCCCACAGTCCTAAGAATGTTGAACGAGATGCCCCTTCAGGCCCCTCCCACTGTGACCATCTGAGATCGTACATATATATTGTTTAAAAATCTCTTCTCTAGGTGAATTTTCTTTGGCCTCAGTATCAGAAATATTTAGACTTTTGAGTATGAGGTTTATGTTCTAATCATAACAAGGATAAGGCTACAATCCCATCACACTGGCTCAGGGTCAAATCTGAGGCCCACCCCAAGCAAGGACACAGGACTTAATCTTATGGTTGAACCATACAAAACTGCCCATATCCAACCTTCTTGGAACTCCGAGAAATTAGTGCTTCACGTGCATTTTGTGAAACGAACCTTACTCCCGGCTTTCTATTCCCTTTCCTCCTTCTTTTCCCTTACCTCTTTGACTCAACTACCAAACAAATTTTATCTAGCCCATTGTTTGCATCTTTGTAAACCATCGCAAATCTTTTCTGAAATAAAGTGGAATGGTAAAGCAATAAACACACCAGAATGTTTTCAAGTGGGCTCTAAAATAGCCTACAGCTGCAGGTCCTTTCATTAGATTGTGTACTTGCTTACGCAAACTACTCTCCAAGAAACAGAAAACACTGCCCTTCTCTGTATCTTGGCAGGAGGGAAAACCCTTTTATAATCTTCTAAATTAGACAAGCTTTCCAAATAGTTTGGGGAAGAGAAAGACAGGTAGTCACTGCCCAGCAGGAAAAAAGGAAAAAAGCAGTGATTCGTTTGTATCCTCATAAATACACACAAAGGTTAATTCTCCTAGAGAATCTAAGATTTTTTTAGTCCTTTTATTTATGTATAAAATGTTTTGATCCTTTTTGATGACTGAATGCTGCTACCGAAGGCCACAGCTAACTATTAGAATTTGACAGCTGCCTGGGAAAAAGTACTCAACATTCCAGTAAACTTTCTTCTCTTTTTAAAGTACTTATTTAGATCCTACAGTGTGTACCCATGCTTTAACACAGATCATTTCTAAGAGTTTACCCCTACCTTGCAGAGCTAATTGCACTAGTATGGACAGATGCACTGACACAAAAAACTATAAATCACAAAAGTTTGTAAGTACTAGTTAAATAAACCATGGTGTGTGTATAGAAACAACTACCATATAGCCATTAGAAATCATATACAACCACATCAGTTGACATGCAAAGAGGTTTAAATCTTCTATCGAAGAAAAGCAAGCTATCCAACAGTTGAGGCCATATGTAAAATGGTACACGTTTATCTACACATATGTATGTGTATTCATAAAAAAGGTAGCAACAGGCGTGCCTGGGTGGCTCAGTCAGTTAAATGCCTGACTTCGGCTCAGGTCATGATCTCATGATTTGTGGGTTCAAGCACCACATCAGTCTTTGGGCTGACAGCTCAGAGCCTGGAGCCTGCTTTGGATTCTTTGTCTTCCTTTCCAAACTCTGCCCCTTCCCTGCTCACACTCTCTGTCTCTCAAAAATAATAAACTTTATAAAAATGTTTAAAGGGGAGGGGTAGTAGCTAGTAGGATATGTAATAAAGTGCCAACAATAGTTATCTCTGGATAAGCGTATTTAGGGAGTTTTTACATATCTGGCACTCTCCAGGATTATTTTTCCTTCATAATAAGTAAGCATTATTAATGTCACCAAACAATAAATCTATTTTCCTCAGAAGATTAAAAAAGATTCCCACAATGTGCAAAGCATTGTCCTAGGCATTAAGAAGGAATACAAAATAAGACTCAAACAGCTGATAATCCTGCTGGGAAGGCCAGACACTGGGAAAGAAACAATTAAGTTGCAAACAGTACAAGACAGGAGTTTCAAAGTGAGTTCAGTGTGAACACACCATAAAAATTCAGAAAAGAAAAGTAATGTGAACTGTGAAGGTGTGAGCCCAAGAGAGACCGGGGTTTCCTGTGCGTCTCGGTAGGATCTAGGAAGGTGAAGAATGAAATAGAAGGAAGTAATGTTGAGGCGCCTGGGTGGCTCAGTCGGTAGAGCCTCCGACTTGGGCTCAGGTCATAATCTCAAAATTCCTGAGTTCCAGCCCCGTGTTGGACTCTGTGCTGACAGCTCAGAGTCTGGAGCCTGCTTTGGATTCTGTGTCTCCCTCTCTCTCTGCCCCTCCCCTGCTCATTCTCTCCTCTCTCTCTCACTCTCTCACTCTCTCTCACTCTCGCTCTGTCTCAACAAACAAATAAGCATAAAAAAAAAAAAGAAGAAGAAGTAATGTTTGCAGAAATCCAAAGAATAAGCACAGTGGTAAAAATCTATATCCTGTTTTTTCAGGGCCACTAATGAGAGCTCCAAAGTCGTTCAGCTGAGGCTCAGCATTCTGGCTGAAACATGGAGGGAGGGGAGGGAAAACCAGGACATTCTGGAAGACAACCGGGTAGAATCTACCCAAATTTCATACACACGCACCCTTTGATCCTGCATTTCTGCTTTGAGTATTTATCCCATGGAAAAACTTAAATACATGCAAAACGACATGTATCCGAGAATAATTAATGCAGCAATGTTTGTGATTGCAAGAGTCTGGAAACATCGAGATGTCTAACAACAGGAAATTGATTAATAAATTATGCCTTACAATAGAATATTAGATGAGAAATATGCATAAATGAGAAAGTTGCACACAGACGTGGAAATATATTCAGTGAAAAAAGGCAAGGCAAAGGACAGTATAATATGTTACCTTTGGGGCCCATAATGAGTAAAAACTAAGACTGTATATTCATATTGGGCAGATAAATAACATGTAAAGGGCAATTACAAAAAAGGCAACCCTTGCCGTGGTAGGCAGGTTGAATTTTCAAAGTACTTCTTCCTTGTAACCTCTAGTTACCAGGCAGAATATGTATGATCTTTTGAAAATGGAGGAGAACTCAGTTCACCCTACTCATTCTGACCAATTTCACAGTGCCTCCATGCTCTCCCCTGACCTCCACTGGGAACAAAAAAAAAGGCCTGTGCTCCATTAGGGACAACAGAACGATTCAGCACACTGCAAACCAGTTCTAGCCCATGCAGGTACCTTGAAGTCATCTTATAAAACAATCAAGTCAATGGATCAGGTCTCTGAAAGGCAGACTATTCCCTTGGTTCAGCAGGCATACTTGGGAAAATCCCCACTGTGAGATTATCATCTACTTGGCATAAAATAGCCAGTCTTGGGAAAGGGAGTCTGGGCTTGTGAATCCACTTCCAGTGCAAGCTTGGGTTGACAAGGTACTGCCAGAAAACCTGGAAAACTACAGGGAAATTTTTAAATAAGCAAACACCATTTCTTAGAGGAGCTTACATCGACAGGAAATACCAGTGATGTCTCTGCAAGGACTGTGTAGAGCTGTGCACACTGAATTGAGATTTTTGAGGCCAGGGTTTGCAGGATTCATAAGCAAAAGGGCAAGACCTTATGTGAGTGATGACTCCAATTCTGGGAGAAATGAATTCAGCTGTGTCCTACTGAAGGGCTATATTTATTCCAGAACCTCACTTGAGCACCGAAATCCAAGACTTATATTTTCCTTTAAAGAACAATAAGGGCTTCAGCTAAGGCAGTCTTGTCTTCCAGTCCTAGGATAACGGGCCTTGAGAAGAGTAATGTATCAAAACTCTGATACATTTTTAAAGAAAGGGTACCCAGTGTGGAACCAGGACTGTATAATATTTTAAAACATTAGCTTCAGAGTGAGATTGCACAACCCCCAACCCTAGCACTTACCGGCTGTGAGGCTCCAGATAAATTACTTAGTAATTTCAGTTTCCTTGTCTACAACTGGAAGATCTAACGGTACCTGCCTTACAAGGAGTTGATAATAATTCAGTGAGAAAATGTCAGCCAAGTGCTTAGCACATTAAGTGGCCCAGTTCAAGGTAAATAAAGAGTTGCTATTATTGTCATTATTTTTGTTACCATTACTGTTATTGTTAACACTTCCTCTCCTATTGACTACAAATACAAATTAGAACTAAATTTAAAGGAACAGGTTACACCCCAGATTAAGTTGTACCTGGGTTACTAAACAATAAACCAGAATTACAGGATCAATGTGGGATTCATGACGATCTAAAACTCACAAAGGAGGGGCGGGTGGTGAGGTGGCATTATTTTTGATGGCTGCTATGTTTATCATAGATGAGTTACCTGGAGGATGGCAATTGTTTCATATGACACAGCTTTAAATTTTAAAAATTATCTCAGTTGGTTATTTTGCCGTAACTGTCTATTTAGCATTACTGACTCTGCTTACAAACTACTTTTTAAATAATCATTAACTTCATGGCTATTAAACTGAAAATCAGAGGGTAACTGTGATTTTATCCTCAGGTCTTATCCCCAAATATGCTAAACTTTGCTTTTTTCTGATTCTAATTCTCAAATGAATAACTTCCCAACATGATGAACTGGGTCTTTTAAAAACCCGTAGGTCTTGAACTCAGTGGGAGGGGTAGCTCATCTGTAATACAGCTTGCTGCAGAGAAACCTTCTTGAAACGTTTTGGGAATCTGGCACTTTCCAGAAAGATGAGTCACCTCAGTTACCACTTGAAAGAAGAAAGCATCTGTCCTACAAAACTTTAGGAAAAGTCTCCTTAGTGTATGGCTTGCACCAGCTCTGTTTGTCAGCCTTCATAAAGCACTTAAATGTGCAATTAGCTTGAACATTTATCAGGGAGCTGCCACAAAATAAAGGAAATCTCGACTCATTGATTTACTACTCGACCTTAAACACAAATCCCTTCACATGTATGTACCTACATTCAAGTTTGTAACACACAAACTTGTGTGTGTTACACAAGTAACACTTGTTGACTTGTTTGACTCTGTGAAATTTCTTTTCTTTGCCTCACAGTTATATTGAATAGTAAAATGAAAATAGGTGTGAATATAACCCAAATTCTGGGACATTATTGGGAATTTTATTCATTTTCATGTTCCTTATTAATCCAACAAGTGGTAATAGCTATTGTAACTCTATTCACAGTGATATGTCTCATGACTTGTGACCCCACATAATAAAAACTGTCACCACCTGGCTGGTTCAGTGGGTTGAGCACCCAACTCTTGATTTCAGCTGGAAAATCTTGATTTCATGAGGTCATGATCTCATCTCACAGTTGTGAGATCGAGCCCCACACTGGGCTCTGTGCTGAGTGTGGAGCCTACTTAAGATTCTGTTTCTCTCTCCCTCTGCCCTCTCCCCTGCTCTCTTTCTCTCTCTCTCTAAGTTAAAAAACAACAACAAAAAAAAAACAAAACAAAAAACCCTGTCATACTTCCCTAAGCTTCGGGTAAAGGGCCAAAGCATCATTTACTTTACAGTGACTCCTTCTCCTGTACCAATAAAGCCATTTATTGATAAATCCAGCTTACTGTTTCCCAATGTGCACAGCCAAAACATTTTCAAACCAAACACATTTTAAACATCTTCTTCCTAATTCCAAAACAACTGTTTCCACAACGCTGGCAAAATCCTACTTCCTACAGAATATGCATGCCGCTTCAAATTACCCATGGGAACTGCACTTTCTAAAATGTTTTCTAGCGTTACTGAGCCCCGTTGATAACTGCTGGAGGCACATGTCGCTGCCTCTAAGTCAAGAACACAAGCAGTCTGGGGCTGTCTTGGCCCCACTGTGTAGCAATCTGTGACCTGCTTTTGGAAAACTGGCTTTCTCCAGTGTTCTTTCAATCCGGTCAAGAAACAATGGAACACTTGTGCTAACACTGCGGAAGTTAAAAGACTTAGAGGGCATAAAGGTGGCTCCTCCTCTCTCCAGAATTCCTCTTCTTCAGTGAAAGGCTAGGAATCTGAAGAAATCAGTATGTATTACTCATGCATATTGAAACGCATATTGTGAACATCTCGTTCTATCTATCGCACTATCAGAACAGAAGTGCGTTCTGTGTGGGAGAAAGACCTAGTTTAATTCCGAGTGAAGTACAGAGCAGCACACATCATGTTTTAAGAAAAATATAATGAAATAACAAAAGCTAAATATACACTTCCTCTGTATTAGGTAACTAACTTAAGTCTTACAGAGTGTTCCATTTAATAATCACAACTTGGGGAACCTGGGTGGCTCAGTCGGCTGAGTGTCTGACTTCAGCTCAGGTTGTGATCTTGTGGTTTGTGAGTTCGAGCCCCGTGTTGGGCTCTCCTCTGTCCCCTCTCTCTCTGTGTCCCTCCCCCACTTGTCCTCTCTCTCTCAAAAAAAAAGTAAATAAATAAACCTTTAAAGAAAAGTAATCACGACTCAATGATATAGATAACGTTGCTATCATCCCATTTTTCAGAGATGGAAACCAGCTTTGAGGAAGTAAAGGTATTGAATATTTAGTGAACAAAGCTGCCATGACTGGAATCTAGGTAGTCTGGCTCTTTTTGCTGTTGTGATACGATACTTGATATACAGAAATGAACACACACATGATATATGTAAGTGATGAAGCATAACAGTAATAATATATAACTTAAAATACTGCTGCATTCACCCATGTGCTCCTCCCCATCCCAGTCCTGCTCACTACCATAAATTCCGTTTGCAATTTACCATGTCTTAAAAAATCATATTATCTCAAACACATATTCCTAAATACTAATAATTTTGCTCAGTTTGGACTTTTATAAAAATGGTATCATTCTCACAATAGTCTTCTGTAAGTTTAGTCAGTTTCACTCAATATTATGTTTCTTCCCACCCCCCCCCCCCCCCGCCCATG
>NW_027551572.1:2611973-2643717 GCF_008692635.1 Crocuta crocuta
TATGGCTTGTTGACCTGATTTTTTTCTCTCTCAAATTGTTAACATACAATGTAGTCTTGGCTTCAGGAGTAGAATCCAGTGATTCATAATTTAACATATAACCCCCAGTGCTCATCCCAGCAAATGCCCATCACCCACCTTCCGCACCCCCATTAATCCTCACTTTGTTCTCTGTATTTGAGAGTCTCTTATGGTTTGCCTCCCTCTCTTTTTATCTTTTTTCCTTTTATCTTATTCTTCCTTCCCCTATGATCATATGTTAAGTTTCTCAAATTCCACATATGAGTGAAATCATGTGATATCTGTCTTTCTCTGAACTATTTCACTTAACATAATACCCTCCAGTTCCATCTATGTTGTTGCAAATGGCAATATTTCATTCTTTTTTTTTTATCACCGATTTGTATTCCACTGTATATATATGTACTACAAGAGACGGCATGAGAGGGAGCAGGTGGTGCATGCAGGGGAGAGGCAGAGAGTGAGGGAGAGAGAGGATCCCAAGCAGGGTCCACACTGTCCCCGCAGGAGCCCGACACAGGGCTCAATCTTACAAACCATGAGTTCATGACTGGAGCACAAATCCAGAGCTGGACACTCAACCGACTAAACCACCCAGGCACTCCTCAATATTACATTTCTGAGACTCATCTGTGCTGTTCATGTTCACTGTTGGAGGATATTCTGATGTGTGGGTATATTGCATTTAATAGTTTTTCTGTGTAAGGATATCTGGGTTATTTTTTTATGTTTATACTTGCAATTGGTATTCTGAACATTCCTGTAAATGTCTCATAGCATGGCATGCAAAAGTTTCCCTGGATATAGACTCCTCTAAGTGTAGGCAGCACAGCTGGACTAAAGGATATAGAAATATCTTTCATAAGAAAGGTACCACCTTCAATTCCAATTAATGATAGTGTCTTTCACTCCCACTAGCTATTTATAAGAGGGATGGTAGGTCTGCTAATGATGTTGAGCATCTTTTGGGATGTATCTGGCCCATTTGTATTTCTTCTTCTGGGAAATGCCTGTTTGTCTATTTATGTTCATTTTTCTACTGATCTGAAGAAGTTCTTTGCATATTTTAGACACCAATCACTTGTCTGTTGTAGGTCTTAAAACACCTTTTCCCAGTTTCAGGTTTACCTTTCTGTTACATTAACGGGATCCTCTGACAGATAGCTGTCCCTCACTTTAATCCAAGTAAGTTTAATAGCACTTCTTTTAGAGACAGACTTTTTGGATCCCGTAATTTAAGAAGACCTTCTCTGCTCCAACGTAATGTTTGCTTTTTCTGTAAGTTTTGGTTTTGCCTTTACATTAAATTTTTATCTTTTCTTTAACTTTTTTTTTTCAAGTAGGATTCACGCCCAGCACAAAGCCCAACAGTGACCTAAACTAAGGACCCTGAGTTCATGACCTGAGCTGAGATCAAGAGTTGAATGCTCAACTAACTGAGCCACCCAGACCCCCCACATTAAATTTTTAATTAGTTAGGAATGAAGTTATTTGTATGGTGTAGGATAAGAATTTTTTTCCAGATGGCTGTATATCTTGTCCCAGAGCTATTTATATAATACAATGGTCCTTCTTTCTATGCAATCAGCAATATATCTGGCATATATCAAGGGTCTGTTTGGGGGTTCTTTATTTTATGCCATTGATCATTTGTCTATCCTCAATATCACAATGTCTTATTCAGCTACATTACATATTGCTGAGCCTCTGTTCTTCAAATAAATTTTGCAGTTAGCTTGTCAAATTTCTCAAAAATCTCTATAGAACTCTGACTTGAAAGCATCAATGCTATCCACCAATTTAAAGATAACTGCCTTCTGTATTATACGGAGAATGAACTTACCGATGAACCTGGTTTTTCTATGTATTAGGCTTTGTTCAATATTTTCTAGTAAGTTTTACACTTTTTCTACCTAAAATCTTATGTATCATTTGTTAGATATATTTAGTAAGGTACCAGAAGTAATAAATAATATCTTATTCTGCCTATTAACCAATAAGACTATTCAGTCTTTCTTTCTTTTCTCTTGAGTCAGTTTTGAGAAGTTGTGTTTTTCTCAGAATTTATGCATCTCTTCTAGATATATCACATACAGCAATTCATCACACTATTATAGTCCCTTTTCAACCTCTGTTGAAACTAGTTTCATTACTCACCATAATTTTGTTGTACCATATTTTACTAATTTTTGCTTATGCCGCTATAACTAACTCTTCCCTTCTATTTTCTTCAGATTAACACTGTTCTTTTTCTAATTCAAATTAGATAACAAGCTTGTTAATTTTCACTTTCCTTCTTGAAGATTCCTTTAATGTAGCTCCATTACACTATAAATTTCCTCAGTTTTTGTTATTCTTAAAATTTCTATTTCATGCTGATTTTGAAATTCTTAATTTTCTCTCCATATTTTGAAGGTATTAAATTATCCCTGTTTTCAGACAGTCTGTTGGTAGAAAGATGTCTGCTGTCAGCCTATTTATTTCTCCCTTACAGGTGATCTACTTCTCTAGCAGATTTGAAGATTTTCCTTTTATCTCTGGGGTTCTGCAGCTTTACTTCAAAATACCAAAGTGCAGAATTCTTTTTAATTATACTGCATGTGCACAATATTTTTCCTATT
Organism: Crocuta crocuta; assembly: GCF_008692635.1. NCBI lineage: Eukaryota > Metazoa > Chordata > Mammalia > Carnivora > Hyaenidae > Crocuta > Crocuta crocuta. The sequence continues at coordinate 2,614,616 of NW_027551572.1, forward strand.
ACTGTGGACTGTTACATGTCATAAACTCTGGAAAATTATTCAATTATTACCTCTTTTTCATTTTCATAGTAATGTTTTCTGGGACTCTGATTAGATTTATGTCACAATTTCTCATTCTGTCCTCTACACTTATTAACCCCTCTCTCGTAATTTTCAGCTTGCTGTCTCTCTATGCGGCAACCTTGCTAATTCCTTCAGTTGGCCAGTGAATGTTCTTTTCATCTTTATCTCACCAGTCAAGCCACCAAATGTTTTCTCATTTGTCTAAGTCCTTCCAGGAGGCTTTCTGTTTGTTTGTTTTAGACCTTATTATTTTAATAGTTATAAGCTTCACTCCTAAAAGCGGTTTCTTTTTTTTAAATCTGCCTGGTAATTTTTGATATTTTGCTGTTCATTCATTTCATCATTCTGTCCTTTATTTCTTTACACATTTCTTATATGACTATATAAAATGTTTAATATAGAATATTTCCAATATCTGAATTTCTGAAGAGATTACCTAAACTAGTTGTTTATTTCTAACGTTTTACTTATCTTTGGAAGAAAGGGTTCCTTCAAAGAATATGTTTCTTTCTGCCAGAAACCAAGAGACATGATCCCCTTGGGGCATTTTAGCCATCTTTCAAGTCTCAGTATTATCAGCTTACCTCAAGAATCTTGCACTCTACATTTGTCAAATTTAAAAATAAATAAAACATCAATACATGGGTTAAACAGCAGATAAGATACAGCTCTCTTCCCTTTGCTGCTGCAGGGCTGATATGCATATTTACCTTCACATGTAACACACCAATCATAGTTCAGCCTCCAGCTCCATTTTCCTTTTACTTTAAACCCTTACATATTGTGTCCCCTTTCTGTGAACCCAGAGATACAATATAATTTATGTTTAAGGCAGGATCCTGTCATTGGGAAACTTGTCTTATTTTATTTATCACATGCACACAGTGAGGGTAAGATATACCCTAAACTAAGCACAATTCATTCCCCAAATGAGCTATGTTCTCCTTATAAATTCAGGGAAAGTTTTCAGTATCTGTTTTAATCCCACTTTCTAATTCTTCTAAGGCTCTTGGAAGTTTAAATGTGACATGGATTGGAAAGCTTTCACTATCCTCAATTCCAACAGAAAAATCCCTGTCCTCCTTCCCTGCAAACAGTAACACGAAGTAAGAAACTCACTGAATTTTTATTGGAGAAGGGTTGAAAGACATCTGACCCAACTTCCCAGTAGAGATAAAAATAAATCCTACCATATTCATTCATTCATACATCTACAGATGTAGAATCCCAACATCTGAGTACCTGTTTTGTCATAGAACATGAGAAGCACTGAAGATTACCACATAAGATACTCTCTGCTCTTCAATGCATGTACAATCCATTCATTCTTTTTGTCATTTAGCTTCAGCTTAAGCAATATAAGACTTTAGCACTGAGGCAGGTCTTGGGCACTGATTAAAATACATTCAGTCTCCCCAGAAGTCAGTATCTGTTCTCTACACCAGGACAGGTTCAGACCAAGTAGTCTTCAAACTCAATTCTTTGAACTCCTAAGTTTTCTCAAAATCTCCTGTATCCAAGTTTTTGGACTTCTAGGTGAAAATTTTCTTCTAGAATTTTAATACCAACGGGTCTGGGTGATTATTTCACAAACGTGTGTACCTCATGGCACATATAAAAAATGGTAATATTTATACAGCACACTGGGATAATCTGCTAAAGCGGTTCACAGCAACTGGCCCCAGAACTCTAGCCATCTCATGCCCTGCTCAACTGCCCTGAGGAATGAGGAGATCAGTATTGTGGCTCACCTGTAACCCACTCACAAGTCTACCCATGTGCTCTGGCCACTAGTGGGGAAGCTCTGGCTGAGATGACAGCTAGGGTCTCTTTCAGACCTTGAAGCCCTTCATGATTTTATTTCCAGTCTATTTAATCTTTGGATGGTTTCCATTAGAAACTCTCCTCCTCAGTGTCCAAATATAAACCCTGCACATCACCTTATCTCTCACTCTGCACCAAGGCTATGAGTAAGTCTCATTCATCCAGCTTGCCTCCCTCAAATGTTTGTCGGCCACATACCTTCCTATATCACACATCAAAGAAAGTACTGTCCAAAAGAAACAATAAGACCCAAATGAAGTCACTTCTGCTAAACCCCAGCCAAGACTTAATACCTAAACTAACTGTAGTTTCAGCCTCTCCTAAGAGTGGAATTTTCAACCAGTCAGTCTGGAATTTGCTGATCAGCCCCAGTGAGGTAATCTGCATGACAAGATTCCCCTAAGAGAAGGTAGAACTTTGCCTGAAATAATCATCTCTTTTAACCTCCTCTTCCCACTCTCCTGCCTATAAAAAACCTTCCATTTTGTATAATTCATCTGGGCTCCTTTCTACTCACGAGATGGGACACTGCCTGATTCATGGAATCATTGAATAAAAGCCAACTGGATCTTTAGTTTACTCCATTCAATTTTGTTTTCCAACACCAGCATTATGAGGATGGTAAAAAAATGAGTGCCTATACTAACAGAGCACTTTGAAGACAGATATGCCCACTTTGAGAATGAACATAAGACCTATTAAGCGATACCAAAAAGAAGCCACGGTTTAAGGAGATACTACAGCTCTGCCCGGCTTGCAACCAGCCTAACAGACAAGACAGACCTCCCACGCAACAGCTAGAAGGGAGGCACCGCTTTGGCGACATTCAGAGTGTAGATGGCAAGACAGGTGGGAACAGCATTGCTGAAAGGCCCATAGAAAACAGGGAAAAGCGGTGGATAAAATATAGGCATTTTCATTGTGCCTGTATAATATAAAGCAGGACTAGTAAATCACTTTTGTAAAGTGAGCTTAGCAATTTGGTTTCCCTCCAAACTTGAAGATCAAGACCAGGTCTGTCTCAGTCCCTTCTACCACTACCAACTGACCAGCTTATTAAAAACACAGAGTCCTGGGCCATGGCCCCGGATTTACTGAATGTGAATCTTTGGTGAAGGCGCCTGGGTATCTGCACAGTAAGTTTCAAAACCACTAGGTATTAAGGTTCTACAGGGAAAGGGGACAGGAGAGTATCTCTCAAGGTGGCTGGCTATTAAGAGAAAAGCAGAAGGGATCAGACAGAAATGACATTATAGAAAACGTCAACAGGAGAGGAGCTGATTTAGAGGTCATTTATTTCTGAAAACTTTTACTTTGCTCTGTTAAAAAGAAAACCGCAGGCCCAAAATGGAGTCACTTAGACCAAGTCACCAAACCAGCACTTATGGCCTAACCCTAAGTGCAGGTCAACCTGCCTCGAAAACTGCAGTCTTAGCAAACCAGTCAGGAATTTTCTGATCAGCATCAGTGAGGTAATTGTCACATGGGTCCTCTCCATCCCCCAAAGGAAGATGAGATAATCCACCTAATAAGACCCCTGCCCTTCCCCCTAAGGGAAGGTGGCTCTGCCTAAAACAATCTTTTCCTTTCTTTTGCCAATAACTCCTTGCCCCACGTTCCTTCCCATAAAAAAAAAAATCTCCCATTCTGTACAACTCCTAGGCATCTCTCTACTTGCTAGATGGGAGGCTGCCTGAATCACCAATTACTTAATAAAGCCAATTAGGTCTTCAAATGTACTCAGCTGCATTTGAGGTTTTAACAGTTCTAACAGATAAATTAATGATATCTGTTTAAAAATACATTAAATGGGGAACCTTTCTAATTAGAACTTTAAAATCCATAAATAAATGAAGAAATCTGAAATCTTACAATGAAAACAGAAATGAATAACACAGTTGTAAATAAACTGAAGTTGACTAAGCCTGTGTGTGCTGGCCAAACAGTTTTATCTGAAGAACAAGGGTTAGCTCCTGGGGCTCTGTGGAGACAGGAAGAAAGAAGGAAAGCACAAGGTGAAAATCACTAACTTCAGACGTTAATTTCCTTAAGAAAATAAAAGACAATCCTCACATGACATTTAAATACTTCCTTAGGCTCGCTTGTATAACACATAACACTTTCCTTAGAAAACATTTCCTGAGGCACAATGAGGGAAAGGAAGAGACAAAAAGCATGAGTGAAACCCCTGTTATATCACGGATGATGCATCAGCATTTGACATAAACTGTCACATTTAAGCATCACAAAAACGCACGACAGGTGGGAAGGTGAGGAGACTGAGTCTCAGGGAAGGTGGGAGACTCACCCAAGGTTCAAAGCCAGTCAAGGGGCAGTGAGGATATAATCTCAAGGTTATAGTTCTTAAAAACATCCTCTGCAATGATTCAGAAAGGAAGAAAAATAAAACAAAATGGGGTTTCCAATCTAAAAGCTGTAACTGGTTGAGATCATAAAGGATCTGAGCCAGGACCTGAGTACATAACAAAATAAACAGGAGTCAAATATAAAAAAAAATTAAAAATAAAATAAATAAAAAGGAAAAGCTCAGCATCCAGAATGTTGGGCGCTGTCCTTTGGCTGTGACACCGGGCAGGGCCAGCACCTGCCACAGCACAGACGGCTGACACTGGACTTCCATAATGAGGCCCGAAAACCATAAACCAAGGGATGATGAAAATGGCTGGGTCATTTCTCAGCCTGGCAGCTGGTTTATCATTTGTTTGTTCTGAACGCAGAGGCCGCGGTGACAGAATATTGAGCAAAAACACTTTGTAACACTCAGCCCCGTCCCCACACACTGAAAGTAATTCCTTAGCTAAGAACAGGCTGCAGAACCGTAGGGCTCCCTGTACTTCTCTCCAGCGATGGCTCTCTCCTAAGTACGTTTAATGGCCCTAAGAGTTCAGGACCCCAAGACGGACCCTCCATAATAGGCTCTGTATCGATCAGCTTTTAGTACATGGTTCATTCTAATCCCTCCTAAAGCTACTGAAAGTCTCAAGGTAGGAAAACTGCCAGAAGACCTGGGATGCTCCCTGCAAAACCGTTAACTGAAGATCCAGCAAAAGGGAAAATAAGATAAATGTATATGGATAATATTTCAGTACCAAAAATAAATAGTAACAGTCAACCCTGCATGCTAGGCACTGAGCTAAGAATGTGCATGTGTGCATGTGTGTGTGAGTAATACATTACTGTACAGATGACAGACCTGAGACTCAGGCCGGGATCTGAAATACAGGGCCTCCCATTTTAAACACTAGTAAGCCAATGTGCATCAATAATTATAAGGCATTTACTCTTCGGCCAAGCAATCCTATTCCCAGGAACATATCCTAACAAAATAAGTAACATTGGATGCAACAGTGCAGGCACAGTGATGTTCATCTCGGTATGGTTAACAGTAAAAAAAAAAAAAAAAAAAATTGGTAACAATCTAAATGTCCATCAAGGAAGAACTGATTACAGTCATTCTTCTAGTAGAACATTATACAACTATTAAACCTATCTTAGTAAATTTCTGTTTCTTGACACAAAAATATGTCCACAGGCGGACATGAAAATGCAGGGGGGATCACAGAGCAGTGACAACAGCATGGTTCCGATTCTGCTTCCTGGAGAAAGCCCTCTTTGACCTGAAAGTGAGGTCCGCTGAGGATGGAGGGGCTGATACTTCTATGCAGAGGGGAAATCAACCCGTGCAAGAACCCTGGGCACATGGAGAATGGAGGAGGGGGGGTGGAGAGTACCGAGAGAAGACTTAAGGATAAAGGACTAGACCAGGGCAAGCACTGGAGGCCCGATTCATGATTCACTTTTCACTTTAGAGGATCACTGAGAAGCCAGTGGACCATCTACATTTCACAAATGAGGCCAGGAGGGGTGGGGGCGGTCAGCTGATGCCCCAGCTTACTCCGTAAGCCAGTGGCAAAGCCAGGGTCTGGCTGGGGTCTGGCTGCAGCGCCCAAGCTCAGACTCACTTTCTAGCACAGACTTTTGTGCATCCCATCTTCCTGACCAAGAGCTACTCTTTTGGGGCCTTTTCCACCTCTCTCTAGGCTTGGTTTCTCACTTCCCTCTTCCTGCTTCCTACCACTTTCCACAAAGTCACAGAGAAAGCCCACCTCTCAGTACTTTGTCCTTATCCACTGAGGGAGCCCTTCCAGCCTGGATTACACAGGGCCTTCCAGGGTCCTCCCCAACAGAATTGCATCAGCTAACAAAGTGGTTGCAACATGGCCAAAACAATTGCAAATGACCTTTTAAATTTGGATTAAAGCCTGCTATTTGAATTGAATTGCTTAGCTCTTTTCCTTTCTGTATGTGAAAAAACAATTATAAATTATATGCTCTTCTAAATGAGTATCTGAATTTGTGAGAAGTAATTTAATGGGGAGCCTAGAAAATCCTATATCAAAGTACAACTTTAACTGAGCTCTTCAATTTTAATTTGTTTTAAAACTACTTAATTTCAAAGTAAAAAGAAATTACCAAATACATATATTCTGGCCTTTAAAACACACACACACACACACACACACACACACAGGGCGCCTGGGTGGCTCAGTCTGTTAAGCGTCCAACTTCAGCTCATGTCATGATCTCTTGGTTCGTGGGTTTGAGTCCTGTGTCGGGCTCTGTGCTGACAGCTCAGAGCCTGGGGCTTGTTTCAGATCCTGTGTCTCCCTCTCTCTTTGCTTCTCCCCTGCTCGCTCGCTTGCTCTCTCTCGCTCTCTCGCTCTCAAAAATAAACAAACATTAAAAAATTAAAATTAAAAAATAAAATAAATAAAATTTAAGAAACACAATAAAACAGTGCATCTTTACTATATCAATCAAATTTGACTCACATAAAACAAGCACAGCGCCCCATCACCAGGAACACTGGATTTTTAAAGCATGTGTACTCTGCCCTCTGCTGGCCTCACCACACTTCCTGAATGACCGGTGTGACAGGGTAGGGAGGAAGGAGGACAAAACGCCTTCCTTTCCCAATATGCACACAAATTCCACTACTTTCTATCTCTATCACCTCCCCATCACCAAAATGTCATATTCACTTTAAAGGTTTACAGAATCACGATCTAAAGAGTTAAGTTCAAATTGTTTCCCTTAAATGCAGGGATACGTAAAAGGCAATCCAAAAGTAGAGAGTACTGAAAACTAATTTAGGTCTCGTTTCAAAATATCTTCCTAATTAGATGTGGCTTCCAAAGATGGGAAAACTAATGTACACCTCTGGCTGGGAAAAGAAAATGACAACACAGAACTTGTGGAGGGCTAGGGACTAAACCTCTGCTGGCAAATAACCCAAAGCAGATAGTGCTTAAGTGTTAGATAATAAAATCTAAACACTTCACTTCATGATAAGGTGGCAAAGGTGAGTCAAGCTAACTGGCTCATCCAAGACTGTCAGCAAGTGGGAGATGACAAAGGATGTTATACTTAAAGCAGATAATCTCGGAGTCCTGATCCTAAAATACAAAAAGATAGAACCAACTGAAAAACTTCTTAACTCATCTCCTTTAAAACTATAAGATTAGCTTTGCCTCCCCCTCATGCTCACACGTCAACTTCCTTAAAAGCCATCATTGTGACTGTAATCTCGCTTCCTGAGCTCCAGCTCCAGATGGACTGAGCTACTGTCCTGGTACTGGGGGACACAGGAACAACATGACACTATTCCTGTACCCCAGCGAGCTCGGTCTGGTGCGGAAGACAGATGTGTGAGGAAAGCCACTGCAAACGGCGGTAAGGGGGACCAGGGGACGATGCCCCGGGCACAGAAGCAGCACAGATGAAAAGACTGATGAACCATCTGGATGCAAGGGGGATGGGATGAGGAAGCTTCACCAACAGGTGCTAGACTCGGAAAGATACAAATTCCGGGAGAAGCCTCTTACACAGAGGGACCAGCACATGTACTTCCACAGAAGACACATGTGGGACTTCAGAAGTGGACGGTAGAAAAGCTGAAGCGGTAATTCTGTAAGGGTGCGTCGAGGGTGAGGTGGCGAGTGGCCGAAGGCTGGAGTGCTGCCCAAACACGGGGAGCCCTGGGTGGTGCTCGTCCCACAAGGGAGCGGACCTCATCCCATCAGTGGCAGAAACTTGGAAATGACCCTGTAACTGACAAGAAGCCATTGAAGGGTTTGAAACCAGAAAGAAGGTACAATCACCTTAGAGTTTTGACAAGATCAAAAAAGCATCCGCTAACGTTTTATACTAGTGTTGCTGCCACTAGAGCCAGATTCCAAATTCCTTTCCATTCTTCATGGTTCATCTACTTTTAAAAAGAAATGGTATGCCAGTATTAGAAGGAGCTGTAAAGGTGAATAAAAGGCAAACTGCCTTAATGAGAGTCAGTACCTCGAACATTATCAGTGATGTTCAGCAAGCCCTACATGAGAGGCCAGTCAGGGACTTCGCTCAGCCCATGTATGCCAATTAAGTTTCAAAGCTACCTGATGTACTCAAGCTTTGGAAAAAGTTAGCAAATTTCCCAAAGGTAAAATGAAGGGCAAAATGTATCTGAACATGCAGATCTCAAAAATCTAACTGGATGGGAAATAAGGCCACTGATGCTGTCTATTCATTTCCAGCAAAAGGAAACAATTCATTCCCTACACACTAAAGCTGTACAAACAGTATCTTTCACAATACTCTCAGAATGTATGCCATTATTTTTAAATTTCCAAAATTGGGTCTCCAGGATCTGTGACAAGTTTTAAAAATTCTCTTAAGCAAATGGTGTCTTGAAAAGATACCTCAATCTCAAAATACAGACGTTCCCCGTAAATGGGGCTGCCATGATTGGCAAACCACAGTTTACTCCATGGGTCTTTTCAATGTCACCAGAAAGAGGCCACTTGCCCAAAATATATACAGATTTTAATTCAATTTGTCAACTGAACTGAGAGTAAATTATGATGTTTTTTCCCTTCGTTCTTTCATCTACCGTCACCTCTGCCTAATTCACCCCCAGCACAAACACAACTCAAGCTCCTTACAGGCTTGCTGCCAAAGGAAGAAATCTATAACTGCAAGCCTTTCTATAGACTAGTGAGCAATTCCTGACTACAGACGGGTTCCTAAAATTTAGAACTGTTCTGATAGCACCCCCTAGTGACCAAAAGCACTTTTCTGAGCAAATGAACTCTACATTCTGAATTGACTAAAATGCATTTAAAATGTAAAAATAGGGGTGCCTGGGTGGCTCAGTCGGTTGAGCGTCCGACTTCAGCTCAGGTCACGATCTCATAGGATCTCATGGTTCGTGGGTTCGAGCTCCGCATTGGGCTCTGTGCTGACATCTAGCTCCGAGCCTGGAGCCTGTTTCAGATTCTGTATCTCCCTATCTCTCTGACCCTCCCCTGCTCACACTGTCTCTCTCTCTCAGAAATAAATAAAAAAATTAAAAAAAATTAAAGTTCTCCTGCTTTAAGGAGAACTGCAGGAACTAAAAAGCCTGCAACCACCCAGAACTATATTAAACTGTAAAATATAGGAAGATCTTAATCCTGTTGTCAAAATTGAGATTTTTGGTTTTGACATGAATTATTTAAAATACAAATGTTAGATTACTTTGACCTGTTAATAGAAACGAAATTTTAAATGAAAATAGTAATAAGAAGTACTTAAATCTTCACCCTTCAACTCTGTCCAGTAAAAACAAAAGAAAACAAAGGAACAAAACACACACAGACTGACTAAGGTGCCTGGAACTCATTGCTCAGTAGGTACCTAACATCCTTTGATTCTTGTTCTCCAAGTCTGAGACCTTGAACAAAGCCAAAAACTTTTGCTCAGTTTGCCTGGAACAGCCACACAGAACTAAAGCTCTTTACTGCCCTCTACTGGACAGACTTGGAACAAAATTAAAATCCATCAAGCATTTGAAATCACCTTACAGTACACCTCTGGTTTCTTGATAATCTATAATCTTCAATATATTATAAATTAGTTATAATATTATAAGGAATTTAAAAAAGCAATTTTTCAGAAATCCAGAGTCGTTTTCCCTCTTTATTGACTAAAAGAAGAGTCTAAATGACTCTTCTAAAGTCATTTAGAAGTCATTTAGACTCTTCTAAAGAGCAAACTGGGAGGCTAGCTGGCTTTGGACTGCCACTATACGACAACTCGGTCAAGGCCCAACCTGAGTCTCAATTTTCAGTTCTGCCCACTAAAGAATCACACACCAGATGATATTTATTTATGCTCTTTTCCACTCGTACGTACTTCAAAATATGTATACTATTTTTTCCTTTTTAACCCAGTCTTAATAAACTATCATCCTGTCACTCAAGATTTCACTGGTTAGGATAAGGCTGCAGTGACTGACATAAATGTAAGCCAAATGCCTCGCTTGGTGCATGAAGGAGCACAATACACAGGAGTTGCTCGCTCTCGTCTCTCCATATTCCCACAGCTGCCATCTCCACAACCTTTCTCGCTCTGGCAGTGCATATTCTGCACCCACATCCTAAGGCATCTATCTCTGCTACTCTGAGTACACCTTGTGCTGCCTGCACTGTGCTCCCCACTGAAAGGTGAGCTTCACTGCCTGCACTGTGTCCTTTATCCACTTGCACCTCAGTGCCCATTACTGGTAGCATGTAATGGCGGCAGCCATTACAACAGCCACAGGAATGGGAACAGCAGCAGTGGTACCTGCGGTACGGCAATGAAAAATGTTACAAAAACAATAATGACATTATAACAATAAAACTATAATAATAAAGCAATATATGTGATTATAATAATAAAATTCACTATGATTATGATAATAACCAGTGCCATTTGTTATTTTGTGCCAACCAACCACTGTGTCACACACTTCCTATGCCTTACCTGAAAAACGCAGGTAGGTATCATTACTTTCTACATTTCATGAAGGAGAAGCTGAGCTTCTGGTAGGTTTTGACAACCGCTGATGCTATTAAACTCCCAGTAGCCAACTCTCTTCCCTTCAGAATCTCCAAAGCCTGTTTATCACCTTACTCCCCCCACATCTGCTGAAACCCTGGCAAACTTCCAGGTCCTACAATCATGTTTACAGCATCTCCTGGTGCCCAGGAATGGCGTGTGTTACATGGAAGACCATCTGCTGGTGATAATGACAAAAGTACCTCCCCTTTTCCTACTTAGACCATTTCACACTGTCTACCCTCTCCATCTAGATTTCCTTCCCACTCTCTGGCTTCTCTTCTTCCTCCTGAGGTCTGAGTTGGCGGAAAGAACACAGAACCAGAAATAAGAACTGCCTCTAATTAGCCATGTGACTTCAGACAAGTCAGTTAGCCTCTCACAGTTGCATCTGCAAAGTGTAATGGTAATGGCTACCCAATCTGTCTTCAAGCACAGTTGTTTAGAATAAATAAGGAAGCATATGCGGAAGTGATCTAAAAGCTGTAAATGAGTATTAGCTGTGTGTATTTGATTCTTAATATTCTTTGGTCTTCCCACACACACACACACACACACACACACACACACACACAGTACTTCTTTCTCATGGCAGAGAGGACTGGCTGCAGTAAATTTGCTGGCTCTTGCCCACTACCAGCACCTTGATGGGGCAGAAAGGAAAACAAGAGGGTGTAAATAGGCAACAGCAATGAAATAATGAAATAATGGTGCTTGTCCTCCTTTCTGTACATCTCCATGGGCTTCTTCTCCATCCTATCCGAAGCAACAGCAAAAGAGAAACAACCTTCATCACCCACTTCACCTGCCCCACTACCAGGACTCCCCTCGCTCCCTATTTCAATGTGTGCTTCTAAACTTTCCACCTCTGTAGCCACAATACTCATTCCCTTATTTATACGATAGCCACGGCAGCCTGTGCTGGACTGAGCACTCACAACGTGTCAAGCACAGTGCTGGACATCCTGCACAGATCGTCTCTCGTTGTCACGGCCACACACAGGAAGTGTCCTTGGCTCCCTGTGACAGACTGGGCTCAGAGCGATTAGCCAGCTCACCCAGTGAAGGACACAGATCCAGCTACTGCTGCTTCCACACCAGACACCATTGCTACTTCCCAGCTAAATCGAAACACCACACTGTAGCCAAGTGTTCCTTGTCCAAAAGATTGCGTAGAAATCATAGGGGATTCCTACCATTAATATCCTGTGAATGTACAACCACAGTGACATAAAGCATAAATGTTCCCTTGAAAAACGACTAAGGACCCTGTATAGTAAGTACATTCACTTTACCTTTTAATGTTTAATATATATAATGAAAGAATGTAATATTAATGAATTCCTCCTATTAAGAAGTAATTGTGTTTATTACAGTGAAGAGGCTGGTGGGCGCCACCTTAAGCATGTGACCTAAGTTAATATCACCAGTAAAGGAATAAATCCGTACCACGTGACTCTCAACATGCAACGCTGAGAAGAACACAGCATCGCTCGGAGGTATTCCTGTGAACAAAAAGCATAAACTGAATCTAATCACAAAGAAACAGCAGAAAACCCCAAAAGGAGTGCCATCCGATGAAATAAATGGCCTGTATTCTTCAAAAGTGTGACTGTCTGTAAAAGGAAAGAAAAGGCATTCTAGATTGAAGGAGAGAAAGGTAGACAACAGCTAAGTGATTCTGGATTGGAGCTGGGCCAGATACATGATCAGTGGCAAAACTGGCAAAATCTGTATAAGATCTGAATGTTAAAGAATAGTATTGTGTCAACATTAACTTCCTGATTTTGATAATTACACTGTTCTGTGAGAGAATGCCCTTGTTTTTAGGGAAAGTTCACTGAAGCATATTTAAAGATAAAGAGCATGATGTCTATAACTTTGAAATGTTTCAAGAGAGAGGAAATACATTCATAAATTTTTTGTACTATTTTTATAAATTTTTGTAAGCCCAGAGTTATTTCAAAATAAAACGTAAAAACAGGAAAGACACATCATGAACACACATTGAGTATTAAATAAGTATAAACTGTAACAATTCCTACCCATTACTTCCAAGCACATAGGAGGATCAAATGAAGCTAACTCCCTGGGTCCTTAATATGAAGCCAATTTTACAGCCTGATACAATAAGTTCTGGGACCCTCAAATATCACCCTACTTTTTCCAATCCACAATAGTTCCATCCAAATGCAGCAGTGATACATCTCTTTCCTTCTGACAGTGACTAATCATTTGTAACTTCTCAATTTCAAAACTGAGAAAATCCAAATAAAAATCCTCCAGTGATTCCTCTTCCCATGAAAACACAGCAACCACCACAGAAAGAACAGTGCATTGCACTTCTCAGGACAATATGCTTTTTGGTTAAGCACTTGGCATTTAGGTATCTGTAGAGCTACTAACTTTTTACCTCTCTCCTGCCATCAAGGAGTTTTAGCTACAGAAGGAGTATGAATAGGAAAGTAAATGGTGATTCAATGTTCATATCACTAACATAAAGCAGAGATAGAGGCCAAGTGACACATAGATGGTCCTACAGAAAATGCACACCACCCTAGGCAGCAGCATTCATTTCTGACAGAATGATGTGTACACTCTTCCCCACCCAGGAAATCCACTAGGATACACAGTGGAATATCTCACGTTCAAGCATTCAAACCCCTAAAGACGGCTGGAAACAAGCCCCTAAAAAGTCACATGAGAAGGAGTAACGGCTATGAGGCCTTCTCTTCTCATGCACTAGGATAAGTGAAAAGTTGAAAACAAATTATAGGTGTACTTAACCTTGTTCCCATGAGTCATTATTAGCACATTCTCACTTAGAATTCACAGAATATCTTGTAGTCCAGGATTCCCAAATCTCTCATTACCCTTCACCACATGCCTGAGGTCAGACAGAATTTCCCTTTCACAGACAGAAAAATTAGGGCAAAAATCAAGATGATCCCTAAGCAATACCGTCTGTCAGTGAAAGGACTCCCAAATAGGCCAAATACTCTGCCTCTAGGAGGAAAACAAATACCCCTAATGTCTGCAATGACCACACACACACTCACTAAATTACCAGGAAGGCCGTGCTGATCTGTATTTTTTTTTCTGATTTAGAGGAATAACTCAGGATGAAGACAAGATCATCTACCCACATGGAATTACATGGCCCCCAACCAATGCTTCACATTCTGGCCAAACTACCTCTCTAGTCCCAAAGGACAGCATTGGTGGGCTCCCTGAGAACAGCAACAACTGGCCCTTCTCTCTTTCAAATATGAGAACTACTCATGTTAAAAAAAACACACACACATATTGAAAAATATCTCTGATGAGGAAGAAAAGCAGAAACTGTCACTTATGATAACAAATTTCAAATCAACACAGGTTGCCCAATGCCCAGAGCTTGGTCATGCCCAGTTGTCATGTAAACATTGGCATATCAATGGATTGTCTGCTTCCATTTTTTTAAATATTTTTAATGTTTATTTATTTTTGAGAGACAGAGTACGAGTGGTGGGGCAGAGAGAGAGGGAGACACAGAATCTGAAGCAGGCTCCAGGCTCTGAGCTGTCAGCACAAAGCCTGATACGGGGCTCAAACCCACATGACCTGAGCCAAAGTTGGACGCTCAACCAACTGAGCCACGCAGGTGGCCTATGTCTGTTCCTGTTTTTCAAACAACAAATCGAGGAGACAAAAATCAGAGGACCAAGAGCAACAAGTAGCCTCTGAGGAACAAATCTACACAAGGAAATTAGAGCATGATCAACCAGAAAAGTAAGCAGCTGAGTGAATGTCAATAAAGGGAAGTCCAAAAATGGATGACACAACACTAAAAACTCTCGTACCATCTTTTACACTGAATTTACTTAAACATTGTAAGAACCTAAGACAAGTAAAGATATCCTACAACAAAGGTTTTCAATGCTCATGGTGATTAAAATAATATTTACTTCCACGTGGCCAAGGCTGCAGGAGAAGTTTCAAATAAGGAACAGCATGGTTGCTTACCAACATCACACACACCAAGGAAAGAGGGAGGTTTGTCTGCTATTAACAGGAATCCTAGGAACAAGTGTATGTCAAGCATTTTGGGTGAGTAAAAAAACACCTTCAAACGGCCTTTCCTTGGTACACTCAAGCATATGTGTTCACTGCGTTAGCAAGCATTTGTAGGCACTTGATATGAACAAGATATGCACTGTGATCGATGTTCTGGTCAGCATCCCTGCCATAGAGCCTATGGGCAAGGAGGGGAGTGTCACTAATGACCAAAGTGCAGTTTAAAATGAGACTTACAAGGGCGCTTGGGTGGTTCAGTTGGTTAAGCGACCAACTCCTGATTTCAGCTCAGGTCATGATCTCACGGTTCATGAGATGAAGCCCCACATCAGGTTCTGCGCTGACAGCTTGGAGTCAGCTTAGGATCCTCTCCCTCTCTCTGCCCCTCCCCTGCTTGCATGTGTGCGTGGGAGTCCTCTCTCTCTCTGTCTCTCTGCTTCTCTCTCAAAATGGATAAACTTTAAAATGAGAATTATAACAGAAAAACAGCAGACTTAATGAAGCTACAGACCAAGAATAACATTACTATGGGCCACTCTCATTTCTATGTGATGCTTAAAGAACTAAGATGTCCTCCCTTTACCCTTCTTGGTGACCCTGAGATGTGCGGCCACTTTCCATTTGAAGGGTTTAGGATCTGAAATGCAGAGGCAAGGAAATGGCAGAAGACACGCTTGAAACATCCCATGTCCCTGAACTCCAGCTGCCTGTTATTTATGATGCATACGAAATGGAGTCTGGGATGCACAGCACACTAATACGTAATAAATAATTTAAATATTTTTTAAAAGAAAGAAAATAAAGCCAGAGCCTGGAGAGCCTCTTCGCTTTCTCAAAATGACAGACTCTCAAAGGTAAGTGTAGGTTAGTGAGGAAAGGAGACGGAGTGAGAACTACAGGTGGTTGACTTGAGTTGGGAGTTTAGAATATGAGGCTTGATGTTCAAAGGGTGCCGTGAATTCAAGGCTAGGGAGGTTGGCCTTTATTTCATAGGAAATTTACTTTTCATTTATGTGCTCTTGGGGTTTGTTTAACTTGGGGAACCACTTTTAAGCAATTAGTGACATGATCAGAAAATTACTCCAGTGGTAGTGTCTAAGAAGGAATACAAAGGAAGAAGAGAAGAGGGGAACCCAGTGGAAACCAGGAGGGAAACGTTCCATGCACTATGACAGAGGACTCAGGGAGGGACAGGGTAGGCAGGACAGGGAAGGGAGGTCTCAAACACAAAAATAATCCCAGTGTCCTGAGGTTGGGGGACTCGGACAGAAACACAGAACACAGGAAGATAAGGTTTGGGAGGGGAGGGAAACCACCTGGAAAGCCTGCACCTGAGAGGCCAGGGGGCCACGAGACAGGACCTGGGGGTGTGTGCTAAAACAAGGTCTGGAGAGAAAATACACCAGGCAAACCCCGTCTGGGGGAACGGCTACTAGATGAGACCAGAAGAAACTAGTGAAACAGGCAGAGACCAACAGAAATGTTCTCTGAGGGCCATTCTAACCGAACGAGCCAATGGTTCCCTAACAGTATTTTTCAACTCTGACCAACACTTTAGATGCCTGATCAAAAGCCTCATGCTGGGACTGTCTACGTGGCTCAGTCAGTTAAGCGAGCAACTCTTCATCTCACAGTTCATGGGTTCAAGCCCCGCACTGGGCTCTGCAGAGACAGTGCAGGGCCAGCTTGAGATTCTCTCTCTCTCTGCTCCACACCTGCTCGTGTGTGTACACATGCATGTGCCTTCTCTCGCTCTCAAAATGAATAAGTAAACTTAAAAAAAATTTTTTTTAAGCCCCATGCTACGATCCCACATCCCAGGGAGAATTCTGCTGGCCCCCAGAGGCACTAGCATACCTATACAGAGTGGGCTGTTTCTTTTTTCTTTTTTTAAAATTCATTTTATTTGAGAGAGAGAGTGTGTGCATGCACACCAGCCTGTGAGCAGAGGAGGGGGGTGGGGGAGGGAGGGAGAGAAAGGGGAGGAAGGANATGACCTGAGCCAAATCTTGATTTGGCACTCAACCAACCCAGTACCCAGGCACCCACACTCCTTTTTTTTTTTTTTCTCATAGTCGGTCATTTCTTAAAATCTACTTTTATATCTGTTTCAAATAATTTGAAGGCATCTGCTAAATGCACTGCATACAGAATGCTTTAGAAAAGGCAACGTCTGGAATGTAACATTCAGAGTTACTTCACCTAGGCATGATGAGATGCAATCTCGAATGCATACTTGTCTGCTGGTTTTATTTCAGAGCATACAACGCAGATTCATATCGGCTTCCCCTATAACTATTAACCATAAAGGAAGGGGGGAGGAACCTTCCTTTCTAAATCTCTGATTACATAAAGACTTTAAATTATAAAATCTAATATAATTTTGAAACCAAATTAAACCAAACCGGAAGTTAAATTTCATATCATAAGGAAATCAGTAATTACAAAGAAATAAAATTCTGGATAAATATGTAAATAAATACACTCACACATACACACCATTAAAAAAAATCTAAAACCAAGAATGGAAAGTTTTTCAGGTAATCATTAACATGATTTAGTTACCATCAGATAAACTACAAGAGGGGCCAGGGTCTTTGATGAGGAAAGAACCAATATCCCACAGACACTCAAGATAATTGTTAAATTTGTAAATAAAATTGGATTAAAAGTAAGATAAGCACTGAAGATAGATTCTGGTGTTTCTTTTTATCATTTCAAACTGCTTCAAAATGACTTGCCGGCACTTCTATAAAATCCAAAGGAAAGATATTCAAGGATCTTTCACCTCTCCATGCCTCCTCACAATCCCCTCCCCTCCGACCTTCTTTAAGCAAAGCTGAAAATGGAAAAATGAAATCATTCAAGTTTCACATGGTTTCCACAAACATATTCAGGACAAGCTGGAGATACCCAAAAGGCAAAGTGCAGCTATCTGAGGAATCGCTAATCAGAGAGCCTCTAAATAACACATCCTGAGTATGTGGCAATGTTGTTCCTATTTGTCTGTGGGCTTCATAGGGTAGGGAGGAGCCCCCTGCTGGGTCACAAAGGCTAGGGCCACTTACCTTTTTGGCTCTTTGGGCTATGTCTGGTGTTCTTGTAAGCAGCTTCTCAATCAGGTACTCTCTGTTCTGCAAAAGAAATATTCCCAACAGTTTAACACCAAATAGCGTACACAGAAGTTCATAGTGATTTCAAAATAACAGATTTACATGGGGTTATTTTAAGCATGTTACCTTGGCTTTCTGGAAGAATTTGCATTTTAAAAGTTCTGCTGCTGTGGGCCTGAAAGATCAATAATAAATTAGAGTTGAAACAATGACCACTTAAAAAATACACTGCCTTGATGAAACAACTGAATCTCAGAATATTTCTGGAAAACCAGTTTCAGTAACAGCAAAATTGGAAAATAAATTAATCATAAGCTGGCATCAAATCAAACAGTGCTGATTTTCCAGTCCTTTCCAAATACTCTACTGCAAAACACATAAACTCCTGTATGTTAAATATCTGGGGCACGATCAATTTTCCATCCTTCATCCTTACACTTCAACTAAGTGAATTCAGTGTTTCTAAAAGGTGGTAGACTGACACATCTGTGAGCCAAATTCCTATATTTATTAAGAAGCTGTGCAAGCTGCAATGTGACCTTGTCAAAGAAACTATAGTCTACAGTGTCGTATGATTCCCCAAGAGCAGCAGTTACTGCAAGGGGTCCGTGACACGTGGAAAAGCTCTGTCTGCCCACCGAGTGAGGTGTACACGCCCTACTTACTGATTCTCGGGGGAAGGTAAATGTGAGGGTGATTCATAAAATGCAAATTCATTTAAAAGCAATACTGGATTGGTCTGACTGTCTCCTCATGGTGTCATTTAACGTGTTTCTCTATCCTCTATTTCCTATAAATTAAAAGTTAGGTGTAAACACTTGACTATATTGCATCAAGCACGTAGGGGAAGAATCCTTCACAGATGACACCGTTGCCTTCTCCCCACGGCACATCAGAGGCACATGATGTTACATTAACTCACTAACTGGGAGCGATGCTAAGTTTAACCAATGATCCCTGGACCTGAGACCTGCCCATTGTCAAGGTATGTTTTCACCAGTGCAATTGGCAAGCATTCTATTGGGTAATACGTTGGCATTGTAGCAATGTTCCATTCCCCTAACAATTTTAGCATCTTTGTCTTAAATGATGATTTCCTAACAGGTGGCAGAACGCTGATTTTCTACTTCTATCATTCTTTTATTAAAAGGCATTCTTGCATAAAGAATAGCTTCCTTCCTCAATCGTTCCTTCCAAAAGAAGCAGCCGAGCAGACAGAATCAGATAAATCTAGAGTATAAGACAATCAGCCAACCAGCCTGATCTCCTCAAAAAGTCAGTGTCATGGAGGAAAAGGAGAGAAGGGAGGGGACTGTTCCCTCTTAAAGAAACAAAACCAAATCCCACAGGGAACCCTTGACTAAATCCTGTGTTTGAAGGGGAAGGGAGAGAAGCAACAAAAGACATTTGGAAATAATTAGAGAGTATGTGAATAAGTTAGGTTATTAACATGATTTTAGGGAATTATTGGTCGTTTTCTTGGGTGTGGAAAAGTATTGTGGTTATGTAGGTACACATTTTTATTTGCAGGGAATGCAAGCTGAACTATTAAAGTCTGTTACTCACTTTCAAACTGTTCACCAAATAAAATGTAGATAAAGAGATAGACCAGATACAGAAAATGTTCATGACTATTGCTTTCAGGTGGTGCTATAGAAGCAACTACCATACTATTTTTTTCACCTTTTTGTATTTAAAATTTTTCATAATGAAAAAAAAAACTGGGGAGGCGAAAGGGAAGCATTACTGAATATTATGAGTATTTTTTTGGGCCATGATTACCGAAGGTACAAAAGGTGCTGTTTAGAAGGAGTCCTCTTCCTTGAAAAGATTGCAAACCACTGCTTGGGAACCAGGAAGCTCCATTAAAGTGTTTCCAGGGACTAAACTCAAGCATATGTAAGAATTAGGAAACGTTGTAAGTGCATCACTGTAGAAACGGTGTTAAGTCTACAGGGGCACATTTCTGTGCAAAGAAACTTTCTATTTAAATTGTTATTGCTCTTTTCCTCAGCTTCAAGTGGAACAGTGGCTAGAGGTACCTGTCCAAGAACCCCGAACCACCAGGTCCACTGCAATAAACTGCTGTTAATTGCCAACTGCTTTGAGTAAATACAGGTCCAAACAACAGGTGGGCCACGCCTGACATTCTGTGTGCCACACCCCCTCAGTGAGCTTGTCCAGATTCACGAACCCCTATCTTGTTACACACGCACTTGGACTAAAGATGATAGTGTTACTGTACATGATTTAACTGTGGCTGTTATTTTAATGTGCACTCTTACTGATCATCGGCAATGATCATCAGGCAATGTGCCTGACCTCCAGCTACTCCAAATTCATCCTTCATCCTCCTTGTAAATATTTATTAAGCATCTACTATTTGTCAGGCACATGCTAGGTGCTAGGCATACTGTAGTGAAGACGACAGATGCAAATACTACCTTCAGCAACGTATAAGCTGGCAGTTAAGAGGTAGCGTGTGTGGTGCAGCTGTAAGAGGGATGTCAGAGCATTCAAGCACTAGAATGGAGCTCTGGCGGAAGGGGAGGGCCGCACAGAAAACCTAAGGGCAACCATTACACACTGTGCTGAGACTTGATGTCATGTCTGGCACCTCATAACATGAAACCAACTTTTAAAGACCAAGGGGCATACAAAACAAATTAGATTGAACTTTTTTTAAGTTAAAAGGAACCCAAGAAAAGCAAGATGATTAAGAGACTCAAGGTCACCAATGTGGTCGAAAACTTTCGTTGCCTCTGGTCAATTCAGTTACAAGAGCCCCCCAGCCAGTCTCTCTGCTACATCTCTCTTCTGCATTCTGGCCCAACACCCACCATGCTCCAGAGGTGGCTTCTGTAAAAACCCATCTGCACGGACTTCAGTGGTCTGAGAGCTGCTGGCATCTCCATCCTCCACCCTCATTTCGCACCGCACCCCACGTGAACTCTGTCCTCCGGCTACACGGGCCTTCCCACCCTGTTTCTGCTCTTTCATGACAAAGCACACGCTGCTTTTCTTGCTTTAAAATTTTTGATAACCAACTGGCACAGCCTTGCTCATCAGTCAAGAACCAATTTAAATGTCATTTTCTTCAGAGATACTTTTATCAGCTCCTACAAGTAGAATTCATTGCTCCCTGCTCAATGCTCACACACCAAGCTACCCACATACTCCTATTCTGTAATTACCTGTTCCTCTGTTTTCCCACCCCCACCCCACTAGGTTATAAGCCCTTTCAGGCAAAGGACCACACGGCATTCATTTTTTTATATCCCCGATGCCCAGCACAGACCAGAAAACTACTATAGCTCAATTCTACAACATGATCAAGTACAAGGCAGAAGTGATGCTACTAGACAGTTGAACACAGAAACTACAACATCTAAAGCCAAATTTGGTCAACCAAATTCTAAGCATCTGTTCAATAGAGTAGGGAACAGGAGAATGAGGCAATGAAAATAAGACTCGTGCTAACAAACAAACAGAAAAGGGTAAGTCCCAAAGTGGAGAGCCACATGCCCCACTTGCTCTTCTGCAACTTGCCTCCTCCTTCCACAAACTTAGGGTGAGGTGTAGGTCCGTAATGCAGAGAGAAGGCTAGCAAATGCCAGACATACCTGGAGATACAGGGAAAATACTTTTCCTTCCCCAGCAAGGTCATTCCTATGGTGACCAAAATTGTAAAGGGGAAAAGTGTGCTACAAAGAAAACTTCTTTCTCTGAACTCTCCATTCTTAACCCTCAACAATAAATACACTCAATCACATAAGAAATGAGATCTGGTTTAAAGAAGCCACATTCTTTTTTGTATAGGCTTAATATTTATGTTAGCAGGTCATACAGGTCATAGAAAATAATAGGTCTACTCCATGCAGAGAAGAACTAAATTGCAGGTTCTTTGTGTGCTCAAATTAACTCGAGTGTGTATAGCTTTGTGGGCAGAATCATACAAGTGCCCAGCTAGCTCCAAAAGAAAATATGGCAAAACACAACTGGAAAGAAAGGGAAAATGAGGGAGGAAGAAAGTGATAGAAGGTATGAGAGAAGGTAAAGTGCACGCTGCCAATCTGACTTTAGTTTTTTCATGTTTTGTTTGCTTGCATGTTTTAGTTTTATGCTATAGAAAACTACCAGTCCAGGATTAATATGAAACCATCAATGCTGCCTGCCTCTTAGCTGAGTACCACATAAGAAAAAGAATTCTGCAAGCACATTAGGTCTGACATGGCTGCTAACAGTTTTCAAACAATAAAACATAATATAAATATAGACACTATTTTACAAGGAAAGCTAAAATGCTATAGCAGCAACCCAAATAATGGTACAGGCTATGAATGCGGATTCAATTTTAAACCCTTAAAAACAATGCAGTAGTCTGCAAGTACCAACATTCTCAGAAGAAAATATCTTAAAGGATTCAGTTAATACATATGGATGAACCAAAGTCCACTGAGACTTAAAATAATTTTCAAAGGATTCAGGATGAACATGATACAGTTTAAGTAGTTCTAACAATGTGCATTATAATTTCTAACATCTCACTGACCTCAGGCAGAGCTGCAGCTCTCAGCCTGCCCTCCCCTACAAAAGAAATATTCATGTTTTATTCACTTCTAATGAAATTATCTATGTGACATCCACCTTCTTGTTGCTCAGAGAAAATACGGTCTCTTTTTATTGTTGCCATCCATATGAAGTATGTAATCTACAAGATTAAGGCTCATTTTTTAAGAAATAGTAAAATGTTCTGCTATGCAAATATAAGCACTTCTTAGTCCATGCCAATGCAGAGCACGGACTTGGATGAGGCAAACAGCTCCAATACCCAGGCCCTCTTTTACTAGGAAAGTTCCATGAGCTCCCAAGGTTGGCAGAAAACACAGCTCATTCTTAGCTGGCCTGAGGGCTCCTACATAGGACTGAATCTGTCCTGGTCACTGTTCCCTTGTGACAGGTTTCTGTATGTTGCCAAAAAGGTACTCAGCATGGGGCACCTATGTGGCTTAGTAGGTTAAGCATCCAACGGTTCATGGGTTTGAGCCCCACATCGAGCTCTGAGCTGACAGTGAGGATTCTGCTTAGGATTCTCTCTCTCTCTGCCCTTTCCCCACACGTGCACATGCACGCGCTCTCTCTCTCCCTCTCAAAATAAATGAATAAAAACTTTTAAAAAAACAAAACAAAGACCAGCGTTTTGGTACCTATCAACTACTTTTAGATTATAAATAGATGATCTATATAAGAAATCAATGAAAATTATAAAAAATCTTGCATTTACTACTCAACCCACTTGGATCTGGTTTGTTTCTGAAATACTCATCAAGGAGTCCAAATCTTTCCCAAATTGCAAGCTCCCAGTTGTCTCCAGTTCCTCAAGAAATATCAAATATGTAATACAAACCCAACACTGTGGACAGAAAGACATAAAGATGAATGACACATGTTCTGCTTCAAAAAAACTTAAAAACTTATGAGGAAATTGGATGTGTAAATCAATAAATTTACATCGTGTGGTAAGTGCTACAAGAGACATATCCTCAACATACTGTAGGAAAACAAAGAGTTGTAATAAATCCACTCAGTCAGGAAGAAAACAGCAAATGGCAAAAAATAATCCTAATTTCCTGAATACTTAGGAACCTCTAGGCCCTATGTTATCCTCTTTAAGTGAATTATCATATTCCATTCCCATGACAATCTTATGAAGTAGATGTTATTAGGCCCATTTTACAGAAGAGGAAATTAAGTCATGCAGATGATGACAAAGTAGAGCTAGGAATCTCACCCAGATTTATCTAACTCTAAGAAGATGGGGACTTTCAAGTAAGTGTTAAAGGAGGGTGCGAGGAATATAGAGGAAGAGTGTTTGGATAACAGAAGCAAAGGCAGAGAAGACAGGAAATAGTCATGGCTTCTTGACTAACTGTGTAGCAATTAAATGTTTACTTACTTAGTAATGAATACTTATTTTAAAACTGCATCCTAAATATAATTCAACAATATTGTTTATTTCCATTCTCATACTTCATGAATCTTTTTTC
Source organism: Crocuta crocuta (assembly GCF_008692635.1). Taxonomy (NCBI): domain Eukaryota; kingdom Metazoa; phylum Chordata; class Mammalia; order Carnivora; family Hyaenidae; genus Crocuta; species Crocuta crocuta. The sequence goes on from NW_027551572.1 coordinate 2,638,650, forward strand.
CTCAAAATTTCCCACAGCCATGCCATTTCATTAAAAAAAAAAAAAAAGAATCACCTGAGAAGCTGCTATTAACAAATGGGCAGAGGGCCTGAACAGACATCTTTCCAACATACAGATGGCCAACATCTGAAGATGCTCAACATCACTCATCACTAGGGAACTGCAAATTAAAACCACAATGAAAGAGTAGTCTGGATGTTGAGTCAGCAGAGCATTCAACTCTTAATCCCAGGGTTGTGAGTTTGAGTCCCATGTTGGGGTAGAGTTTACTTAAAAAAAATAAATAAATAAATTAAAATTAAAAAAAATAAATCACCTTACACACCAGTCAGAATGACTAGTCAAAAGGTAAGAAAAGAGTGTTGGCAAGGATGTGGAAAAAAAGAACCCTCACACACACTGTTAATGAGAATGCAAATTGGTGCAGCCACAGTGGAAAACAGTATGGCGATTCCTCTAAAACTTAAAAATAGAACTATCGTATGATCTAGTAATTCTACTGCTAGGTATTTACCCAAAGAAAACCAAAGAAAACACTAATTCGAAAAGACACATGCACCCCTATGTTTATTGCAGCATTATTTACAATAGCCAAGATATAGATGCAATTCACATGTCCACTGATAGACAGATGGATAAAAGAAGATGTGGTGTATGAATACAATGGAATACTACTCAACCATAAAAATGATTGAGATTTTGCCATTTGCAACAATATGGATGGATCTAGACGGTATAATGCTGGGTGAAATAAGTCAGTCAGAGAATGACAAATAACCACCTGATTTCACTCATATGTGGAATTTAAGAAACAAAACAAGAAAAACAAATAAAACAGACTCTTTTTTTTTAAATGTTTTATTTATTTCTGAGAGAGAGAGAGAGAGCGTGAGCAGGGGAGGTTCAGAGAGAGAAGGAGATACAGAATCTGAAACAGGCTCCAGGCTCTGAGATAGCTGTCAGCACAGAGCCCGATGCAGGGCTCGAACTCACAAGCTGCGAGATCATGACCTGAGCTGAAGTCGGATGCTTAACTGACTAAAACAGACTGTTAAATACAGAGAACAAACTGCTGGCTGTCAGAGGGAAGGTGGGTGTAGGGATGGGTAAAATAGGTGAAGGAGACTAAGAGTACATTTATCGTGATGAGCACTGAGTAATGTATAGAGCTATTGAATCACTATATTGTACACCAGAAACTAATACAACACTGTACGTTAATGATACTTCAATTAAAAAACAAAGAGTCCCCTAAGAAGTTGGTGTACCACTGACACTCTCTGTTACAGAGGACAACTACACAAGTGAGATTAGATTATGTTATAATGAAAAAATCTAAAAGAAACTCTTAAACTATTAATACTTTGTAAATCAGTAAGTTCCTATAAGAGTGTACTCTGAGGGAAAGACTTTGTAAGAATTCAAATATATGGTGTAAGGTTCTAATTGAGAATTTTTTTTTTCCTTTTTGGTGAGATGGGGGGAACCTGATATTTGAGCTCATATAATATATTTAACTCCTGGAAAGTTTAAAGATAATTAAGAAACAAGGATGGCTCACTAAATATAATGTATAATAATCTAATCTAATTTATTCTAAGTTACAAACCTCCTAAAGAAATCTATTGTTGTATCATTAAGTATACCAGCATTTCTACCCTACGGTAATTTTCCGAGGTGGAATTGGGTGACATTACACATCATCACCACTAGGTGGGATCTCAACCAGTTTGAGAATCACAAAGACCATCTGCAGTAAAGCAGGGCTAACAGGAAAGACAAGTACTTCTCGCCTTGGGCTTTGGAGGATCGAATTGTTTCCTTGGTGATGCCAAAAATTTATGTTTGGAGAGGACACCAAATACAAAGTGAAGACAAACAAGTGTTGCAGAACAAAATTAGAATCTAAGAGCATTTTCACCCAACAGGAGAGTGAAGAAGTAAGCTCAATGAAAGATCAGTATAACTTCAGAGGAGAAAACGAGCCTTACAAATCAAATAGTAAGGGCAACTAAGATGTTGCCGCAAAAATTGCCTATTGGTGTGACAAAACAACTATCCCTTTAACAATAAATAATTTCAAGACGCTTAATAGCAGTCTTTAGACCTATCTCCATGAGAATGGTGACTGATAAAGAAAAGATTCAAGGCAAATTCAACAAAATGTAAAGGAATGAAGATAGTGGCTAGGAAGAATGGGTAACAAAATGGAAATTATGTTTAATCAAGAGTAGGGTTTCCTACTCAAACAACAGAGTAGTGTGCAAAGATTTAGAAAACACTGAAGTTTCATAAAGGATTTAAGAATACAAGGATCCCTCCGTCTGAAAGCAAGGCCCTTCCCTGAAACAGAAAGCTTCGGGAGAGAAGCCAGTATTTACATTTTCAAATCTAAGTATCAAATCGAGCCCTTGGGTGGAGGAGGTGGCCAGTAACTTCTTAGAGGCCTCTCCGGGTCTGTAGTCCAGGCTGACTGTACGCTGGCACCGTACCACACACAACCTAGCTCTACAAAGGGACTCTACCCAGGCCAAGGCTTGTGGGCCTCATGTCACTTTCTTCTTTAAGTGATAAAAGACATGGCTCTATATTATCACTTGCCAGGATATTTCAAAGTCACAGAAATTAAGAAGGAAGAAACAAACTCAGAAAACAGACACGCTATGGAGCAGGGCAGTAACCCAAGAATAAAGAGGAAACACGAACGCTGATTTCAAACCATTTGCTCCTGTTTATATGATTAATGTTTCTAATGCAAAAATCTTAATCTTCTTTACTGATAATCTTTTAAACAGCACAACTTGTTCTGCAACTAAAAGGAAGCTCATGCAAAATTCAATAGCTCTGCCTGGTTTAGACTGGAGCTAGCAGGATATTCGAATTCTGAGAGGTCAGCTCAACCTACACAGTACAGAATATTAGCTCAGCTTCTGAGTATGCCAGTGCCAATTTCTTTTGATTTCTGTTTTATTTCATTTCCTTTGATGACGGAGCCCACACCTAACAAACACAGTGAATCTTCTGAACATTAAAAATTTTCCTCTGCCTCTCTTTCATCCTCACTCACGTCTCTCCCTCCTGGACCCACCCTGTCTTCCACGAACAGGTTGGAAACCAGGGGCCAGAGCAGGGTTTCTCTTGAACTAGGAGTATCTTTCAGGTGTCTTGATATAGCCTTTTCCCGTGCACAAACAACGCTTTGTCGTGATTCAAACCAGGTCGTTAACTCATCCACTATCATCCACTAAGTTTGACATACCTTTTAGAAGGATCTTTCTGAAGACACAGGGAAAGTAACTTCCTAAAGGACTTGCCGTACTTTTTCATCATTTCCTTATCCTCTACTCCTGTTTCTAAAGTGGGTGGATCATTCTGCAAAGTCAACATTAACACCTGCAGCAGAAACAGACACCAAGACAGAATCTCAGTACAGCAATTGCTACAGTCAGGTCTTTATAATCTCTGACAAAGACCATCCTTGATTTAGGTACAAACATGCTTTCCCATGATTTTAACCTTCCAGAAAGTGTGGACTGAAAGTATTCATTTCCCTTTGCAAATCTGTTCAGTGTGCCCTTTCACCTTTTTGTTATTCCATTGACAGAACTTACAAAATCTGTTCTGTGTGTTAAGAATGATCTCCCAAAGCAGCCAGGACAGAACTTCTGGGAACTGGCTCTCGCACAGCCCAGAGGAGCACGTAGCTTCAGCACAGCCTTAGCGAGGGCCCGGGCTCCGGCTGGGAACGTGCGGGGGGAGGTGGAGGCCCAGAGCCACAGTTCATGTGCACAGGTCATTCATAAGTAAGGAACCGCCCGTACTCAAGCCTTCTGTTAACACGCTGCCAACCCTAAAAATAAATCCACAACATCCCAGAAGGTAACACATGATTTCCTTTTCTCTCTCTTTTTTTTTTTTTTTTTTAACTGAGAAAACTTACAGAATATTGCTTAAAGGCCTGGCCAAATGGAGACAGTAAGACACTGAAAGACAGCCAGAATATGAGTTACTAAAAACCATAACCAGAGCAAAAGGCCACGCTGCTTTTGGAGGGGGACAAAACGAAATCGAAATACAGTTTCAAATCAAAAAGGTAAAAATTCCATTCGTTCACACTAACATCAAAACTACTTGCTTTAAAAAAGAGCAGAATTTGTAGTAAACTATTGACCTCTAAAAGGAATAAACCTCATTAATGCATAAATTAGCCTTAATTTATGCAAATGTTATACATGCCAAGACTCTTCTCAAACACTTTCAGATGTGTGAATAGATGAAGGATTACAGTGACAATTTATTGTTTGTGGAAGACAACAGCAAACAGAAGAAAGTGGGAGAGCTGTGAAGACCAAGCAGAGCCCCGCAGGACAGAATAGCAGGCTGGGGTCAGCAATATGATTTTGGAGCCGGATGGGAAACATGAAGGAGTGGGGAAAGAAAAGAAACAAGAAAAAAGAAAAAAAATAATACAGAAAAATCGATGGAAGTAAAAGTCCTGAGTCACTTTAGTGCTTTTTTCTCTGAAAGGTCATTTTAATTACATCTCAACTTTAAATTTTCTGCTAACAAAAGCAGGTACGTATACACGCACACACCCTGACTTTAAGTATGTTAAAAATATGTATATAGAGAAAAGAGTAATGTAATGAACTACACTAAAACCTTAACAGGGATTGTCTGTGGTTGGTGAGATTATGAATGATTATTCTCTTCTTTATTCTTATTTGGACTTTCAAATTTTCTCCAGTAAGAATGTATTAACTTTTTAATCAGTAAGATTATCTAACTTTTTTTATCCTTGGTTTTTTTTTTATCCTCATAAAAATTTCCAGCATTTTCCTAGGAAGAAGCTGAAACAAATACAGACGGTACTCTCCGTAAAATACTTTTATAATTTTCACTCAACTATTTCAGCCCCCAAATAAAATCTAATCAGGTAAAACAGCCCTGATTTACCATCTCAGAACTGAGTGAAATAATGATGTAGGCCAGTTAAAAGAGTAACGAAAGGGGTGCCTGGGTGGCTTAGTCGGTTAAGCGTCCGACTTTCGCTTGGGTCATGATCTCG
>NW_027551572.1:2643766-2746895 GCF_008692635.1 Crocuta crocuta
TCTCTCTCTCTCCTAGAAATAAATAAAACATCAAAAAAAAAAAAAAAAAAGAGTAACGAAAGTCTGAAAACAGTATCCAGATGTAGGCTGTTGCCTAAAAACACTGGGCTCACTTATTTCAGATGAATCACCAATACGACAGTATGAGCACATGGGTGAAATGTTACAGATCATTTGGGGAAATCCATCTGCAGATGATACACTATAATCTATTTTTAGATTTTCCTCGGAGGTCCGGGGTATTCTGCTCTCAGAGGAGTAATGACCAGCATGTGTCACAGTTCTCAGTCTCCATCCACCAATCCAATCACACTCTTCGGACAGTTCTGTGCTAAGAATGTCAAAGCGAGCTTCAAAGCTGGGAATTGTACCGCTTGTGTCCTATTTTGTCCACTGAGAACATCAGACAACATTTAACTTGGCTACATTCCTCCATTAATTCTCCTCAGGTCTAAGAGAAAAATGACTATGTTTAAAAGAATTACAGAACCGATTCTATTAAACCCTATTTCAAGCCCAACATATCATTTCCAATTGTAATTACTTTCATAGGAGGGTATTTGTGATAAGGCGCTGCTCCTGTAGCTAATTCAATGGCAGTTATTCCAAAACTCCACATGTCGGCCTTGAAGTCATAGCCTCTCACCTGAAAAAAGAACCAGGAAAAAACACAATTATAAAATTGGCAGGTCACACATCTTGAAGTCAGGAGTCTATAGCATTTATTACCACTTCGATATTACTTTGCTAAGGCTCAGCAATCAGGAATTAAATCTGAACTACATGATGCATTCTAGTAAACTGATTTGAATGAAATTTTAGTGTATTTAATGATACAAAAACATCACTTTTTAGTATTTTATTTATTTATGTATTCTTTACCTGTTCCATGACTTCAGGGGCCATCCAACACGGAGTACCAACAAATGTTTTTCTTACTTTATTCCGGGTAACATCACCCCCTGTTGCTAAGAATGCACTTACCCCAAAATCTAAAAGAAAAAAAAAAAGCACCATTATTTTATATAAAACAAATTTTGGCTTCAGAAACATCTCTTTTCCTGGTGAGCCTTCCCATGATGATGAATTAATTGTCCCAAACATCTGGGAGCTCTCTCAGGGACACGCCAAGGCAGACCTGCCATCTGCCACCCTACACTTTAGACCACACCAGCGTGAGTAATGGGTCAGCAAGCCCACCAGTCTGGAAGCTTAGTGTACCAAATTTTATTTTCTATCAAAAAGGTATCAAAAGTCATAACTAACCATAATGGATGACAGCAATAAAAATAATAACACATGCTTAATGCCCTAAATATAAAGCATCTCAGTTTTTAGCTGAAATCATTTATAAGAGTAGCACTGGAAGCAGTAAAAATAGTATGTAAGGTAGTTTCCGGGGCACCTGGGTGGCTCAGTCATTTAAGCATCCAACTTTGGCTCAGGTCATGATCTCACAGTTCGTGGGTTCAAGCTCCGTGTCAGACTCTGTGCTGACAACTCAGAGCTTGGAGCCTGCTTCAGATTCTGTGTCTCCTCCTCTCTCTGCCCCTCCCTGCTCTCTCTCTCTCTCTCAAAAATAAATAAAACATTAAAAAAAAATTTTTAAGTATTTAAGGTAGCTTCCTTTTTTTTAAATATTTATTTTTGAGAGAGAGAGAGAGAGCAGGGAGGGGCAGAGAGAGGAGGAGACACAGAATCTGAAGCAGGCTCCAGGCTCTGAACTGTCCGCACAGAGCCCGTCATGGGGCTCGAACTCATGAACCATGAAATCACGACCTGAGCTGAAGTCAGACACTTAACCTACTGAAACACTCAGATGTCCCTGTGATGTAGTTTCTTTTCTTGTCTTTCTTTTACGATGATTATTTTCTAGTCTCTAATTCCACATCACCAATGTTTGGGGAGTGGGTTTTCTTTTTCCTTAGGGTGGTTTGGGGGACGGGTGAAATAAAGGGGATTAGTTCACTTATGGTGATGAGCAGAGTAGTGTCTAGAATTGCTGAATCATTAAACTGTCCACCTGAAATTAATGTAACACTGTATATTAATTATAGCTCAATAAAAATTTAAAATAAAGGATAAGTAACATTCATCTTCCACATTCTCATGGCCTTGTTTAAATGGTGCTAACACCTCAGGCAAAATCATAACAGCAAATCCAGCAAATCCACAAACTCAGGTACATAAAGCCAACATGCCCAGGTTTGTACATATGTAGCAATCAACACAAAGGAAAAGCTCAGTCAGCAAAGATTGTTGTGGCTTTTTTTCCTATGTTTGGTTTCTGGATAATTTTCATAGGTATAGATACAACAGTTTATAGAATGAAAAAAATTTTTTCTTTTAATATAATTGATTGTCAAACTGGCTTCCATACAACACCCAGTGTTCCTCCCAGCAAGTGCCCCCTTCAATGCCCATCACCCACTTTCCCCTGTCCCCCACCTCCCATCAACCCTAAGTTTGTTCTCTGTATTTAAAAAAACACTTTTCTTAACATCCATTACATTCTAGAAATTCTTTTAGTGAGCAGATGAATTAGGCATAGTGTATACAATTATACGCATGCATTTATGCAAGAATGTTTTTTTTTTAATATTTTTATTTATTTCTAGGAGAGAGAGAGAGACAGCGTGAGCAGGGGAGGGTCAGAGAGAGAGGGAGACACAGACTCCGAAACAGGCTCCAGGCTCTGAGCTGGCAGTCAGCACAGAGCCCGACGCGGGGCTCAAACACACGAACCGCGAGATCATGACCTAAGCGAAGTCAGACGCTCAACCAACTAAGCCACCCAGGCACCCCTATGCAAAAATGTTTGTATGTTACAAAAGAGAAAGGAATACCTAGTGATTATTAATGCATGCATTTCTGCTTAGATTTTTATTAAAAGTTAAAACTAGTCAGTAAGTTCAAATACCAACTACTCAGGGCTAGTAGAGACCTACCAGGTAGAGCCAACTCAAGGACAGCTCAATAGTAACCTGATAAATAGTAACTTAAAAAGGTAGTCAACACCTCAAAATGCCACAGCAGACTGTATAGTGTGAGCCCCTGCAAATTCCTCTCATTTAATTCTCCTTTGCTGGTCCCCTTTGATGACTACCAAGGCAACAGCAATTACCCAAGAACAAAGTCAAGCACAAACCAAGGTGAAAAGGTATTAGCATTCTTGGATATGAAGTTATGCAATAACACTGTAACCAGTTCCCTCAGTTGAAATACATTGGCTGTTTCGTTTTATTTACATTTAAATTTACTCAACTCTCTAAAGGATTTCAAGTACAAGTAAAAGGAATAAAAATTGACAAATGGAGTCTTTGTTCCAACTGCTACTCTCATGTTAATACTGAGCAAAAGTGTATTTTGAAAATGCTATATAATTTAATTTGCACATGTGTGCCAAACTGAAACTATTTGAATTCTTATATTTCATCAGAAAAATGAAGTCTTGTGAAAAGAAATCTCTAGAACCAGTAAGCCAGTGTCCTGTAGGTAGGAGGAAATAAATTCATGTTCTTACAGAAGAGCTAGGTGAATAAAAGCATTTGTAAACATCTACAATATTTAGCTAGAGGAAAAGATAATATGATGAGCTTTGAAAAATACTAATTTCAACTTAATTTGTATTTCTGAAGTTTCAGTTCAACAATGAATCCAACACTCCATTTCTTTTTCGTTTGTTTCTTTTTGAGAGAGACAGACAGACTGTGTAAGCAGGGGAGGGGCAGAAAGAGAGGGAGACACAGAATCCAAAGCAAGCTCCAGGCTCTGAGCTGTCAGTAGAGCCCAATGTGGGGCTTGAACTCAGGAGTCATGAGATCATGACCTGAGCCAAAGTCGGATACTTCACCGGCTGAGCCACCCAGGTGCCCCTCCAACATTCCATTTCTATTAAAATAATTTTGTGGGGCGCCTGGATGGCTCAGTCGGTGAAGCGTCCGACTTTGGCTCAGGCCATGATCTCAGGTTTGTGAATTCAAGCCCAGCATCAGCTCTCTGCTGTCAGCACAGAGCCCACTTCAGATCCTCTGACCCCCTCTCTCTGCCCCTCCCCGGCATGCACTCTCCCCAAAATAAATAAATACTTTCAAAAAATTAAAATCAAAATAAAATAATTTTGTGGGGCACCTCAGTGGCTCATTCAGGTAAGCGTCCAACTTTGGCTCACGTCATGATCTCACGGTCCAGGAGTTCAAGCCCCACATCAGGCTGTGTACTGTCAGCACAGTCTGTTTCAGATCCTGTCCCCCTCTCTCTGCAACCCCCCACTTGCATGCTTTCTCTCTCTCTCAAAAATAAATAAACATTATAAAAAAACAATAATTTTGTAACAATATAGTACTAAGTACATATCAACCGTAAATAACTAAAATTATGGGTAGAAATTACTCTAAGGAAAAAGATTTTTTTTAATGCAGTTGAAGCAATCCTATACCCTAGTCTCTCCTAGAAGATATAATTCAGATAAAAATCCATAGTTAACATTAAATTTTTTTAATTCCTTAAAAATACCATATGATTACATTAGACTTGTTTAATACTGCAAAAACAATTGAAAAAGATGCACAGTAGCAACTTATTACTGACAATACCCCTTCAATATATCCTTCATGATTCACGTATTTATTCATAGGCTCCACTTAGAACACTCACTTTAAAGCCATAAACAGATGGTTAAATGTCTTTACTGCTCAGAACAAAAAATTCCAGGAGCAGAAAACGCCAATCCTAACATCTACTCACCCTTAGGACTACAGAATAAATGCACGATGTGCTTCTATGTATTGCCAGTGTGTATACAGAAAGATTTCTATGTGCTGAGAAACATTTTGACCAGAGAACACAGGGTTCCTGTGTAAAAACGAAAACCGGTATTCCGACCAGTGTACCTAGGGCAGGGAGAGCGAGGTGGTGGACCGCTGCACTGAAAAGAGCCCTTGTTTTCGGAGGAGTCCGTCTACACAGCCAAACGGAGCACAACCAGACAGACGTGGGTCAGAAACCGTAAACATCTCTGCGGCGACACGGGATCTCGGGCTACACACAGAGCTAGCCCGCCCGTCTTCCTGCCTCCAGAAATAACTGCATCCCAAACCAGAAAGGATGCTTTCATCCCAGTAACTGAAGGCTCTCTCACATCTTCTGAATCCACCCTCCTCGCTCCTTCCGCACTGCCGCTGGGGTGGCCTGCTGAACCCCCACCGTCGTCCCGCTTCCCAGGAGATGGCACCCTGGCACCTAGTTCTCTCTCTCCCCGACTTCTTGAAAGGCTTGAAGGGCCCTCTGCTCCCCGGGAGGAAGTCAGAGTCTCTGAGCACAACACGCACATGCACATCCGACTCCCCTCCTCCTCCTCCCCCGCCTCAGCTGCCCCTACTCGCAGATGCAGACCTTGAGCTGGGCGCTGCCCAACCACTTGCTGTTTATTCCCCGAATCCATCACCAGCCTTGCACTCAGGGCGTGGCCTGTGCGCCCGATGCTTTGTCGTGGTCCAGGTACGCTGTTCCCTTCAGTAAGCGCAGGGCGAGCGGCAGGGGGCGTTCCGTTCACCCTTATTACTAACAGAAGCATCTTTGGCGCCTGACTCTCGGGGCTCTTTGCCACAGCTGACGCCTTCGTATTGGGGTACGGTTAGTCTGATGCGCGGGCAACACCTTTGCCTAAGGTGTGGTGTACGATTAAGTAACTCTGGGAACTGTCTTACTTGATACATGTGAATGCTAAGCCCTGCGGCGGATCCCCAGGGTTTGCGGCACAGACACCGAATCTGGAGAGTGGGCAGGAAACAACACGGCCCGGTCCTCACTGGCAGGGGCCAGGGCTGCGCTGAGGGGTTGGCAACACCCTTAGCCTGGGCTTCTGGGACTCTGTTTCCTTACCTAGCCTCTTGGTTATGCTTTTTATTATATTACGTTCATATTTAGAGTGATGAGGGAAACAAAGGCAAGAGAAATGTAGCTACAATTAAATCTCTGTACGGCTTGCAGACACCTGGAACATGCAGCGCATGGCCTTCCTCAAGCAACTGATGGCTGTCTTTTACTTCCTTGACGTTTTTGTTTTATTAAAGACTTTTAAAAGTAACCTTTATCTTAACAACAGCTAGCCCCTCAAGCCCCTGAAAGCCTTGCTTCCCAATTCCTTAGAGGCTTACACTATCCCTAACCCCCACTAACTTAAAAGTATATAATCAGGGGCACCTGGGTGGCTCAATCAGCTAAGCGACCGACTTCAGCTCAGGTCATGATCTCACAGTTCGTGGGTTTGAGCCCTGCATCAGGCTCTGTGCTGACAGCTAGTTCAGAGTCTGGAGACTGTTTCAGATTCTGTGTCTCCCTCTCTCTCTGACCCTCCCCTGCTCACGCTGTCTCTCTCTCTCTCAGAAATAAATAATAAAACATTAAAAAAAAATAAGTATATAATCAGTCACTCCTCCCAACCCAGTGCAGTTCTTTCTGTCCACAGGTCTTGTCCTCTGGCTTTAATAAAATCACCTTTTACGGGCACCTGGGTGGCTCAGTCGGTTGGGCGTCTGACTTCGGATCAGGTCATGATCTCACGGTTCGTGAGTTCGAGCCCCGTGTCTGGCTCTGTGCCGACAGTTCAGAGCCTGGAGCCTGCTTGAGATTCTGTGTCTCCCTCTCTCTCTCTCTCTCTCTTTTTGCCCCTCCCCCAGCTCACACTCTGTCTCTCTCAAAAATAAACATTACAAAAAAATGTCTTTAATAAAATCACTTTTTACACCAAAGATGTCTCAAGAATTCTTCCTTAGCTACTTGCTGAAGAACCCCATCAATAACACGGTCCTGCTTCTTTTCACCACATATAAATATGCTTTAAAATAACTGTCAGGCAGATCAATAGAGGTACTATTCTCTACCTCTGAACTGGGGTGAGGGGATGAGTTTTTTTTTGGTTTACGGTAGAACAAAGGCGTATATCCTGAGTTTAAGAATATTACCAGTGAGGAGAGGGAAGGCATGAAACATGAACTACTATGTGTTGTTGTCTGTGTAGACACAGAGGAGCTAGGAGTGTAAGAGCCACAAAAGATTCCACATCCACGGGGGCCCTGGGCCTGGCTTTCAAGAAGAAGTTAAGACCTGGGTAGGCAAGCCTAAAAGGAAATGGCATTCTAGACAAAGGAACAGCGTGAGCAAAGCACAAGTGTTGAGCCACGAAGAAAAAGTGTCTGACAGCTGCAGGGGTGGAACACTCAAATACCTACAGGGGCCAGGCAGGAAAAAAGGAGGGAGGAGGGTCCCAGCAAACTAGCAGCACGGTCTCAATGATTAAAGGGCACTTGATACTTAGCGTCAGCACAGGGGGACCCTCGGAAGTGCTGGGCCCTCCCCAGGAGCCCCTTCTCAGTGCTCCCTGCCCCCGCTCTAAAGTAGGCTGCTGGAAGAGAGAAGCACCACAGAGGAATAGGGCCTGGTGCAGCCAATGTCCCAATTCTCTCACAGTGAGCCAAATATCGAGATCTTTATGTGAAAGCTCTCTTTTCTGTTGGTACTGGAAACAAATTTGTTTTTAAAAAACTGGACAGGCAAAATAGAGCAATTATGCCCCCCTGGTTTAGTCTGCAAAACTAATCTGCTAAGCTGTTACGATGTCTAAAATTTACCTAAAAGGCTTTACCATACACCATGCAACATTTTATTTATGAGACCCAAGTGGTCAGCTGGTATCCTGACCCAGGATGCCCAGTGCCGGAAGGTTCTGGTAGCGTTTGATTAAGGATGCGAGAGGCAGCTGCTACAAGTATTTCTGTTATCTGTATCTAAGTATAGATAAGTATGAGCCAGGTGAATGCCCAAAAGGGGCTATTATTGGAGAATATTAATGCCAGTCACCTGTTGGCAGGCATGATGCATGTCGGAAACAGGCTTTCACTGATGAAAGTAAAGGCAGCACACAGAGAAGGGCTAAAATATTTTAGTTATAACTCTCATTCTTGCGTGAATAAAAAGAATGTAGCCAGGCCCAAGAGTAAGCTAAATCCCTCCCCAGTTCTAGGCCTAGTCTGATTCTAGACTCCAAGTCCAAGTGTCTAAGAAGATTGCATCTGGAATGTTGGCATGTGTGCTTCGAGGGAATTTTCATTCACCTAGAAAGACAGAGAGCAAGAACTTCCTTGAGCGTGCAGAACAAATTTGAGAGCTCTTTAGGGGCTTGTTTGCTAATGAAAGGCAAAATTTGGTCTGAAACTCGATTGCCTTAAAACCTGGGAGTGGCGTTGCTGTTGAAGGGCCAAACATAACCTGCCTCAAACATCTGTAACAGCTATCAATACCTATAAGGAGGAACCTGACTTGTGCATGAGAAACTGGCTCAAGTTAGTTCAACCCTTGGACAGAGAATCGTGGAATCAGCATTTGATGGTTCAGAGCTTCCTAAAATGTATTCAAAATGGGTTACGACAGATCAGATCCCTTCAGACCTGCACGTGGTTGGTTGGGGGTCTGAGATAGCAGGAGCCATCGCAGCTACAGAAAATCCTGGTGGCTCCTTACTCGAATCTGTCTCTTTTCCCCTAGTGTCTTGGTCTAGAAAAGCAGAGAAGCACGGAGACCGTAGAGGAGCCCACCCACGGAGCCTCAGTCCCAGGTAAGGGAAGCTGAGCCCCATCCACTCAGCACCCTGGACTACTGTTGCACTTTCTCTAGCCCAAGAGGAAATTTGGGAAAAGCAGTTGTTTAGGAATAGTCAGGAGTAAAATCAACAGGGCCTAAAATTTAATAGAGACTCTGGAAATGTAAGGGATTAGATAAGTTCTTAGGAAAATATGATGATGTAGTGGATATTGGAATTGAAAAAGAAGAAGGAATTAAAAAGATTAAATGACTTGCTAAAGACCACATAGCAAGTTATTGAGGGCCTGAATAAAATCCACAGCTCTTCACCCTTCACAGGAGTCAGCCACTTAGCCTTGGTCTCCTTTTTGAGAAGGTTTTGGTCAGTTCCTTTCTGAACTGAAAAGGAAACGCAAGGTGGAATAATGGGGTTAATACTGCACAAAATCTTGAGCTCTTTCCTGAGTAAAGATCAAGTTGTGATTACCTAACATAGAAAAACTAGTATGAGGTTCTTTGGTTATTCTGAAATGTTATATTTATGTCATCAAAAACAATCCCTTAATAATTTGGTTTGATTCCCGGTTTTGGGGTTTTGTTTTGTTTTCTCACAAGAGACTCTTAAGGCTTTACTGGCAAAATTGAAGCGTACTTCTAAACACCCAGGAACATTTTCAGGACTGCCAGCATCCGGCTTTCCTGAGTCCCACAGGTTTCCTTAAAACCTTATGCCACCACTGTTGGAAAAATAAACATTGTATATAAAGAAGTACATTACAATTTAAATTATGCAAACTATATAACAACGGGTATAAAACAGAAGCAAACATTTTCTTAACAGAGCAGGCTACAGAAAGTTGTTTCTGTTTTAGAGAGAATGCACATGCTCGCGCAAGCAGGAGAGGGGCTGAGGGAGAGAGAATCTTAAGCAGGCTCCACGCCTCAGCGCAGAGCCCAACCCTGGGATCGTGACCTGAGCCAAAATCAAGAGTTGAATGCTCAACCAACTGAGCCACCCAGGCACCCTTAAAGTTGCTTCATTTTAAAGTTCTTCTAATGTTTTTTATAGAAGGTGTGCCAGTGATGCAGCACCCCACTCACATTCAGGAAGCAGGGGGTGTTCACAATAGTGTCTAGCTGATGTGGGGTTAGAAGCCAGGGGGCTTGCAGAGCTCTGATTCAGACCTTCTAGTGAGAGCTAATGAGAAGAAAAGCGATGTTAATTTAAACAGCAATGTTATGTGACCTAAACAACATGAGCAGAAGAAATATGTTAATGTGCCTAATATACAACACTCAGTACAGAACTAAAAGTGTCATCTTCTGCTTGCTGGCAATTCCTAGGTGCCCTTTCCCTGTGGATTTTCTTGGTGAGAGAAGGAAAGGACAGACCAGGGTAAATAAAGTGTTTAGGAGCTTCGGAATCAAATCTCACCTCTTCCAACTGCAATCCAGACGGACCACTTATTCTATCCAGAATAATCTCCCTAAAGTACAGTTCTGATTGCATCACACACTGGTCAAAATGACTCTCCTGATACAGCGTCTGAAGAACAGCAAAGCCGCCGCACGCCCCACCCCAGCCAAAGTTCCATCACGTATGTGGAAGCCAACAGGCTTCCAGTATTGTTTCCTTCTGGCTGATGCTCACCCAGTGACCACGTACTCTGGGAAAGTGTTTTTAGCTTCACTGACCAAATCAGTTTTCCAGTTTTATTTTTTTTAATGTGCAATTACATTCAGCCTTTCTACCCATTTTTCTGTTTGTTGTATTTCTGCTTATAAATTAAGTAGGAACAGCTTTTCACTCCCCTGGAGCCCTGCGATCCTTAGAGTGTCATCAGATCTCGGGGTACCAAAAGCCAAGTCTGAGTGGAAACAGGGAAGGCCATCCCCTCGTTCCTGCTGAGGAGCCCTGCAAACCCAGGCAAAAGAAGGCACAGGAAAGCGCTGACTCAGAGGTGGCTGAGGGGACGCCTCAAGTCCTAGTGGACACCGTACCTCGGAGAACCCATCTGTACACTTTACAAGAGATGGTCCCTATGGGAGATGATTAAAATAGCACCATTCCAGTTGCCGCAAGTATTTAAGCAAACAATTTACATCATTTCCACAAAGTTTTCAGAAGGATTATTGAGGCTACTGCAATCTTCAAGGAAGCTGCAGATTTTTAAGTCTGCAATAAAGAAAACCTCACATTTAAAACACTTAACATGGAAGTCACTGAAATACAAGGATCATATATTAAACTTTGTTGCTCAGTATTCTTTTAATCTAAATTTGCTAAATGGTCATATTTTCATTAGCTCATTCATTAGCAACTATTTACTGTGCTCTAAGTGTCATTTCCAGTTTTAAACCCTGCCCTCATGGAGCTGGACTTTAAGCTGGAGCAGGAGTGGAAGGAGAAGTAAATATGGTTAATGCACAAAATTACTAAGTGTAACGCATAGCAGTGTGCATCGGAAGCACCTGTGGGCTTCTTCAAATAAAAGAAGAGGCTCCACCTCCCACATTTTAGATTCAGAAGCTCCAGGGAGGAAGAGCACAAGAATCTGCATTTTTATCAAGTTCCTAGGGTGACAGTGATATTGCTGACCTAAGACCACACTCAAAAACACTAACACAGTGTACACTGGTATATGCAATAAAGAAGAATAGATCAGGGTGTAGGGAGAACAGGGTAAAGAAGGCTACAATTTACCATAAGATGGCCATAAAAGCCTCACTGATGTGACATTTGAGCTCAGTTCTAAAGAAGGTACTGAAATGACTATTCCAGATAGAGCAGCCAATGCAAAGGTCCTGAGGCAGGGGTATGCATGGCAAGGAGACCAGTTTGCCTGGAATGGAGTAAGAGAGAAGAGGAAGAGATGAGATCATCAAGATAATATTAGGGACCAGATCCTGTAAGACCAGGTGGGCTTTAATACTTTTGATTTCAATATGAGAGGGAAGGCATTTGAGGGCTTTAAGTAAAGGCATGACACAAGCTCAACTTGGTTTAACAGCATCACTCTGGCCGCCATATAGAGAACAAAGCGGGCAAGAGCAGAAGAGGAGATCACCACAATAACCCAGGCAAGAGCTGATGGTGGCCCGGACCAGGAGGACAGAAGGGGAGGTGGTGAGACGTGGTTAATAAGAGGAGTTGTTGACAAACCAGGCAGGAGGGGTATGAGAGAAAGAGAAGGAGCAGGAAATATTAATTCCTGGTCTATTCCATGCAAGGACAGAGCTGCCATTAAAAGAAGCAGGGAAAACTGTGTGAAGGGCATTCTGTTAGGGGGCATGCAGGTTATAGAGTTTTCCTGTGTTGAAATTATACCAGCTTTAGAGTTTAAAGGAAACTTGAGAACCCAAGAACCTTATTTTATAGGTGATACAGACTATGGCCAGCAAAAGACTTGGCTGGGGGCACAGATTGTCAGTGACTTGGAAAGCTAGATAGTCTTCTGCTACTGTGTCTTCAAGTGTATTCCATGTAATCAAGTGTTAAATTTATATTCCAGAGTATAAATAAATGTGAACTCTATTCAAATTTCCTAAAAATCTCCAGTGTATGGTATGATACATTCAGTAACTTATGTTACTACAAAAACACCTTTTCCTAAATCATTCCTATTTACCATACACATTTAAGATTTATCCCAGGTGCCTGGTTGGCTTAGTCAGTTAAGCGTCTGACTTCAGCTCAGGTCATGATCTTGTGGTTTCTGAGTTTGAGCCCTGCACTGGGCTCCATGCTGACAAGCAGAGCTTGCTTCAGAGCCTCTGTCCCCCTCTCTCTCTGTCCCTCCCTGGCTTGTGCTTTTTCTCTCCCACTCTCAAAAATAAATAAGCATAAAAAAATTTAATGAAATATTAAAAAAGATTTATCCCCATGGCAATGTATTACACTAGATTTCATGAATGTGGGGAAACCTAGTTTCCCCAGGTATATACATTTCCTTCTGCTTACAAATTTTTGAAATTAAACTAAATAGTTAACTGTTTAATATCTATTTCACCTGAACGGTAAACTTAGGACAGCAGACATGAGGTCTCTCTTGTAAGCATCACAGCCGCTCAGAGGGCTATGTCTACAACACAGCAAATACGCAGTAAACATCTGCCAACCACCACTTCAGGTGCATAAAACCCACACAGTTAATGTTGGCCTTTTCTCCTGGGAAGGACCGTTTTTTTGTCATAACAAAAGCAGGTTCTGGGAAGCAGAAAAATAAATGAAGAAATGATCATATGAAGAACTGAGTTGGACTGCTCTGCTTGAAGTCGAACAACTCATGTTTTTCCCAGACCTCAGCAGCATGTGGTAATATATAAAGTGTAATTTAATGACACTGCAGGCCCTTAAAGGCAGGAAGGGAGAAAGGAAGAGAAGGAAGGAAAGAGGGAAGGGAGGAGAGGAGCAGGGAAGGAAGAAGGATCCCAAATCCCAACTGCCCCATGTCCTAAATGCTCAAACCTTGAAGCTCAACCTTATGCCCCATGCAGCTAAATATACACACCGGGGAAATACTCCAGCAGGAGCAGAGCAAAGGGATTCCCCCCATTGTGTTCACCCCATAATACTTCCTTATGTTGTTGCTCAAGCAACTGCTAGCAGCTGTTAAAGGATAGGAAGCTGCTTAAAAAATCTCCCAAGTATTTCCCACTGATGATAGACAGATGGACTGGAAGACCAGGTTTCCAGCATTGAATGCATTCTTGCTTCATGCTAGGGGTTTCACCAAATGTTACCACTTGATTTGTCAAGATCCCAAAATTCAGAGAGCCACATTAATTTGCTGTCCCAAGGGACACCTGGGTGGCTCAGTCAGTTAAGCGTCCCACTTCGGTTCGGGTTGTGATCTCATGGTTTGTGGGTTCGAGCCCTGCTTCGGGCTCTGTGCTGACAGCTAGCTCAGAGCCTGGAGCCTGTTTCAGATTCTGTGTCTCCTTCTCTCTCTGACCCTCCCCTGCTCATGCTGTCTCTCTCTCTCTCTCAGAAATAAACACATTAATTTTTTTTTTTAAATAATTTGCTGTTCCTGTTTATTTAAACATAAGAAAAAAATGAATAGACAAAAGTTTTGGCATAATTCATTAAACCATAATTCACATAATTATAAACCTTCTTAAACTCAAAACACACATTGTGGTTCACTATATAGCACTCTGATACCCTCCAAAGATCTTAATTTGCACTTGTACTCTATTTTCTGAGTATGCCAATGTTCTCAACTCGCACGCTCTGCTTCAATCTTCCTTAACTGTATTAATCATTGCATTTGTAGCTGGGTAACGCAGAACTTGCCTTAAAGCAGGAAGCAGAAAAGCACGGGCGTATGAGATTGGAAAAATAGGCAGGGCCTTCCTATGCCATGTTAGGGAGCTGGGGCTTTATCCCACCAGCAACAGTTTTAATCTTTATCCAAAGGAATTATATGGTCAGATGTGCACTGTAGAGTTTTCACTCTGGTGATGTAGGGGGAATCCATGGGGTAATGGAAATGGGAGAGCAAAATGATATGACAGGTCAGATGGAGAGCACATAGCAGCCTCATCTCCCTAGCCTGCCTGCTCCTTATGATCTTACAACGTCCTAAATAATTAAAGAGCCCCACCCCCATTTCAAAACAGAAGCAATGTGAGCTAATTCTAAAATGGAATGTGTGTTAATTCCTTTAACCCTCTAGTATTTTTCCATTGTTCAGATATGGAAACTGAGGTGCACAGTGTTAAATAACTTGGTCACAGGGCTAGAAGGAGTTATGCCAGGATTCAAACCACAGCACTCTGGTGACAGAGCCCTGCTCTAAGCCAATACACCCACAAATACAATGACACTGTCATTTCCTGATTCAGATGCCTCAGGGACCTTCAGACCTTTCTATTTTTTTTAATGTTTATTTTTGATAGAGACAGAGCACGAGCTGGGGGAGGGGCAGAATCCGAAGCAGGCTACAGGCTGCGAACTGTCAGCACAAAGCCCAATGTGGGACTAGAACCCACGAACTGTGAGATCATGAGCTGAGCCAAAGTCAGACACTTAACCTACGGAGCCACCCAGGCACACTAGACCTTTCTGATAGTAATTGGAGGCTGTCTCCCTTGTACACAGGGATCCCAGATTACCTTGCGTGAAGCAGCAGGCCCTCCTAACAAAAGATAATACTCTCGCTCCACCGTTTTCCTCAAATCGCCACACCCGCCCNAAAACAAGAGCCTAGTGGCTATGGGAATAAAAAACCAGAAAGGAAGGGAGGGAGGGAGGAAGAAAAAAGAAAAGAAAGAAAAAAAAAGAAAAGAAAAGAAAAGAAAAGAAAAGAAAAGAAAAGAAAAGAAAAGAAAAGAAAAAGAAAAAGAAAAAAGAAAAAAGAAACAAAATCCTCCAGCACCACACACACTTTGCTCTGGCTCCTTGAGAATAATACCAGAGTTGCACGTATTCATGGCAGAACGTTAGTCATAGTTGTTCGAGACCCAGACTGAATACACTTCAAGATGTACTCAAAGGCTGACTAAGGATATATAATCTCCTTCCCCAAAAATAGAGACACTACCCAAAGTCATACCAATGTGCTTTAGTGAAAAAATCTAAGGCATATATAAGCTTCATTTGGATGGTCTCAGATACATTGAGACAGATGTAATTATAGATTTCTAGACTTCTGGAGTATTAGGCTGCTTGAGCTCAGTAACAACTTGTTACAAAAAATTAGGGATGGGAAATTCACATTCACACACACACACACACACACGGAGTTTAAAGGCAAAAGTAAGAAAATGAGCATAAGATCTACCTAATATAATCCAGTAGTATGTTTCTAGAAAGCTTTTCAGAAATCAAAGGTTCTGAAATCAACATTTTAATAGTGCATTAGGAGTGGTCACTATTTAAAAGAATCCTAGGATAAATATATTTGCAGTGACCACCCCAAAGTGACCTGTTTTGTATGAATTTCTGCTTAGAGCAGTGTCTCTCATGAATACCAGACAAACAGGCTTAGTCACTTGCCAGAGAAAGCTCTAAGCTCTTCCTGACAATATGACAGAACATCAGATTGGAAAATAAAATGCTAGGCCGTGGGAAGAGCGTGACTTTCAAATAGCCACTCCTTTTGTCACATACTGTAGCAAAAACCTTCACATTTACCAGGGCATCCCATCCAAGTTTATTATCAGGAAGTTACATATTCAGGTTCCTTGAGCACAGAAGATATAATAAGTAACGCATTTTCTTTTAAACTATGAGTAGGCAGTCCCAAGTTGTAATTCATTACATCAAACCTGAAGTTTTCCGGTCTCAAAAAGAGTGTGGCGTCACTACTATGCTTAATTCGACACCAAACGACACCCAAGATGACTGCTTCTCCTATGCCCCCAAACCTTACCAGAGACTTGTGTTTCAACTTAAAGGAGCAGAGAGAGGAAACTTGCAGAATGTTTCTGGCTTCAAAATGGAATCCTTACACAGAGAGGTGCAAGAGCTAGTGATCGCTATTGGTCTCCACCCCAAACTGGCATCACTTATACACAGATACAGGGCTGTCTTCCTGCAAATCTCACAGACATGGGGTCACAGCTCTGGAGCCAGACTCCCCGAATCTCAAACCTACTTGTGACCTGGGCAACTCACTTCCCATCTCTCCTCCTTAGTTTCTTGTCTGTAAAATGGGCTGTGGTGGATAAGTCATAGTGGGCTCAGCACAGAGAACCCAGCCTGGCACACAGGAAGCACTCAGTACACATTAGTTACTTATTTTACATCCATAGTCAATAGAAACATGTAATTTCCACAGAATTTGTATTTTTAGATGTAGAACCAAGCATATTTGCTTTATTCACCATACTTGTTGGTTATTTAAAATGAGAGCTTCTCATAGTCTGAACCAGACACGTTAATTTCCCCTTTTCTAATTAAAAGTTCTGAGAAAGGAAATATATATATGGTAGTTTTTTTTAATAAAAATTGTAATGTTTTCTATTACAATAGCACAAATACTTTTTGAAAACAATGCTCATGATGATACTCTCAAAGTAAACAATACATTGAAAGAAATAAATGCATGGGGCGCCTAGGTGGCTTAGTCGGTTAAGCGTCCGACTTTCGCTTAGGTCATGATCTCGCGGTTCGTGGGTTCGAGCCCCGTGTTGGGCTCTGTGCTGACTGCCAGCTCAGAGCCTGGAGCCTGTTTCAGTCTGTGACTCCCTCTCTCTCTGACCCTCCCCTGCTTACGCTGTCTCTCTCTCTTAGAAATAAATAAAAAACATTAAAAAAAATTAAAAAAAAAAAAAGAAAGAAATGCAAACGTTCTCCCCTGCTTAAATTTTATCTCAAAAAACAGGTCTTAAGGAACATAAAGATGTAAAAAGAAAGGACTCAAACAGCCTGAATAAAAGCAATGTACTATCTCCCCAAAGATAATAGGTAGCAACAAAAAGAGAAAGTCTACCTCTTCCGTTGCGGAGTCTCCACTTTCCTCTCCCACCCACATCCCCTTCTTCACCCACCTGACAATGATGCCAGCAAAGATCTCGAAGACTCCTGGTCCCAGTAACCAACCACCTGACCAAGAAAGTCAAAATCCTAGGAAACAGGGAGAGGCAGCCGCGCCTGCCTGTTCCAAGGAAACATTACAAGGGTTTTTCTTAAAGCAATAATCTTATTTTATAGTTAAAACCAGAAAAAAAAAAAAAAAGTAATTTAAAGTACCATAGGAATTCAATGTTGTGCTGAGGTTAGAAAAGGTGGAAAAAAATGAAAATATGAATTCCAGAAAGCCACAGCCCCAGAGATGTAGGAGCTGCACAATTTAATTGCCTGTTTACCCACCATTATACACCGGGGAGATGGCGATCTCTCAGCTGGTCTGACACAAGCATGACGTCACACGCACAAAGGGGATACCACGGGGAGTCCAGAACGGCTGTATACTACACCTTCACTATGCTGGCCAGGCACTTTTCTTTTCTTTTTTTTAAAAAAAAATTTTTTTACATTTATTTATTTTTGAGAAACAAAGCACAAGTCGGGGAGGGGCAGAGAGAAAATAAGACCCAGAATCCAAAGGAGGCTCCAGGCTCGAAGCGGTCAGCACAGAGCCTGATGGGGGGCTGGAACTCACAAACCGTGAGACCACGACCTGAGCTAAAGTCAGATGCTCAACTGACTGAGCCACCCAGGCGCCCCTGCCAGGCACTATTCTAAGCACTTTACACATGAACTCATTTAATCCTACAACTACCCAGGTGGCTTTCTGCACGTGCCCTTCTGAACCCAGCAGCCCCCACAGGGCAAGTGTGTACAGGGTCACACTCAATACCACCACCCACAGTGAGGAAAAAATCCAAGGCACAAGAGGGAGAGAAAAAGTCAGGAATCCTTACTTCAGGGGATCCCAAGTGAGAAAATGAAATGGCCAATATGCTACAGAAGGCCTGAAGGAAGAGCTCAGGTCACTAATCTGACAAGAATAACAGATGAAGTGACTGGCACAGTGCCAAGAGGCAGAATAAGGCAAGGGCTGACCTGCTTTTGCATTTCAAAGGCAGCTCACTGCTATTCTGACTCTTGGTGAGAAATGATCGTTTCATCACCAAAGAGAGAAACTTAGTTGTACTTCCTTATCAGCTTAGAGCAAGATTAATGACAAGTTAACTTCCCAGTTCCATAATTAATAAGCATTAGCTTTTTATAACTCAGAAGAGCCCCTAAGAGTTGAACCCCTTGCAAGACTAATTTGAGGCCCATGTGACCTCCAGGCGGTGCAAGGGAGATGGGCGCAAGCCTGCTGGTCCTGAGAACAGCAAGAATGGCAGTGACGTGAAGAACAGAAGTACGGCAGCAGCTGCCGTGTGTGTCGTGTGCCAGCCACTGTTAGGGTCTCTGCATGTGCGGAGCCTCCTTTGATTTCACACACAAGAAAGATGAGGGGGGTTATATCTGTATCCCTTTTTATGGAAACAGTCTTAAAAAAGGTGAGTAGCTTGACCAAGATCTCATAGCTTGACTGGTGACCTGGGAATTTCAACCAGACCTTGTACTCTTGAGCACCCTGGGCTGAGATAGCCGGAGGCTTTTATCCACAAATGTTTTCAGTTGTCACTTGTTTCATCGAAGTATTTTTTTTTTTTTTTTCTAAATGGCCCTGGCCTGTGGGTAGGAGCCACTACCTAGAATAAGGACAAGATATGTATATATAAGGCGCTCACTTAGATAGCTCAAGAACCTGCATCGGGCTCTGTGCTGACAGCTCAGAGCCTGGAGCCTGTTTCAGATTCTGTGCCTCCCTCTCTCTCTGCCCCTCCCCAGATTGTGCTCTGTCTCACAAATAAACAAACATTTTAAAAATTAAAAAGAAAAAAGAATGCCCAGAAACTGATCATGGTGGATACATGAGATTCTTCCTACTCTTTTCTGCTTTAGGCTACATATGAAAATTTTTATAATAAAAGGCTTTAAAAAATGACTTCGACTTATTGACAGTTTATTAAGTAATTTCCTTTCATTGGTTTTACCAGGTCATACTCAGTTCAGAATTCACAATGTTCTAAAAGGTATGCACTATACAGTCCCCCTCCCCATTATCCTTCTACTGTTTCTTTGTTCAAAGATACAGAGATATGTCTCCCCATTTCCTTCACAAAAAGCAACGTAACATATGCATTCTATTTCATGTTGTATTCATTTAACCATGTAGCCTGGCAGTATTTCTTTCATGTCAGCATGTACAGGGCTTTTTATTCTCCATTACAGCTGGTGGGTCTCCCATAACATAGA
The DNA here is from genome assembly GCF_008692635.1 of Crocuta crocuta. Taxonomy (NCBI): domain Eukaryota; kingdom Metazoa; phylum Chordata; class Mammalia; order Carnivora; family Hyaenidae; genus Crocuta; species Crocuta crocuta. Next base: position 2,663,115 of record NW_027551572.1, read on the forward strand.
TATACCATATATGATTTTAACCAGGACACCTAAGTTGTTTCTAACCTATTACAATCACAAACAGTGCTCCTATAAATAAGCTTATAATGTGTATTCCTGTCTATTGTCCCATTTTCTTGGTTTTACCATGCATTTCTCACACTTATTATTTAACTATTGCAGCAATTATATTGGCAGGAGTAGATCCAGGTTTCAAGGGACATGAAGCTTATACAATTTGGAAGCCCCTCTTTAAGACAGACAATACAAAATCAAAAATATGAAATTAGGTATAAGTGTTTCTATTTCTTAAAAGTAAAAAATTCATACCAATTCACTGGCATCCTAAAGATTAAGGTCCTCTTCTGGAATAGTTTCAGACAATTTAACAAAATTAAATAAATAAATACAATGCCTACATAGAATACCTCCTGACTGCCTAGAACGCCTCTCCAACTAAGACACCCTATCTCCACCTAGAACACTCTGCAATCCCAGACACACACTGCAGTTACAGGGCCCTGAAGCTCAAGTTTCAATAGGTACAGGGCACCTGGGTGGCTCAGTCAGTTAAGTGTCCGACTCTTGACTTCAGCTCAGGCCTTGACCTTGCACAAGCACAATATCGGGCTCTGTGCTGACAGTGCAGAGCCTGCTTGGGATTCTCTGTCTCTCCCTCTCTCTCTGCCCCGCCCCTGCTTGTACTATCTCAAAATAAATACACTTAAAAAAAAATAGGCGCAAAAAAAATAGGTGCAAAGGATATCTGTGTCTTCTTGAATGACAGGCATTATCATCACCATCTCACAGATGGGGAAACTGAGGCTCAGAGATGCAACAGCCTGCCCCTCACTGCACAGAGGGCATTAAATCTGGCCTGTTTTGATTCCAAGGCCTTTGTGTCTAACTGATACACAGAGTGCCTCCACAGTGGTCTTAAGCCAACGACTAATAATATTTGACTAAATCTATCTTTTCAAAGAGAGCACTAATAAAAGCAAATGCTTTCATTATTAGTTCCTCAGGGAAGAAACATTGGATTTGAAACAAATTCTCCATTTCCCTTTTGTATTTTCAAAACCTCTTTTCTCTCCTTTAAAAGAAAATAAATAAAAGCCCCTATGAAAATACCCAACTAAATACAGAGCCCAAGGTCAGCACTGTGCTTGTCACACAGGCCAGGCATCACCTGACAGGTTCTCTGGCACCTAGAGAGGGACAAACAATGAATCAAAGAGATGACTCAAGGCTTATCCTTTGTGTTGGGGGCATGTTTGTTTTCTGCTGAGCTCTCCTGTTTCTAATAATACCCCAGATCCTCGCATTTGTCTAGAAACTAGACTAAAAGCAAGGACTGTGATCAACTCTGCTCTAATAACTTGATATATAAAGACCCTAAACCCTAAATGCTAGAAGAGAGGCCTCTTCCACTCCAACTCAAAAAGCAGCAGGCCGGCTGATTCAACATTTGGGGCAAACTTCAGCACGCTTCAACAGCAGAAGCCGCGTCAGGGAATCTCACCAAGGGCGTCTCTGGGATGTGTTGCTAGGAGCATTCAATGCCTGGAAGCCTGAGAGCTGGGCTGAATAGCCTGTGATGACAGGGACGGTTCGGTACAGGTAAGGACCGTCCAGCCAAAAATGCAAAAAGCAGTGATGGCTGAAGAGGACTGAGGAGACAAGCCTTAGAGGATGTGGGGGGAGCAAGAGTCAATACAGACATGGAGACACTTGATCCCAGACCTTTCGGGTTACTCTAGGTACAATAACAAAATGGGAAGTTCTGCACACGGAGGGCGCTTGTCTGGTGCACACACTCTGCAGACGGGCACTGCACCTGCACGCCTCCTGTCATGGACGGCCACGCAGGGTCACAGGGAAGACACAACAACCCATAGACCTGAGGGTTCACCATGCTTTCAGCACCGCTTCAGAAAGAGAAGGGTTTAAATTAATCGAAGGGTACAAGGTTCTAAACTTTCAAACACATCAAAAAACTCTCAAAAGTACTTTTCTCGCAGTTATATACATACCACCTTTGTTCAATATGAAAGTTAGCAAAAATGAAATTGAAAGTAAAATTGCTTGTATCAAAAGGCTATGTTCTAAAATAACATTATTTATAGGATGATTTAACAACAGCTTACCAAAACAACAGGAAAACATGTACTGCCTCAGACCCAAATGTTCTATAACAGGGCAGCCCAGATACATGCTTAAAATAGATTACATACATTCATTTTTTCGTTCATTCATTCATTCACTCTTTATTTGGAATGATTCTACGTTCCTTGAAACTGTAACACTTCTGTCAAAAGAATTTTTATTTTTATCAGCTTTACCTGCTATTTGTACGGAACCATCCTCACCCAGAAGAATATTACCAGCTTTCAAATCCCTATTAGAAAACAAAATGAAGAATGAATTATGGAATATAGACATTATATTGCATCAGTTCACTCAGAAAGATTTAAAAACATATCACATCATATAGCTGTTTAACATAATTATAATTTTATAAATATATAAATGGGGGGGAGCAAGCATGACACCTCTCCAGATTTTAAAAGTCACAGGGGTAAACTGTGATTTTATAGTTTGCTCCTGGGGGATGGTTAGGATTTTAGTAACAAATATTTTATGTGAAATCATTATCCAAATTTAATTAAATCATGAGTGTGTACATTCTTTATGTTATACAGTAGGAGACTGTCCATTAACTCACCACACGATCATTTTATCAAGAATTAAAGCTGATAATTCTATATAAAGCTGTTCTGTTTGCACTTAAATTTGTCTGCGGTGCAATTACAAATTAATCCCAGCAGCCTCTTAGACAATGGATTGGATCAGCCTCTCCCCTGGAGATATAATGATTATAAATGCCAATTATAATATTCTATAATATATTTCTTCATTATATAGAAGTCTTACCACTTAAAAAGAAAAATAACCACTTACAAGTTTGATATCTAAGGTCACATTTTTTTCTAGTTACCAAAAGACATGGCAGATATCCTTAAATATATGGCTCACATATAAGAGCGAGGTAGGGGAATTACAATACCAGTATTACTAATACTTATTTACTTGTAGCCATTCCTAGGGGTCCAAGTAACACTAACCCTTTTGAAATATCAAATGCTCCTATTCTAGGCTGTTTGGCTATTTAAAAAATCAGCATTTTATGTCACAAAAGGAGATGAAATCAGTTCCCCCTCCTATCCTCATACCACCATGCCAAAAATAATGAGCACATTACAACATGTGGGACAGTTTTGACTATATTAGAAGGTTAGAGATGCTATCCTGTTCAATTAATCATACTTCAAGACTAGTATTATTAATTTTTTAAATGAATTCACTGGGTACTTTTTACATTCTGCTTTTATTTCAGTGAAAATGGATAAAGCAATGCTGAGGATACTAATACATTTCATCAAAATTTATTCTCTTGGGGTGTGTGGGTGGCTCAGTCGGTTAAACTATGATTTTGGCTCAGGTCATGATCTCACAGTTCGTGGGTTTGAGCCCCATGTCTGGACTCTGTGCTGACAGCTCAGAGCCTGCAGCCTGCTTCGGATTCTGTGTCTCCCTCTCTCTCTCTCTGCCCCTCCCCCACTTGTGCTCTGTCTCTCTCAAAAATAAACATTAAAATTTTTTTTAAATTTATTCTCGTCTCTTTTAAGTACTTATTTTACAACTCTTCAGCCTAGCTCAGAAATAATGTTGATACCTACTGGCAATACATGTTTCCTTAATATTCTTTACAAACTAGAGCTGAATATACAAATGTCTGAATTTAAACATCTCTGCAGAAGTCATACCTGTGAATCTGACCATTTCTGTGTAGATAGTCTAAGCCTTCCAAAACCTCTTTAAGAATTGTTGCTATTATTGCCTCTTCCAGAACTCCGTTCTTGTGTTCCCCTCGGTTGACAATGTACTTTATGATATCCAACATGGAACCTATGTGGACAGACAGAAGAATCGAAAGGTCTTTGTAAGCACCTTCATTACCTTTCTAGCTTGGACACCACCATTTAGAAAATTGAACGGAAATGTCAAAATACATTTGTTTGACATGATTGCTCCGAAGGCACACAAACACTTGCCGGTGGCACGTGACCAGAAACACGAAATCCAAGTTTGCAAGAGTGCTTTCAGCATGAGAAGAATTCTGGGTCAGGAACCAAAAAATTGTTTGTGGTCACTCCAGGGTTACTCCCTTTCTCCCACACATACACGACTGGTTACAGACTCAAGAGGGGATTCAAGATGTCTGAACTGAAATAAAAGGGAGGAGGCAGCCAGGGGAACAGACTGCAGACTGCAGTGAACAGATGAGGGCCAGAAGCACAGATCTCCCTGAACATCTAGAATACAGGTAGGAGGGGAGGGAAAAATATACATATATTGCCTCCAGACCCCTGCTTATAACCAGAAGATTCCTTTCTGTGACTCTGAGCAATCTTTATTTTCGTTTACTTGATCCATATAATGTACCAACTTTCATGATGAAATTAATACACAGTACTTTGTTACCACAAACAGAGTAGTATCCTTGGCACTGTGAGTTCATGTTTCAACACATACTAATTAATATTCCAAACCTCCTGGTCATTTTAAAAGCACTAATTACCTGGGGGTTCAACATTTCTGAAGAGTTAACAAATGGCTTACCTCAGGACCTGAATCTGGCTCTAGGCTCTCTATGATTAACTGGGGGCACTGAGTTTCCCCATTGGGTATTACCACACCAGACTAGCTGCCGGCCTCTCATTAAGAGATTTAATGTGATAAATTATTATAAAAGAAAACATATACATATTTATCCCCTAGGAGAAACAAAACATCTATTTATTCATTGACTCTTAAATTCTTCAGTGATTTTGAAAATGATACTTCCACAACCATTTCATTTTTATTTTATAAGGATATACCTGGTAAGGCGTGTATGCCATCTCTGGATTGCTAGAAGAAAAAAGAGCAACGGTCCACTTCTGCCCAGGTTTCCCTGACCTGTGGAAACCTGTTTAAAACCTGTTCGTCTTACCTAGAGCCCAGGGAGACTAGCTAAATTGGATTCTTTTTAAAAAGACAATGAAATTTTCTATCAAGTCCTCAGGCAAGGGGATACAGGACATTTTCAAGCCAACCAAAGATTAATTGGGATCCAAAGAAAGAGAGGATATAAAATCCTCAGCTTGAGCAGTGGATCTGGGGCTTTCCACGGGCCCAGGTCACCAGAATCTTGAACCTGCCAACAAGAGGCTCGGTGAAGGTCATTTTACTGACAAAGCACCAGCCTCGGCAGAGCCCCGGAGCAGTGCCCACACGCAAACACCCCTAGCAGGATGCCTTTTTCTTTTTTCCTTCATTTCTTTCTTTTCCTGTTTAATTAAAAACCGGAGGGAGGCACTCAAGGAAACAATGACTAGTAGGATTGACAAGACTGGGAACAGAACCGAACTGGGCTCTCCCAGGCTCCCCACTGAGACCTGCGCAAGCAGACCCAAAGCAATTGCAGCATATTTGTCCTGTCTGCTCTGGGCCTCTGCTTGGTCCAAGAGGCTTTCTTTACAAAACAAAACAAAAAAAATTAAGATGCTTCCTCAATGCCACCTTCACTGGAACCAGGTCTGCAGATTAAAACGGGCTCTAGAATACAAATTCTGCTACGCTAGTTCTGGCTTCATCCAGCCACTGAAAAATGTCTTCCTCTGCTCCTAAACCACACTTCACGTCTGGGAAGGAAATATAGGGAGCGACAGATGTGGGAATGTTACAGATGTGGGTGTTACAAAGAAAATCACTGGGGCTTTCTAAGCTTAAATTTTCATGTCTGTAAAATGAAGGTGATAATTCCTGTGGCGTAGCATAGCTTTTAAGTCCACGGGTCCTACTGCCACAAATTCCAGCGCTCGCAGCTACTGTGTATGTGACCTTGGGCAAGCTGCCCAACTCCCTTGAGCTTTGGTGAACTTTCTGAAGAGCAGGGACAGTGACACTTGCCATTCAAAGATGCTGTCCAGATTAAATGAAATAAGGTAAAAAAAAAATTGCCTTGAGCAGGACCAAGCCACAGAGTAAGTGTTCAATAAGGTTAATAGCTATCATTATCATTATCTATCAACTAGTGATGTTAAAAGATTAAAATAAAAACTATGGCAATGTGAAAGTGCCTTGTAAGTTAAATTGCCAATGGCTTTTATAACTTCAGTGATCTAAGGCGAGAGGGAAAGTTACTTTGCCTTTTCAGATGCAACCACAGGATGAAAACTGTGCCACTTCCAATCAACACTGGAAGCAAATAATTTAGCATGCATCCAGTTTCTCTCCATTTCAAATGAAACAATAGTTACTGAGCACCCACTGGGTGCCAGGTTCAATAAGGGAGAAGTCCATTAGACCATGCTCTACTCATCTAGTCCACAATCTAATCTAAATCTGTACTGTCCAATATCATAGCCACTAACCATCTGTGGTTATTTAAATATAAGCTAGTTAAAAATGAATAGAAATTCAGTTCCTCCAGAAATTCAGTAACACCAGCCACGTGTCAAGTATTCAAGAGCCACATGTGCCTAGTGGAAACTGGAGAGAACAGTTACAGAACATTTCCATCATCACAGAACTTTTAATAAATGGCACTGAAGTAGTTCACTATACTGCAATGTGTTAAGGACTTGAATAATATTAAAAACAGAGTTTAAAGGGGAAGGACTAGTTAACTTTTGTGTTGCATAGAGGACGTGACCTCTTAGGACTTCAGCAGGTGGAGAAGGAAGGACACATCTAGGGCTGCGGAACAGCACAGGTGACATGTGGAGACATCGGGGTGCAGTGGTATTTAGGGAGCCTCACCTACATCAAGAAGGCTGGGCAGAAAAGGACACAGGTATTCTAGGAAATTCAGCCAAGTTATAAAAGCTTTTGAATATCAGTGTGAAGAAACCTGGGCTTTACTCTCTAGGTAAATAATAAGCCAAGCAAAACTTTAAATACAAGAGTGAGGGGTCCAAATGTAAAGTCGTATGCAATATTCCAGCTTGCACAAAAGGCAAAAAAAAAAACACACAAGCAAACAACAACAAAACCTACTTACCTCCACTTAGTAATTTCATGACCAGCCAAAGTTCATCTTTTACCACAAAAGAGGTGTAATAGGTCACTACGTTGGGATGGCTGCACTGACTCATGGCTTGAATTTCTTTCTATAAAAAGAAAAAAACATGACATAGTCTCATGGGGTAAAAATCAGGAAGCAAAACACAAGAGAACCACAACTGAGTACCTAGGCACCTCTCCTACTTAGAAGTACATGTGGGGGGCTGCCTAAATCATTAGTTCAAAGAAGCTGCACGAGAACTAACTCACTCATCCTAATTATCAACTTGCTGGAATTCAGAAAGGCCTCTACAGGAGACCATAGAGCCCTGGGGTGCCTGGGTGGCTCAGCTGGTTGAGCGTCCACTTTGGCTCAAGTGATCTCATGGTTTGTGAGTTCAAGCCCCGCATCAGGCTCTGTGCTGACAGCTCAGAGCCTAAAGCTTGCTTCGGATCCTGTGTCTCCCTCTCTCTCTGCCTCTACCCCACTCATGCTCGCTCTCTCTCCCTCTTTCTCTCCCAAAAATAAATAAAAACCTTAAAAAAAGAAAAAAGGAGACCATAGAGTCCTGTGGACCGGTCACAGGACACAGATACTGCAGGTGGGCATATCACCCAGACCACTCCTTACTCAGCAGGAGAGCCCCCACTGCACATGACTGAGATGACTGAGTGCCTCCTACCTGCGTGGAAGGCCGCAACAGAGAAAGAAAAGGCTGAATGAGTCATTGGGGGACCTGGGTCCTCCTGCCAAGCCTCAACTCTGGTGGATCTTAGATCCTTCTTCATCCAGAACTGTTTCTGCTTCTCAGGACTGCTGAGAAGTAAATGAGCAAATACCTATGAAGATGCTAGAACATAATTTCCCAAACTCTATCTCTTGGTAGATAGTCCATCAAGAAAAAAGCGGGGGAGGGGCAGGCTAGCAAAATAAGCTTGGGAAACATCTCACTCTAAAAGGGTCACAGGGAATATTAATACTGTCAAAGGCTCTGAGAAGTCCTACAGTAGATAAGCTGTCCTCCTTGAATCCATATAAACAATGCAGTTATAGAATGCTTTATGGGTTACAGTTTAGGAAACGCTACTACTATAGAGGAAAAAAATTTTCCTACAGAGATATAAAACAATAAAGTTTTGAAATCAAACAAGCAACTTCAATAAACTAAATTTTCCTACAATACTCAAGTTCCCATTGGTTTTGCTGTGTTGTTTTAAGTTATTGCCAGATGACTCCTATAAAGTTTCAGTCTCCAAAAGTGAGGGAAATAAAAGCAAAAATGAACTACTGGGACCTCACCAAGATAAAAAGCTTCTGCACTGCAAAGGGAACAATTGACAAAACTAAAAGGCAACTGACAGAATGGGAAAAGATAGTTGCAAATTACATATCATATAAAGGGTTGGTAACCAAAATCTATAAAGAACTTACCAAACTCAACACCTGAAAAACAAATAATCCAGTGAAGAAATGGGGAGAAGACATGGATAGACACTTTTCCAAAAGAAGACATCCAGATGGCCAACAGGCACATGAAAAGAAGCCCAATATTACCCAGCATCAGAGAAATACAAATCAAAACCACACTGAGATACTATCTCACACCAGTCAGAGTGGCTAAAATTAACAAGTCCAGAAACAACAGATGCTGGCGAGGATGTGGAGAAAGGGGAACCCTCTTGCACTGCTGGTGGGAATGCCAACTGGTGTAGCCACTCTGTAAAACAGTGTGGAGTTTCCTCAAAAATTTAAAAATAGAATTACCCTACAACCCAGAAATAGCACTACTAGGAATTTATCCTAAGGACACAGGAGTGCTGATGCACAGGGGCACATGGACCCCTACGTTTACAGCAGTGCTGTCAACAATAGTCAAATTATGGAAAGAGCCTAAATGCCCATCAACTGGTGAATGGATAAAGAAGATGTGGTTTATATGTACAATGGAATACTACTCGCCAATGAGGAAGAATGAAATCATTCCATTTGCAGCAACGTGGATGGAACTCAAGGGTATTATGCTAAGTGAAATAAGTCAGGCAGAGAAAGATAGATACCATATGTTTTCACTCATATGTGGAACAGGAGAAACCCAGGGAAAAAATCAGGTATAAACAGAGAAGCAAACCATAAAAGACTCTTAAATACAGACGGGGTGCCTGGGGCGGTCAGTCGGTTGAGCATCGACTTCAGCTCAGGTCATGATCTCATTGATTGTGGGTTCAAGCCTTGTGTTGGGCTCTTGCTAACAGCTAGCTCAGAGCCTGGAGCCTGCTTCAGATTTTGTGTCTCCTTCTCTCTCTGACCCTCCCCTGCTTGTGCTGTCTCTCTCTCTCTCCGTCTCTCTCTCTCTCAGAAATAAATAAAACACTTAAAAAATTTTTTAAAAAGACTCTTAAATACAGAGAAGAAACTGAGTGTTGATGAGGGGGTTGGGGGAGAGGGGAGAATGGGTGATGGGTACTGAGAAGGGCACCACGAGCACTGGGTTGTATGTAAGCGATGTATCATGGGAATCTATCCCCAAAACCAAAAGCACACTGTATACACTGTATGTTAGCCAACTGACAATAAATTATATTTAAAAAAAAGAAAAACAGAAAAAACATGCTAGAAAAAAATAAAATAAAGCTTCAGTTAGTCTTCAATCAAGGGTATCAGACAAGTGTAACTCCCTTTCACGGTGCCGTCCAAAAGCCATGAAAAATAATGTAAGTCATCCAAGAAACCTCATTTATGCTATTATGTATTTATGATGAAATAACAGTGCATTTATGCAGCCTATAAATACTTTAAATAATAAAGAGCATCTAGTTAACTTTGAATTAATTTTACATGGCCTGGCCAGAATATTCCACATGGGGCTGCAATCCTTGCATCTACAGTACTACCTAATCCTCAAACTGCTTAGACCCTGTGTCAGAATACTTGACTGAAATACCATGCCACATGCCACATACATACACCTTAATATCTATGCTTATATGAGTGCTTTTTACCAAGGATAAACAGAGAAAAATCACTAATTTTTCCATTTTCATTATACGACACTTTCCCTTCCTCATTTCCCTCATCCATTAACTAATTACAGGTTTTCTGAATCTGACACTTTTCAACTCAGCTACTCCTGTCCTTTGAACAAGATCCGAAACCTGAGGCCCAGTTTCCATCTGTTTCTGGTGTTAGGTTTTGACAGCACAAGACGCTGCTGAAGGAGAAATGCGACACCGGCCAAGCTCTTCCTACCTGAAGTCAGCAGCACCTGATCAACTGTGGGGACGGGACGGAGGGCCCGCTGGGAAGGCATGCAGCATGAGGTGGGGTCCAGTCCACACAGATGCCCCCCGATACTCACAGAAACAAGAATACTGTTTCTGAAACATTCTCATCATTTTAATCCACATTCTCGTCATTTTATATTTAATGCAAATGAATGCTTATCTAGCTTTCTAACTCCAAACTTTTAAATGCTTAATCTAAAAGAACAATAAACAACCAATGCACTGAAACAATATTGGGCCAGACTCTGGAAAAAAAACATGTTTTCTTGCACTTTCCATTTAGATGGGCAGTATTACTTCCTACCCAGAGTATCAGGTTCTCTAACACTGCAGTGAACAAACTGTGGAGGGGAGAGGGGTGCGTGCATACATGTGTGGTGTATGTGTGTGTATGTGTATGAAAGAGAGAGAGAGGGAGGGAGGGAGGGAGAGAGAGTGTAAGGGGTAGAGGGGAAATGGTGATGGGGACATGGATAGAGGGAGGGAGGGAGAGAAAAACTCTTTCAATTAACCTGTGGATATAACTTAAGTTCTAATGCTTCAAAATTTTGGGTCTTAGAGGTACCAGATGGACATTTAAAGGTCCTGAAGATTTGGGGGCACCTGGATGGCTCAGTCAGTTGAGTGTCTGACTCTACTTTTCAGCTCAGGTCATAATCCCAGAGTCATAGGATCAAGTCATGAGTTAGGCTCTGCACTGAGCATGGGGCCTACTTGGGATTCCCTCCCTCCCCCTTTCTCTCTCTCTCTCTGCCTCTGTCCCTCTCCTGCTCTCTCTCTAAAATAATAATAATATTAATTATATATATATAAAATTCCTGAGGATTTAAGAGAAAAAGGGGGGGGGGACGTAGATACTGCCCCTACTAATACACCCCCAGGACCAACATGAGGGCAGACAGAGGAAGAGGCAGAAAACCTCAGAGCAGACTTGCCATCAGTCTGACCACTCAAAACCTCACCTCCTTCCTCGGAGCCTCACTGTCCTTCTTCACGGCTTGGCTAGGGCTCCATATNAATACTTAAAGATATGGTAAAACCTGACTTAGGGAGAAACACCAGTCACTCTGCCTCAGCATATGACATGTGCTACCACTGAGCCGCCATGATAAGTAATATTTCCACAAGCAGTACAGAAATACACTTAATAGAAGAACAAATGAGGTACTCTACCTGCCCATCCAACCCTTATTTGTTTATACGTAAGCATTTTGTTTAGTTGCCTTCTAGAGAGATGTAAAATATTTTATTTATACATTTATATTTTTGCTCTGGTCTGAATGTTTGTACCCATCCCCGAATTCATAAGCCTGATGGCATTAGGAAAGGAGGCCTCTGAGAGGTGACTGGGTCTTGAGGAGGGAGCTCTCCTGAATGAGGTCTGTGCCAGTGTAAAAGAGACCCCAAAGAGCTAGCTCACTCCTTCTGCCACATGAAGTAGTGAGAAGTCTGTGACCTAGAAGAAGGCTCCCACTCGACCATGCCAGCACCTTGACCTTGGACCTCCAGTCTCCAGAACTGCGAGACATAAATCACTATGAATTATAAGCCACCAAATCTATAGAAGTTTTCTTATGGCAGCCCGGATAGATTAAGACAACTGTAAATGTTTTTTATATTTTGAAAATATTTCTTGAATCAAATGTTCTTTCCACAGAACTACTCTCTCCATTTCTTTTCAGAACAGTGAAGACAGCTGCTTTTTGAATTGTTCCTTGGTAACAGTCTACCAGATAAATTATCCAAGCTTTTCCCAATGTCCTAACTTTATCACAGGGTAGGCAAAGCCCTTTATTCCCAAACATATTCATTTCTCCCTATTTCTAAAAGTGGCAAAAGCATCGCCCAAAGATGAATAAGTGGGTATGATTTTTAAAAAAGTCTTCAGGGTGCCTGGGTGGCTCAGTTGGTTGAGCTCCAACTCTTGATTTCAGCTCAAGTCATGATCTCAAGGTCGTGGGAACATGCTCTGCATGGGGCTCTGCATTGAGCATGGAACCTACTTAAGATTCTCTCTCTCCCATTGCCCCCCTTCCCTGCTCATGCTCACTCTCTTTAAAAAATAAAATAAAAAAGGTTTACCCAATTCTTCCTACAAAATGAACGGGTTCTAAAACTCCATGCCCTTAACTAGGACACAATCCATAGATGCGTGGTTTGGAACAATGCTTCTCAAACTTGAAAGTGTACACAGATCACCTGGGGACCATGTGAAAATGCAGACTCTGATTCAGTCGGTCTGGGGTGGTGCCTGAAATTCTCCATTTCTATCAGGCTTCCAAGTAGGTTGTTTAGGCCCAGAAACCAGACTGAGTGACAAAATGGAGGAAAGCAAACAGAGGCACTTGGGTGGGGGACAGGCGAAAGGAAGGAGCGCCATGGGTTGCAGTGAAGGCGATGGGGTCAGAGCCTGAGGGGAGCAAGCCCAGCGGCACCACCTAGCTGAGTCTGAGCTGAAGAAAGGGGTGGGAAACAAAGATAAATAGGGGAGACTAGTAAACATTCAAAGGGAGAGAAGAACACCAGGTCATGATCAGAAGAACTTACAGATCTCTGAAATCTGGGCAACACATTTGCCAAAACTACGGTCCAGGACTATATAACCCAGTGACTGCCTCGGACGTCTAGTGAAATAAGACAGACATGCCATCAGGTGCCAAAGCCCAGTATTTAATCTGCCCCGGGGACCCGAAAGCTGGATCTGCTCGTGCAGCTTCATCCGAAACACATCTCACATGGAATTTCACAAGTGGGAAAACCGGCCTAAAACGGGATCGTGAGAAAAAGGCCGCCCCATCTGCCAGCACTGAAGCGGCAGCCACAGCAGCAGCCCTGTGCTGGGAGCCAGGTGGGCGGACGACAGTCCTACGGGGGACACGCGCGCACGGCTGCTGTGTCAGCCCAGCCAGCCACGTTTACCCAAGCAGGGCATGACACGGGCTTCTCACGTGGCACAGTCCAGGTTTGGTGGGGGAATATCACACAGAATAGCCTAGAAATAGGATTCCTTGGGAAGAAAAAAGAAAAACTTAACAACAACAATAAAATTTTACAAAACTACCAATAACCCAAAAACTAAAAAAAAAAAAAAAAAAAAAAAAAAAAAGGANTAGGGATTCTGTGTCTCCCTCTCTCTGTCCCTGCCTCCCTCTCTCTCTCTCTCAAAAATAAACATAATTTTTAAAATATACAAAAAATAAAATAAAATCTTCTAAAAATAAAAATAAAAACCACAGAGCACAGAAAAGAGTTTGAAGATATAAAAATTAGGGAAAGTTAGGTCTAGTGTCTTTTGTCCCTGAAACCAGGAGACTCACAAAGCACTGAAAGAAATTTCATTACAGAAAAGGAACAGTTTAAATGGATTCTGAATTCAAACTATTAAACTACACTCAACCAAATTAGCATATTTTCACAGCTTACATAAATCCTAAATAAATTCTTCTTCATCTGATATTGGTGGCAAAATATCCCACTCAGTCTTAGTTAGGAATCGAGTCTCTCAGCCTCCAACATCATGTGCAGTTAAATCTGAGAAGATGCTATTTCTAACTTTATTCTAGAGCAGTGGTTTTCAACCTTGGCTGCATATTGAAATCACCTGGGGAGCTTTAAAAAAAAAAAAAAAAACAGGGCCTGAAGCCTAACACCAGAGATGCTGATGCAAATTGGTTTAGGATAAGAGGCTGGGAATGAAATGTTTCAAAAGCTCCCAGGTGATTCTCTTGTTTGGTCAAGGTTGAGAACCGCTGTTTTGAAGCTAAGCACTAAGATGCATCACTCCTTCAACAAAATACTGAAACATCTACCTCTCAGGCACATTTCCACACTGCAACTTTCAATCCTTTAAAAAGGGGAAAATATGTATTATTTACAAATACTATCAAATGAAACCTATGTTTCCAAATGCAAGAGATAACCAGATACATCTTTAAAATGTATGCAGGGGCGCCTGGGTGGCTCAGTCGGTTAAGCATCCGACTTCGGCTCAGGTCATGATCTCACGGTTCGTGGGTTCGAGTCCTGCGTCGGGCTCTGTGCTGACTGCCAGCTCAGAGCCTGGAGCCGGTCTCTGGATTCTGTGACTCCCTCTCTCTCTGACCCTCCCCTGCTCACGCTGTCTCTATCTCTCTCTCAAAAATAAATAAAACATTAAAAATTTTTTTAAATAAGAAAAATAAAATGTATGCAACATCCTGGTGGGCTAAGGATTCCTTAAACGATGAGCATAATAGCCACGTTAAATAACACTTCAGAAAGTCATTCTCCAGCTCGCAATTCTGTACCATCGGCATCATCGTGAAGGGTGACCTAATCACCAATCATAAATAGCCTGAAACTGTACATGGCAAAATTAAAAAAAGACAAAAGCAAAACCTATAAACCTCAATGATCTCAGATGTCAGCCAAGAAACGGAAGGAAAAGATTGAAAGAGTTGTTATGAAAGCAATGTATTTTTCTTTTTGGACTGTCATTTTCAATCAGGAGAATGTCAGCATGAGATCTTTCAACTGTAAAAAATTATGTATCATGTGTGCAGCAAACTCTCACCTCTTTTCAAATAAGAGTATCAACAGAGAAAAACTTAAGAAATAGTCAAATATTTCAACTTGTACCCTTTACAAATGAATCAACCAATGTTCCTTGCCATTCAGTTTTGTAGCTACTTTTATAGGACTTTGTATCTGTGTTTATCCAAGTGCAGTCCATTGAAGACAGGATTAGAAATGGGAAAAGTCTAGATAAGACAGGAAAATATTTTTAAGAAATTGGGTGAAGGAGGGGCCTGGGTGGCTCAGTCAGTTGAGCATCCGACTCATGGTTTTGGCTCAGGTCATGGTCTTGCAGTTTCGTGGGTTCAAGCCCTGTATTAGGCCCTACCCTGGCAGTGCAAAGCCTGTTTGGGATTCTCTCTCTCCCTCTTTCTGTCCCTCCCCCACTTGTGCTGTCTCTCTCTCAAAATAAATAAAGAACTTAAAAAAAAGAAGTCAGGAGAACGGGAGCATAAATTCCACGACAGCCCTATTCAGTGTTTGCAGAGCAGTATTTACAAGTAGAGGAAGCAACTGTAAAAAGTAGACAGTCATGGTAGTCGAACAGTGGGTAAATCCCTCGAAATCAGCAGGGAAATCACAAAGGGTAAACATCTACTTGCTGGCCAAAGAGAACGCACATCTCGGGGCCTTCTGGCTTGGTGATGATGTCACAAAGTTGGACACCCTGCAAAAACTGTCCAAACAAAACAGAAGAATTTTGCTTGGACACGTAAGAAGCCGCTGGTATAGTTATCTTCTTCAAAAGAAACAAGGAGAGGAAAAGGAAGGGAAGAATCAAAGTGTGATGCTGAAATACTGTAGGAAAACCCAATGGGGAGGAGCCAATTTCTCCCGCCATCGGCTGAGAAGTTCTTCAGCAAGCTGTAAGAAGAATGCCCTATGACTTCTGGAAGCTCTTAAGTTGCCCTTCATGGAATCGGAACCAGATTCAGCTATCAATAATAGCTGTTTGATCATTTAATTGACTACGATTGGGAGTCCTGGAAAAAGTCAAGTCAAAGACTTCATTAAAAACAGAAACAGGAAGAAATTCTGTCCGCCAATTTATGTTGTTGGAAACCTCCGGGCCAACTTTTAGCACAGCTGCTCTATTTGGCTTCTTCACCAAACAATGAGAAAGTGAGGTCAAATGTGTCTTTTTCTATTTTTGTGGTGACCCCCACCCCCCGCTGGGGGCCAGTCTACAGCCTGGGGTTCTGCCAGGGAACAGCCCTCCTGCAAAAGCGGCCAAAGCCCTGCCTGACACACTCAGACCTTCACCCTGAGTGTTCCACAGTCCTTCTGTTTCCACAGCAGCTAATTAATTGTGGAAATAACCAAACCAAAATAAAGAAGATAACAGAGGAAAGAACAAAATTATTTGTCTCAACCCAAGCCAATAACATTTTCCAGAAGTCTATGTGGGTGGCAAAAGGGAGGTATAAAAAATAAACAAGATGTAACTAAAGTTGTATTCAATCTAGGCATGTTTTCCTCATTTTCTCCTATTCTGAAAATAAGTATGCACTGGGGTTCTCTGTTACTAAGCACATGTAAGTCCAAAAACATGTGTCCTTACAATATTCATTTCTGCTTACTCTTTGGTAAAAAAATGAGGTGTTAAGTATTTTAGCAAACCATTTTTAAAAATCTTTTTTCAGTGTTTATTGAGAGAGAGAGACAGAGCATGAGCAAGGGAGGGGCAGAGAGAGAGGGAGACACAGAATCTGAAGCAGGTTCCAGGCTTTGAGCTGTCAGCACAGAGCCCCATGCAAGGCTCAAACCCACAAACCGTGAAATCATGACCTGAGCCAAAGTCAGACACTCAACCAACAGAGCCACCCAGGCCGACCCAGCAAGTCTTTCTAATACATGTATAAAAGCACTTAAAAAGAAATTCAACTAGTACGTTTATTATCTGAATCAACTGTAACATTTAAATTTGACGTTCCAAAATAAAAATTGTTTTCTCCAGCCAAATCACACTTTTTTCCAACAAATCACAAATCACATGCCAGCTAATGTAACTTTAGAGCTGTAAAAATAAATTAGTTTTGCATATATAATAGTTATTCTCTAATTTCTTAAAAATGTATGTCTTCAAAATATCCAAAATTCTCTTATTCCTAATCCTGCCCTCAGTTGGACTATACTTTGGGAAAAACAAACATCAAGTGTATGAAAATAATTACAAAACTAAGTGTCAAGTTTCAAGCAACAGTACAAAATTTAATGTCTGAGACCTGAAATGCTCAAAATAGTACATTCAGTAAAGTAGGCTTGTATTTTAATGCCATACTCTTGTTGTAAAAGATTGTACAAGAAATCGTCAAATGCAATGTGTTACCACATATGGTAAAGAATGAGTTGGGATATGAATAATTAATCTACTAATTAAAAAATTCTTTGGTTCAAAAAGCATGAAGAAATACTTTCATTTATATAATAAGGAAATCGTACAGCATAGCTTCTAGCTTTTTAAGCTGGCATCCGCAAACCAGTATAATTTTTTTCTACAATAAGCAAGGCTTACAAAAGTATCAATACAATTACAGACATTAGGTAAAACTACACATACACAAAATGTTTTTTTTTTTAAATTTTTAAACCTTGGGGTGCCTGAGTGGCTCAGTCGGTTATGCTTCGGACTTTGGCTCAGGTCATGATCTCACGGCTGGTGACTTCATGCCCCATGTCGGGCTCTGTGCTGACAGCTCAGAGCCTGGAGCCTGCTTCAGATTCTGTGTCTCCCTCTCTCTCTGCCCTTCCCCCACTCATGATTGAGTGATCTCTCTCTCTCAAAAATAAATATTAAAAAATGTAATTTTGGGGGCGCCTGGGTGGCTTAGTCGGTTGGGTGTCCGACTTTCGCTTAAGTCATGATCTTGCGGTTCGTGGGTTTGAGCCCCGCACCGGGCTCTGTGCTGACTGCCAGCTCAGAGCCTGGAGCCTGTTTCAGAGTCTGTTACTCCCTCTCTCTTCTGGCCCTCCCCTGCTCGCACTGTCTCTCTCTCTCTCTCTCTCTCCCCTAGAAATGGATAAAACATTAAAGAAAAAATTTTTTAAATGTTATGTAAAAAAAAGGTAATTTTTTAAACCTCAATTAAAAGGGGCAGAAATGCATTCTAGCTAGAGCTGCTCAGAGGTCCACAAATATTGTAACTTAATTTTAAAAGTATGAAGAAGCCTATGTCAGACAACAACTATTAGGGGATAATTAAACCATTCTCTCAAATGACCATTAGGCAAAATAAACACCTAATGCTTTATTCTCCAAAATAACCTACAAATCATAGCTAATTCATTCTTTTAAAGACAAGTACAGTAAGTAGAGAGAAAGAGAGAAAATGAGAAGGGAGGGAAGAACAGATCAAGAGAAGTAAG
The DNA here is from genome assembly GCF_008692635.1 of Crocuta crocuta. Classification (NCBI taxonomy): domain Eukaryota; kingdom Metazoa; phylum Chordata; class Mammalia; order Carnivora; family Hyaenidae; genus Crocuta; species Crocuta crocuta. The sequence continues at coordinate 2,681,406 of NW_027551572.1, forward strand.
AAATAATAAAATAACATTATAGCAGAAAACCAAAATGAGGGCAGTGACTTTGTTCTGAGGAAAGTAAGCTCTCGATTTATCTATGAATCCTGTCAGTGAAATATCCTTATAAAGATGATATAGGAAGAGAAGGACATATACCAGATTTTTTCCAACTAGAGCCTAAGAAGCTCTTTCATTATGTACACAGGAAACACAGATGGCACCCCATACTCAAATGTATGCACTTACAATAGAATGTTAGTAACCCTACAATACTGGAGTGACTTGACTCTATCCTTAATTATAAGCATAGTTTGCTAGTAATCAGTAAAAATCAGTGATTTTTAAAAGTAACTTCATAAAAAGAACTGATGTTTAAAAACACAGAACCATAGACTTCATTGATAAAAATAAGTTTTGCCATCAAGTAGAATTCCTCACTGAACAAATGAGGAGACTAAGGGCCAGAGGCACAACTGATTCATCTCAAGTCCATGATCCAAGTGAAGAATACGAGCCCTCTGACCGAGGAAGCAATTCTCCCTCCATCACAAGTTTTGGCAATCGGGTAGCCATTGTTTTTTGAAACAATTTTGCTCATATTCGTCACCCATCATATGCTAAAATATTTCAATGATCATTACATATTAGTTCATAATGGAATCACTTAATTGGACCTTTTTTTTCCTTGAAGAAGCAAGCACTTTGCCTGGTCCCAGGGCCACGGTTTCTCTTACACACATAGCATTCCTGCCATAAGAATTAAAATGTATGTTTTGATGGCATTGATGTATATGAAGGAATGAAAAAATGCTACTGAGTTTTCTGTGACTAAGTTCCAAAGATAAGACTAAAAATATGAGAGCTCTAGTCTAGAGAAAAAACATTGAGAAGGATATGGCTAAAGTCTAAAAATCATGAAGTCAAGTAAGGTGATGCATCAAAATGTTCACCAGTTCCTGGGTAAAAATAAAGAAGAGTACCCTGGAGATTGGAAAAAGTGGGTTTTAAGATGAATAAAAGGAAGGACGACTATGACACATTTATGAAACTATCATCTCGTGACAGAGACCCAAAGATGAGTTCAGAAAAAGCAGGTTAATTCTTCACTCATGAAATGGATTTTAAGGGAAGTAAGCGGGCCCTTGAGTAGCATCCCTAACCTTTGAGGCTGACCACAAACCAGAGAACTAAGCTCTTTCAGGAAACCTCAAGGCCATCTGTACATAGAATATACCAGTCGGCATGACAGTGGGTTGGACCCATTTAGGAAGCCTTAAATTCCTACTTAAAAGCAAGGACTGTACACTAGAGAATCTGTCTATACTCTGTTAAACCATGTCTAGATGGAAAAAGTGTTGAAAGACATCCCTAGCTCAAAAAGCTCACCAACCCAATATAAAAATAACAAACTCATTTACCAGTCCCCAGGCTCCTCCCAAAATAGGAATCATCTTTGTTTTCCCATTGCTTGGCTCAGTGTCTAGCATCTAGTAGGGTTTAATAATCACACAGTCAACAAGGTCTGCTCTAAAACTATAAATACCTCCCAGAGTGTGTTAAGCCTATTATATAGTCATTTACAACACTGTAGGATTAAAAAATGTGGGATTAGCAAATCTCAGAAATTACCAAAGCCTCTAGGTTGGGATGGTCAGAAATACAGAACATATCATAACATTCCCTGCTTCCTGGAAAATTAACCACCAAATCATCACACCTAAAGAGATTAGGGTACAGTTACAGGTCAAACTCTAAAACATATATGAAAACTTAAAAGCATGCATAGAAAAAGAATTAGATCAACTAAATGCTATTTGTGTAATACCAAGAAAAAACATTAGGTTAGGGTTTTCTAACCTAATTGCCTAATTGCCTTTGTTCTCTGATATGTACACCCAAAACCCATCTTTCTAATGGGCCTAAGCACAATGTAAAAACTTGTTAAATATTTACCAAATTACTAAATGTATATATATGAGATCTGGAATCAAATTTTTGTTGAGGAATATTATAGTACTCATTTCAACAATATATATTTTGTTTCAATTATCAATTACTTAGCACCAATGATTTCATCTAATGTATTTTTTTTTTTCTTCCCTTCATTCTCAGAGAAGCTGGCTTCAGATATCATGACCACCTGGGATTTCTGGGTGGCTCAGGCACTTAAGCGCCCAACTCTTGATTTCAGCTCAGGTCATGATCTCACGGTACATGAGTTCGAGCCCCACATCAGGCTCTGTGCTGGTAGCATGGAGCCTGCTTGGGATTTTCTCTCTTTCTCTCTCTCTCTCTCCCTCTCTGCCTCTTTGTGCACTATCTCTCTCAAAATAAATTAACTTTAAAAACAAGAAAAAGAAAATAAGGAAGGAAGGAAGGAAGGGAGAAGAAAGAAAGAGTCATGACCATTTGAACCCTTTGTCAGCCAAACCTGACATAAACTCCACATGACCACAGAATCTGACAGGCTGTCCATCTGCCCTGTGAGTGTAAACCCCCCTTTCCTATGGGAGTTGGTGCAAAGGAGCAGGGACAGAGCCGAGGTAGGAAGTGGGAGGCGACAGAGTTTCAGCAGGGGAGGCAGATGTTCGAACTGCCAGCAAATAGTTGATAACTGTGACTTCTATGACATAACACTCACAAGATAAGGATTTCAGTGGTCATTGTTTCTTACAAGAACAATAGCTTCCAGTTAACACACGGCACAGTTTGTGAAATGATGCAGAGCACTGACCTGTACATAATGGGCACACACACACACACACACACACACACACACACACACACACGGAATTAAAGGATTATTAGAATACCGGATGTCCAAACACTGCCAAAATGTGAACCCGCCGAGATAATAAAAGTACAAGCAACAGCAGTATTAGAAAACGAAAGGATTACAACTTCACACCACACAATCTCATGTGCCAATAGCTGGGCCACAAAAGCCTGGCAACATTAGGCAGCCCATAGTGTAAATTCCATTTCTTTTTGTTTGCAAAGGACAAACATCCTAAAGAATCATAGCCATCCCCCCTTTAATCTCTAGAAATATCAAGACATCAAAAGGTCAAGGTTCAAGGGTAAGGAAAGATCAACACAAGAAATCAATACACCTTTTAAATGAAAAGTGGGTAATTATACACATATACTATACTTTCTTAACACAACATGGGCACTAAGAGGGGGAAAAAAAAAAGAGTGAGATAAATAAACTGCTAATAAGCAAACTCATAACTCCTAAAACCTGAGCCAAGCCAGAAAAGCTTCTATGTGCAGCTCTGCCTAAATTACAAGTACTATCTCCAAATGCCACTGTTACTGGTCCCGGTCCCAGGGAAACAGGAAAGGGCGGGGACTGACCCTCCTCCCCTCCTTTCCACCCCCCTCCACCTTACTGCCTCCACTAGGACCCTCCTGTAACTCCCATTGCCGGCAGCAGACTGCTGACAAGAAGCCGACAGAGAGAGAGAATGTGGAGGCTCAGGGCAAACTGGGCCTTGGTAGAGATCAGGGACCACTGCGTCTGCCCAGAAGGCTGGTTCCGGAACTGTCTCAAGTGCTCACAGGTTCCTACAGACCCTGTGTAAATATTGTGCTGGTGCCAACAGGATGCCATGGAACCTCGGACAGAGCACCACAATCAAATACATCATCATGGGCAAATTCGTGAGTGGTATCTCCAGACAGGGCATACTGAAATGTACTCTCCAATGTACTCTCCTCAGTATAGCCTCAGAATCTGAGGACTCCTGGGGCGCCTGGGTGGCTTAGTCGGTTAAGCGTCCGACTTTCGCTTAGGTCATGATCTCACGGTTCGTGGGTTCGAGCCCCGCGTCGGGCTCTGTGCTGACTGCCAGCTCAAGAGTCTGGAGCCTGTTTCAGTCTGTGACTCCCTCTCTCTCTGACCCTCCCCTGTTCACGCTGTCTCCCTCTCTCCTAGAAATAAATAAAACATTAAAAAAAAAAAAAAAAAAAAGAATCTGAGGACTCCTCAAGGGATCTCAGAGATTTTCCAACTCAACTCTCTTTCTAAATAGTACAGTGCAGTTTAGATGACCTGATCAAAGGTAGAAAATAAGTTGGAGGCAGATGCAGGACCTGACTCTCCCCCACAGTTTGTTTAGTGCTTTTTCCACTGGGGGAAAAGTGACCTTCAAAACTGGTCGGGTGACAAAGGCACAATTTTATTGGTCTCTGTAATCACAAGCAACAGAAGGATGCAGCAATAATTTCAGTAAGAGCAAAGAACAGCTGAAGTCTTAAAGAAGGTAAAAAGTAAATATATGCAAATTTGGTGGATTTGGACATTTTCTTTCTTTTTTTTTGAAATTAGCATTAAATTGCGGAAGTCCTTCCTTTAATCTGAGTTAGCTGGCAATCTTTCGCTTCAATCCCAGTGAAATACATGCCTCGTGTAGCCTAATTTAAAATGTGAGGCCAAACAGATCTGGAAAAGTACAGCTTTATCCTTGTACTTAATTTATACTATAGTGTGCTGTAATTAAGCCTGAAATAAAAGCTATATTCTGAGTAAAGACAAAAAGCTCTTGTTAATGAGCTTTTCCCAATGTAGAATACAACAAAAGGCTTCTTCATTTGGAGCCAAATGTCATTATACTTTGTAGCTTGTGTGGAGCTATTGGACTAATATTTGTCCTGGGATTAGGGTTGGGATAACCAATCAGTTAACTCCTCCACTGCAGTTTCCTATTATCCTCAAATAAATGGCCAAAAGGAAAAAAAAAAAAAGAAAGAAAATTGGCAGGCAGAAGGACAACTATATTTATGAGATTAAACTCTCAAACCCTTCACAGTTTGCCGGGCAACTAATAACCATTTGCCAAGCTGTTCATTTAATAATGAGTCAGTTACGCCAAGAGCAAATGTTCCTGCAACCAACCAACGCTACTAGAGTCATACCCACACGGAAAAGCTCCAATCATTTATGTAATGTACGTACTTCATTTAGAGTTAAGAAATACAAGTTGCCACGTACAAGAGACAGACTGCTCTTGTTAGCCAAACGCAAGCCACCCTGCAGTATTCTGAATGACTGAAATGTGTCGGTCATTTTGTAATTTCTCGAAGGCAAAATGACCGACAAACCATTTGGAGAGTAATTCCTGTTTGCATCAGGATTCTAGACAGAGGGCCAGAAGCTCTCCACCCGGCTCGGCACTTACAGTATCACATGGCCTTAGGTCAGCGAACTGCGTCTGCTCCCTGCTTTTCCAAAACAGAGTGTCAGCACTGAGACCATCCCCACCCTGGAATTATGAGGACTGAACAAAATCCTGCTTGTCAAAGCAAAGTAGGTCATACACTATACAACATAATCGGCAGGTACGATATAATTAAGCAGGAGAGGAAAAGCGGTGTGGGCTGCTTTCCAAGAAACACGTGTGTCCAAACAGGAGCGAACACCAAGCTGCCTTTGCTTGCCTTTCACCTGTCTCTCCGGCCCATCTCCACGTACCCAGATGTGAAGAGGAGTAACCAGCAGGGATCCTTCGCTTTTACTTACTAATAGTTCATCCATACTGGTCTGGCATTTTTCCAAGTTGATCCGCTTTATTGCTACACGTTCTTGCCTGGGCTTGCAAAGGGCAGCCTGGACCACAGCAGTAGCTCCGCTGCCTGAAACGAAATAAAGCAACATCAGCTATATGGGGAATGCTGTCTGGTTAATATTCGTAACCCCCTCCATAAATAAAATACCTATTTTTTTAAAAGTCTTCTCCTCAAGGTATTCAGAACATTACCTTTTGACATCTTTGTAAAGCATTTCTAAATCTGAAAATAATTCTTTGTGGGATAAAAAAGGAAAAAGTGTACTGCTCTACAGGCTACAAAAACAGGATCTGTACTCCAGAAGCTACAATCCAGGGGGGCGACCCACATCAAAAAAGCCCACTGCCATATGGCAGGTTCACTGCCGCCCAGAACAAAGGCTGACATAGTAACGGGTCTGAGGTCACAGGGACAAGAGACATGAGCGTCTGAGCACAACAACGCGTGGAGGCCATTACCATCCTTGGCTTCCGGTATTCTCTAACTTCAGTGCCCTTAAAATATCTCAAGCTCTTCTTCCACTTTAGCCCAAACTAAACCACTCCAGCCTGAACTACTTCAGGGTTTCCATGAGATGCTGTGACAACTTATCTGCTCTGAGTGCTCTTTGAGCTTCTTTCTTCTGTACTTGCTCTACAATTAGAAGAACAGGAATCAACCCAAGTATTCTCGTGTTGAAAGCACGACTTTCAACGATGCCAAGCCAAGTGATGCAAATGTGTAATTACAAAAGCTCTCGGCATTCATATGAATTTCCTATTTCTACGGTTTCATGATCATTAGCTAATGCACTCAAACTCCTAGGAGACAGAGTCATGTCATTATCCATATTTTATAAGAGCAAAATGTAGACGTGTAGTGATTTGTGACAGAGCACAAAGAGCTCCTAATCCGATTTATATTCCACAGGGGCAAAAAGACCTCTGGGTTAAGGCATCTCACTTCTGCAGAGAATACCAAAAATCTCCTTCTGATCAGATAAATCCTCTACCCCTGCAAGACTGTCAAGGAGGGAAATAGCTTGCTGATCTCAGGACTGTGTAAAAGAGGGTCAGATCTGACCGTCTACCTTTCTCCTTAAAGCTTTTCTTCTAGGACTACTTCTCTCTCGAATGACTCATCAAATATTAGACAGGGGCGGGGGGAAGCTTTGGGCAATACCGAAGGGAGATCAGTATTAGCTCTCTTACAGATGTGATAGGCAGGTACGACACTTCTAGTGCACACCAATGCTTTCCCACGCCAAGGAAGTGCCCAAGTGGGTTTCTTCAGAGCTGAAATGCTGTCCTTTCTTTCCTCCTGTGATCTCAACATCAGCTCTGGCCCCCTGACCTGGCATCCCAAGCAGATCACCCTATGCTCCAAAACTTCAAGACTCCCATTCCAGAAAGTCCAACCTGTGTTCACCAGGGAAGAAAATCCCCAGGCACTAAACACCCCCTGGATGGTAGGCTCTCTACTCATGCAGTTTTTATTACAAGCTTGTTCATTTTTTATTCCTAGCCTCATTTTATATGTGAGAACACTGGGATTTGGAAAGCTTGCCCAAGCAGCCAAGTGCCTGGGCCGGGGTCTCAGTCAGGTCTTCCAGACTCCAGGCTCCATGCTCTTCCTGCTTCCCATAGGCTAGAGCCCACGCTTCCTTTCCTCGCTTGGCCTGGATCCAGTAAAAAATGGCCTCCATGCCTGAAGAAAAGAGAAATCGCCTAGAGGGAAGATTCAAGTGAGCCTTACTCTCTAGTTCAAGGACAGAGTGCTGTTGTCAGAGGTTGTTAAAAGGGCCTCCCTGTCCCTAATGTCAGTGCCTACCCTATCAGCTTCTATTCCAAGTCCTACCACGTTGGCCTTGGCCCTGCAGATCACAGCATGCTGGGTTCACTCCAGAATGCTCTAGATACCAGAGCCAAATACTACAAAGAGCCCTGCTGATAGTGAAGTGTACTTTCCAGTCAAGGTCTCCAGAACAAGAGACCATCACTGGAGGAGCCACAGAGAAAGTGATAAGTAGCCGGTTAGCCCTGGGCCTGGTATCCAGCAGAGAAATCAACATATGTCTTTAACGGGCTGCTGATGGGAAGCCATTCTTAGCTCTACCTGTTGTAAAGCTCTCCCCAGTTCTACCCCACCCCCCATCCTTAATCCACATCCCAGAACATTTTCAAAGCAGTGGAAGTGAAAACCAGGAAAGATGGAAACAAATTCCCAGAAACGAAACACAAGTGCCTGTAAAATGGGGCTGCCTTCCACAGTCTTTTAAGTCCTTGACTATAAAAAAGTCTCCTGCCTTCCATGGTCATATGCAAGCACATGGACAAATATAAGAATTCTGGAAAGAGAGACAGCAGTAGAGAGAGTCTTTTATCAGAGCTGAGCAACCTCAGAGTTGTTATTACTTAACAACTGTGAGTGACTGAAGAACAACCGGCGCTGTCTCACCTCCTGAAAGAATACACCTGAAACGACTGTCAGAGCATGAACACTCGTAACCACTCACTGGGCGATTTAGGAGATACTGCTTTGACTCCAAAGACTGCCTTCAACCACAGGAGAGATCAAGAGCAATGATAGAGGGGCAGGAAGACTTAAGGACGGTCAAGTCCAGTTCCTGGCATTAGGGATGAGAAAGGGAAGGGAGGCTCACTCTCACCAGAAAGCACCCTGATCCGGATTCCCATTGTTGGAGGCACCCAGGCCACAATGTTTTGTGACAGGAGCCCAGGCTGATTAATATAAAAAAGACCTTCACTGTCTATTCTGATGCCCTGCCCCACTATCATCTGTGGTAAATAATGCCCTACACATTAGAAGTTCTCAACAGCTGCCTAATCAAGTCAAGAGCTAGCTAAGGTAACATTCAACTCAAGAGCCTCTGGTAGGCCACAGTAGCTCCCAAATCTTAGGTTAGTAAGAAGGTTCAGCAAGCATTCTACCCAACCCTGGTAGCAATTTCTCTGTGACACTGGGCCTAATTTCTCTCTAAATCTCAGTTTCCTTGATGGGCATAATAAAATCTACCTGTGAGGCCTAATAACATCCCTGGAAATATCAACTCAATAAATGTTAGGCTTTCTCTGGAATGCATTTCTGTGCCTGCAACGTAAGGGAGGTAGACAGTATCTACAGTGTGCACTATGCCCCGGGGAAAAAGAGAAGGCAAAGTAGTTCCCGGCCAGCACTAAGTATCATTCTGCTTACCAGTAAGACTCAGTCGGTTTAAAAAGGGCAAGAGGAGAGCTAAGCCTGAAAACCAGAGGACTAAGTGATTGCTTAGGTCTGAGACAACATAATGAGTCTAAAACAGAAGAATCCAGAGAATTCTTAAATAGCTATGAATATTCTATAGCTACACTTATTATTGATAATGTACTCTGATATATAAGGTAAAAGTTATTTTTAAAAATCTCTATCTGGACTACATGAATTCATAACTTAGTCCTGCCACATCCTAATTGCTTATCCTTGGGGACACTTGAGTGGCTCAGTCAGCTGAGCATCTGACTGTGGCTCAGCTCATGATCTCATGGCTCGGTTTGTCTGTTGGAGCCCTGCACTGCACTCTCCCTTCAGCATGGAGACTGCTTCGGATCCTCTGTTCCCTTCCCCCTTGCCCTTCCCCACTTGATCTTGTGTACTCTCTCTCTAAAATAAAAACATTAAAAAAAATAAAAAAATAAATAAATGCTTATCCTTGGATGATTTACTTAACTTCTCCATGCCTCAATTTCACCATCTGTATGATGAGATAATAGCATGGGCTCACAGGGTGGCTGTGAGGACCAAATCAACACACGGAAAGCCCATAGAACTGTCCCTAGCAAGTAGGAGGCACGAGTTAAATCTTAAGTTAGTATTACTATTCAGGGAAATTCCACCAAGTCAACTGGTGTCCTGCCAATCTGTTGTCTTAATGCTACATATTTCATAATGTTGATGTACCATAATTCATTCTGCCTTTCTTCTACTGATCAGTTTTCTCTTTATTTCCAATTTTCTGTCCAATATGAATAATGTAACAAAGATCTGGTACTTTAAAATACATGTATTAGTCTTTATTTTCTTATTAATTTTTTTAATGTTTATTTATTTTTGAGGGAGAAAGAGCATGAACATGGGAGGGGCAGAGAGAGAGGGAGACACAGAATTGGAAGCAGGCTCCAGGCTCTGAGTGGTCAGCACAGAGCCCGATGTGGGGCTCGAACCCACAAACCATGAGATCATGACCTGAGCCAAAGTCTGCTGCTTAACCGACTGAGCCACCTAGATGCTCCCAAAATATATGGTTTAGTCTTTATGTTAAAGATTTATATATATTTCTTTATGTCAAAGTAAGGATGTAGCCCAATTGTTCAGTACCCTCTCCTCCTAAATGTCAGGATTTTAAAAATAAACAAAATAGATATTTTATTATCCTATAATGTGTACGGTGGCCAGTAGAAGTTGTTATCACATCCTACTTAAATGAGGAGCACCAAGCCAAAACTTTTAACAAGAGTTTGTCCATCTCTTAGCACCTGAAAGGACTCTTTAATTCTGCTTCCCAGTCCCTCCTCAGTGTGTAGTGTCCAGAGCTGTATCAGGCTTTCTTTTTGGACGTGCTGGTTGGTGGTAGATAATAAACCAAACAAATGGCTTTGGTCCAGCTGATGACTCCTTCCAATTCTCTGATTACCCAACTTACTCTATGTGCTCTATTTATATCATGTGTCCAACCTCAAAGCCAACAAGGCAGGTCAAGGTCACACGAGAAGCTGGCCAGTGTGTGAATGGACACACACATGAGTTCTGCAGGCACACAGCTGCCATTCTGTCTCCACTAATGTCACCATGTAAGCTCGCTCGCTAAGGTTCTAATTTTTGCAGAGAAGCTGAAAACTCAGAATTTTGTTTGAGACCTCCTAGTATGATACGGTTAGCAATTAATGTTTTAGACAGAAAAGCATTGTGAGTCACATAAAATCTTGCCGCATGCTGTATTTTGCCTCCCTGTGTTACTACTATTTGGCTTCAAAGGTGTACCCTTCCTTACCTGATGGTCCATTTTTTTAATTATTAGCTTTCACAGAAGAAGTTGTCATTCTTTTAGGTCAAAAATGATCACATTTGATTCAACATAACATATGCACGTACTCAGGACACGGGCCTAAACTGATTTACTACGTGTCACCATGTCACCACCCACCTCATCCTACTATTTCCCACAAAGACAAAACTCTCAGAGCTATTTGCCTGTCATTTGGTGTATCCTATGTGAAAGGAACAGCACAGTAAACTCTCAAGTCAAACACTCAGAACAGAAACAATGAGACAGGTGTTAGTGTAATCCACTATATGGGTTCCTTAACAAAAGAAGACACTACTGCTAAGGGTATAAAGGGGGTACACAGACTGTGTATACACCAGGCAGCACACAGCAAGGCCACATTTCTCAAGGAAGCTACAAGCAGGGACCCTCCTGACTGACTTGGTTTGTGTTACAACCAAGCTGGTGAGTTATGTATTTCTGCTTCCCTCAAAGGCACCAGTTGGTGGACCCACCTTCTGGGCTTGCTGGAGCAGACTCAGAGCTCACAGGGATGGAAGGATGGAGGGGGGGGAGGGGAGAGGGGAGAGAGGGAGGACGGACGGACAGGCAGGCCACTGAGGCTTACCTTTCACCACGGATCTGGACAAACTCCCGTAACTTACCTGGGAAAGCCTAGCTTGTTGGAACCTTTAGAGGTCACAGACCTCACCAAAGAAAAGCAGCACTTGTATATAACTCAGCAAGAACCATCTGATAATGCCACAGAAAAACAGAAAGTAGCCTGGGGATCTGATCTTGAGAGAGATAGGGGGGAACTGGGATGTGGAATCAAATTGAAGTGAATGTCAATAAACTCACCTTGGGCCTCAAGCTACATCTAAAGCAACAATCAGGAAAAAAACAAAACAAAACAAAACAAAAAAAACATAGAAAAACCCTGCACTATACTTACTAAATTCAGGAAGTGCATGGATTGGGATTACCTGATATAAATGAAATAAATAATAAATATGGGGGGGTGCAAGTAAACTCTAGGCCTCTGGTTAAAGAGGACTGGTAAGTACATGATAAGGAATTATTAAATAACAGACTCTTATTCCCATCGAATTCAATTGACTGATACTGGGATTTACTACTGGACATTTTTTGTTTTCTTAATGATATACAATAGATTAAAAAAAAAACACTCTGAACATGATTACTTGCCAGTTTAAAAAAAAAAAAAAAAACTTCATTAGTCTGAAGAGCACTTATGTAAGGGTTAGACCCCTAAAGCTGAAACTCTTCTAGGATTCTAGCCCTGATGCTGATCTGAAACCTGGAGGAAACATCTCTTGTCTGTAAATGTGCAATTTATTTGCCAAGGTAAAGAACATACTCCTTCGCAGGGGTGGGGGCGTGTGACCACCTAGCCCCAGGAATTGGGGGGCAATCGTCTGAGCCTGGCCTTCTCCAACACCCGCAGGCAGAGTTAGTCATTTCCTCTCAGCTCCTGAAGACTGGTGCACTTCCGTGACCCTGGGGCGCTCTTCATCCGTCTTATTACTCCCCATCAGCCTTTCCACCCAGGCCCCTGCCCGGAGCAGGAGGCCCTCAATGAGCCTTTGCTAAGTGAATAAAAACTCACGTCAACCCATCCCTGGGGAGGCCGCCTATCCACAAGGGAAGGGAAGCTGTCTTCTACACAAAGAACACTTGGCCCTGGCCGACTATACAATCTAGAAGCAAGGAGGAAGTGCGATTTTACTCAGTTTGTTATCTCTGAAAGGCTCTTCGTGTGTGTTTTGAGTAGGTGGCTGGTGGATGTGGCAGTTAACTTCAAGAACAGGCCTCGGGAGGCTCTCTGCCTGAAGGCATTTTTGATCCGCAGAACATCTGTTTTAATTTTGGAGTCAAGGGGTTCCAGGAAAGCTCAGACTGAAGAGCAGTGTTCCACAGAATGGGTCAGGAGCCTCAATTTTTAAAAGCCAAATCCCCCGGCCACTTCTTGGCACGTAGGCGCCACACAAAATGAGGAGCTAATAGAGTGCAGCCTCTGATGATTCCGCCTGAGTATAAAGTAGTGACCTAAAGCATGTGACAACATGAAGAGGCGATGGAGCCACCAGCAGTCCCCCAAATCCGCCTTAGGAACCACCGCGTCAGGCCCTAGACTGCAAGAGGGACACATTCCTACAGAAAGGATTTGATTTGTATATTCATTGAAAGGTCGAATTCAAGTCCTTGCCCCCTGCAAACTCAAAGCCCCATGATCTGGCAGGATTGAAAAACTTCCTGTTCTGCTCGGAGGGGGCAATTCAACCCCTCCCAGCAAAACCCACTCATTCTACTGATTAAATCAATCAAACAGAAGCCAACATTCCACAGAGGAATGTCCACTGCAATTCATACAGATAAACAGATACACCCACTGGCAAAGGCCAGAAGACACAAGTGTGCTGTTCTAACAGGGTGTTTCTCACACGGTGTCTCCCATTCCTCCCGGCTCCAACCTTAAGCCACCTGGAAATGGGAAAGGCTGCACATGCAAAAAGAAGGGTCTGTCTCTACTTCAAGGCCAGTCCCGTGCATCCCATCTCAGATGTATGCATGCTGCCTTTGTACAAACAAGAAAAAGGAACCCCTCTGAATGGACACAAAGCTGGATGTGCCGGGCCGGATAAGTGGACAATGCACAATGAGGGGGGAATCTCCTTTCGCCCAGTTAATTGCACCCCAGCTCACTGGGCTAAACAAGGCTGGCTGGTCAGCCTCCAGGGGCAATGTACAACCTTGGTGGTCTTCGGAAAAAGATTAGCATGTCCTGTATGCTATAGCACCCATCCTATAAAAAAAAAAAAAAAAAGTAAAATGTGTTTCTAGACCCCAGAACAACAACCTCACACCTAAGACATAGCCCCCACAAGACGTCCCTGATCGGGGTAGATTTTCTTAAAGCCTCTGAGACGGAGTAACTGCATTTGGAACATTTAAGATACCTGTTTGAAAAACAGATTCTTGAGCCCATATCCAACCTATTGCCTCAGAATGATTAAACCTGGAAGGATAAGTGTATATTTAACAAGTATCTCCGGTGAGTCCCCTATACTCTCAAATTTGAAAACCATGGTTTCTGGCTATCAGCTTGCTTTTCCGAACCTCCCCTGACAGGGCACAGGAAGATTTATCAGTCAGGAGCCAGTCAGAAAAACAGAAACAAAGTGAGCTATTGCAACAGATATTATTTGACATAAAGAAATGAAAAGACTGAGTAATTGAGCAAAACTGCAGGAACCAGCTCCCACCACTGGAGGGGGGCCCCGTGGGGGAATCAGAGGGACGAGGTGTGGTTATCGGAACCTAACAGTTGAGAGGAGGAGACCCACAGGGCTGGGACTAGACCTCTGAGGGGCAGATGCTAGCACCTCGGGACCCTCCTGGAAGGTCCACATGGGGCTGAGACTCAAACTTGTGAGGATGGCCAGGTGATGGGTTCTCCAAGGGGTCCAGGAGGCTGGTTCTAGGATGTAGCAAGGAGCCGGAGACAGGTACCGACTGTGGCTAGCAGAGTGAAAGACCTTTTCTGGAACAAGGCTGACAAGCACAGCAAGCCAATGCAATGCATCATGTCTCTTCTGCCTCCTCCAGCCTCCCAGAAGCCCTCCAGCAGCCCCTATTAGCAGAGCTTAACAGAGAAACAGTAGGCAGAGGAGGCATGTAGCTTGCCGAGTAACAGCCCAATATACAAGCCCATCTAGGAAGGTCTACGGTACTTAGAGACAATCACTTAATAAGGAGCCAAAGGAGCATGACTTCCATCAGCTCTAACAAGAGGCTGGTGCCTATTCCAAGCTCCATCTAGCAAGGGCCAGCCTTGTTCTTTTAATTCTCATTCATTCTGTTTTCAAACACATTCCTAAAATGACCCCTTTGAATATCTAACACTCCCAAAATGTTCAGTCTGTACTTAAAACTCCAAGTCCATTCTACTTTTTTTTTTTTTTGGAACAATCATGGATTTTTTTAAACTTTATTTATTTTGGGGGGTGGGGCGGGAGGGACAGAGAGAGAAGGAGAGAGAGAATCCCAAGTAGACTCCATGCTGTCAGCACAGAGCCCAATGCGGGACTTGAACTCACAAACCGTGAGATCATGACCTGAGCTGAAATCAAGAGTCAGATGCTTAACCAACTGAGCCACGCAGGCGCCCCGCCCTATCCTACTTTCTTCTGCTCATGTAGTAGTTATGAGTGGGGGTCTAGGGCCTTACAGCCCTACCAGCTATGTGACCTTGGTTAAGTTGCTTTGTACATCTGTGCCTCAGTTTCCTCAGTTATAAAAAGGGAATGACAACTGTAGCTACCTCACAGGATGTCTGTAAATATTATGTGAGATAATAAAAACATAACAATATAAATGAACATGTCTGGCACATAAGTAGCTAATTATGTTTTGACTGTATTAATATTATCAACAGCATAATTATCCCAGACATCTGAATAGAAACTAGAACTGGGTCTACTATAGTTTCTTTAAAAAATGCCTTTTTAAAAAATAAAATGCCCTTTTATCGCCCTCCCCTAAGATTACCTCTGCTCCCACAGAGCCCCAATTCTTATAATTTTCTGTGAAGTTAACTCCACCTCTTCCAACCCTATTCCTGGTGGCCAGCACTGACAACTAATGTTTATACCACAGTGATTGGGTGTACAGACAAGTATGCAAGGGAATGATTCATTGTTCAAGATCCACTTCTCTGGTAAATATCCGTAGCTACCACATCCATGAGGCAGCAAGTAACTAAAACAATTCTCCTCGCTCAAGGTCAGAGGGGAAAAAAATGTGCACCCATGTTAATGCCACCCCACCCTCACCCCTCCATCTGACTGGACTTTACTCATAATCCCATTTTTGCTTATTTGGTCTCCCCTGGCAACCTGAGGCTCTCCCCCAAGGTATGCCACACAAGAGGAGGGAAGGGCAACCCTAAAGGGTAGAGGTCTTCCCTGCCCTTTTCTCTTGACACACTCTTCACCCAGATGGTGGGGGATGATGCCACAGTCTGACATGATAGCAGAACAGAGGTACAAGGGAGTGCCCATTACAGGAATGAAAAGGTTCAGAGCAGTGGAAAGCAGTGTCTTGTCAATCCCAGGGGAGCCGGAGCACAGCTAAGTGAGAAAGACAACGAAGAAGCGACCCACAAAGAGCACTTGTTGCCACTCAGGCTCTGACGGAAGCAGCAGCGTGCTGTCAATCCCTGCCTCCACGGGCCGGCGTGGGGCCCACGGGTCCCCACATGGAAGTGCTTGCAAGGATCCCACATTGCCATCAGGGGGAGCCTGGCAGGACATGAGAACTCTCCCTCCCCTGGTTCTGAGGCTGGGGGCCAAAAAGTTAGAGAACAACGTAGGAATTGGAAAATGTGCGGATAGTGTGAGGGGTCACCTGGGTCTCCCATGAAAATGTAGATGCTGACTCAGGAGATCCTGAGTCAGCAGCCGGTCCATGGACGGCACTCTGAATTGCTAGAGCCCAGGGGAGGTAGCTGACCCAAACCTCCCACAAAGGTGCCTGGAGTCCAGCTCCTAACAAAGGAGTAGAGAGTTCAGAAACCTCCAGACCCACCTCCTCACACCCTGTGGCTGGCCGGGAAGGGCGGCATGGGAAGGCAGATGCCAGAGGAGTCCAGGATAAGAGGCACCACCAGCCTGGGGAAGAGGCTCCCTGGCCTGCAGGAGTCCAGGGAAGCAAATCCTCTCCAGGGCACCCTACTTAGTAGCTGTATGTGGATTTAGCTCTTCAGAAATGAAGATTCAACACACTTCGCCTTAGCATTTAAGCTTATTATTTTATTTTTTAGGTACATTTTCAGAAACTGGCTACAAATGAAAGATGAGGCCAACTCTACCTTCCTGCCTCGGGAGACAGAGTGTAATTTTACTTCAAAATTGTTTCTAGCAACTACGACTGAAATTAACTTGGGCTCCGGTTATCTGGAAATGTATTCCATTAATGCAGAAAACATGATTCTTCAAATACTATGGGTAACTAAGGGTACACAGTAAACAAAGGTGAACAGTCAGATCACTGTAAATGCTTTATATAACACACATTAAACTTTATAGTAACACTAGTATGTCTAAATTGAACATATGAAAATTACCTGGTGTGATCTTTCAGGAAAAAGAATTATTACAAATACTAATTTTGTTTATTGTTTTTTGGAAGTGCTTTCTTGCTGCATGAGGCACAGGTCCCCAGATCTGTGACCGTATGTCTAACTGGAAGCAGGTATGTGATCCATGAAGGGCTGCTAAGGATGACATGAGCTGCAATATGATGTGCAGTCATCCATTTATCACCTTTTTTTAGACAGCTAGGCTGATTTGATTGAAAAGTACCCATTACTTTGATCTTTTAAGAGAGAAACTCCTTTATCTCCATCCTGTGTCATTTACCCAACAAACAATAGGAAGTGTTTAGTTTTATGTATTTGCTGTCAGGTTTTTGGTTAACTCATGTCTCTACCTTGAACTCTAAGCTCTCAGAGGGCAGTTGCCTGCACTCTCAGTGTGCCTTTGTTCAATGTCAGCAAGACCTCTCCTGCACATAATTTAAGAAAAACCTATCGGCCAGGCCTGCAGGTCTAGGCTCCCAGCTGTTGGCCCACTAGTACCAGTGTATGGACCAAAATTCTGAAAATGCCTGTTTCAGATTTAATCTCCTCATATATCAATTAGCTTCACATTACTTCAGCCATTCCAGTCCCAGTCAGGAGACCAAAATGGATACATAGGTATAACAACTCCACCAGCATTAATGTGAATGGAGTGGGAAGAACAATCAAAAGCACATGATCTGCTAACTGCACAATAATTGCAACAGTGCCTTCAACACACACAGAATAACAGCATCTCAAAGTTGAAAAGAACTTCGGTTTTCAGCTCAATCACATGACAAAGACTGTTTATTTATTTAAAAGACTTTACTGAGCTTCTAAGAATATACTGGCCACTACTTAAGGTGCTGGAAAGGAGGCAGACAGCAAAAAGTGCGTGCCCTCCAGGAGTTTACATTTTAGTTGGAGTGACAGGCCTAGATTGTTCCAAAAGTCATGAGTAAGAATTTGATTCTGTGATAAGTGCTATGACAAAATAAAATAGGTATTATAGCAATTTGTGGGAAGATCACTGGGGCTATGACAGGCAAGGAAGCCTCTCTGAGGTGGGGACATCTGGGCTGGTGAGAAGTAGCCACAAAGATCCGTGGGTGGAACACCCCAAGAAAAGGGCAGCACATGCAAAGGGCCTGAGGCAGGAAATGAGTCTGGAGAGTTCAAGGGACAGAGAAAAGGGTAGTGTGGTTAAAGCTTGTTGATGGGAGAGGGTAGGTGGAAAAATAGATGGTCAGGGTGGCAGACAGGGAACTAAACACATAGAAAGAGCCCTATAGGCCAAAATAAGTGCTTTGGAGAATTCTGACAGGAACTACCGGCTCACATTTTATAATGCTCACTCTGGCTACTTTAACATAAGTTGTAATATGAGGCAAGAGCAGATGCAGCTTGACTGGTTAGGCAGTTGCCAGAGATGTGCAGGCACAAAATAATGGCCAAAGCTAGGATGGCTGAAGAGGAAAGGGAGAAAAGTGGCTGGATTAGGGATAATACGTGGAGGTAGCGCCAGAGGATTAGCTGACTGATTAGATGTTAACTAGGGGAGGGAGGAGGACATTTAGGAAGTAAAAAAACTGCACACATGGATTACCTCCACTATCATCATCACTGCATTTTTTTAAAAGTTTTTAATGTTTTATTTATTTCTAGGAGAGAGAGAAAGAGACAGCGTGAGCAGGGGAGGGTCAGAGAGAGAGGGAGTCACAGACTCTGAAACAGGCTCCAGGCTCTGAGCTGGCAGTCAGCACAGAGCCCGACGCGGGGCTCGAACCCACGAACCGCGAGATCATGGCCTAAGCGAAAGTCGGACGCTCAACTGACTAAGCCACCCAGGCGCCCCAATCACTGCATTTTGTAACAAACAGACTTGATTCTCTCTTTACTTTCACCCTTTCCAAAACCCTGCCACCAGACCTATCCCTGCACCAGAACGCATTCTGCTTACTCCCGGGGACACCTTAAAAAGCTTGGGCCACCATGCATGTGTTCAACCAACCTCCAAAGTCAAGAAAAGGAAGGGTGAGGATGCAGGAGACTGAGATGGGGAAACCAGGATGCGCCCATCTCCCATTTACTGAGAAGACGCAAGCACGGGAGGCGGGTGTGTTTCCGCATATTCAAGAGATGTTTTCAGGGAGAAAAAGAATTGTTCAGTCATCTCCTACAAATGAATATTTGTGTGTACTGCCTCTTATGAAGAAACATTTTTTTAAAACCAGAAAAAGAAATATAAATATTTGGTATTTGGAGGCATTTTTTTGGGTCCATCCCACTCTTTTTTTTTTTTGGAGGCTCAAAAGAAATAATTAACCAGCCCAATGAAAGCTTTTTTCCTCCCTTCTTTAAAATTAAACCATGCTAAACAGCAATGACAAAGAGTATTCCAAATATTTTTTTTAAATCCCGTTACCCAAACACAACTACTTCATGACTGCATATTAAATTCTACTCCTTATTCATACACACACATACATACACTCACATAGACACAGTCACAATAATTATGGCCCCGTGTTCTGCTGTTTGCATTGTGAATTAGACTGTAAACATTTTTTCATGTTTCTAAAATTTTTTTAATGTTTGTTTATTTTTTGAGAGAAAGAGAGAGCAAGAGCAGGGGAGAGGCAGAGAGAGAGACATGGAATCCTAAGCAGGCTCCAGGCTCTGCGGTCAGCACTGAACCTGATGCAGGACCTGAACTCACGAACCTGAGCTGAAGTTGGACGCTTAACCAACTGAGCCACCCAGACACCCCTCGTTTCTAAAACATGTTTATAATTACACTAGTTGCAACATAACATCCCAACAGGTTACTGAACCATAAACTATAGCCTTTAGCCCTGAGATTGGCCAATTGAATCTTCTGTTCTCAGTTCTGCAAAATTTCAAAGGGATAAGCCACCTTTGATGCAAATAAAGGCTAAAACAATGCCAAACCCAGAAGCTTCAAGGCTCTTATAAAGTCTTTGTAAACTCATTAAATTGCTTATAAAATCATTTCTCTGTCAATGATTTGCCAAACCAAGTGAGTAAAAAGAAATACATCAATTTCATTCAGGGATTATTTACCTAGGATACTAGAATAACTCACAAAGCACAACAGGAATGGGCTGAGCTGCACCCCAGAGTATGCACTGTTTTGTTTCTTTCCTTAATGAGTGAATGGAATACGGACTTAGAGGACCATCACCTTCTCTGCACTGTGATTTTGCCAAAGTCTTACCAGCCTTCATTAGGTAAGTCCACAGATGGAACACCACAAAGAGATAGCTCTGAATGCTCTAAGTATGGTCCTCCATTAAAACAGTTTCCTGTATTTAATCATGTGTGGGTAACTACATAAATATATAACACAAATAAATGTCACATAGAGGGAACACTGTACAGTATTCTAAAGGTGTCGTTCCTTTAGGGCTTCAGAACCCCTCGAGGCATGGCTAAAAAGTGTCACATGCTATGCAATCGCCATCTCCCAGCTGTCCCCCAGAGTCTTCGCTCTGGCATTGTATTTTAGGCAGTGCTAAAAGTGGCAGAGGGCAAGGGGGAACATCAGGGGGCTTTAACTTCAGAAAGTGTTTAATATATCCCTTGATAATCTGACACTGAAAGGGTTGTACCATGTGGCAGACATGAGATGGGCCTGACACCACTCAAGTTTGTTCTCAGCTTTAAAAGGAAGCCAGCAGCAGCCTTTCTGTGGAGACTCCCAAAAGCCTAGGACACCAGAATGTCACCTTTTCCATGTATTGTACTCACTAGCCTCAAGCTCTAAGTCCAACTATTTCAGGAGAATGTCTGAATGAGAAAACGAGATGGCATTCTACAGGCAAGATCCCATCGTGGGACCCCTTAACTCGATCCTGGATAACTAAAAAAAATCGTTCAGTTTTACACACTATATCATATTTTAAAGTCACTGGTAATAAGCACCACTTCAAAGAATTCCATGATGATTCCCTGTATTCTAGCATTATGTCAGTGCAGACTTTCACATCTGCTGCCGAGACTTACACCGGACAAAACCTCCAAAGGACGTCCAAATTCTTGGGACAACTGGTATTCAGCCATATCCAATACTGCTTCAAATAATGAAGCTGTCAGCAGGGTCTTGGAATTGTTTGGGCTATGAGAGTATCTGGACATCGTATCATGTTTCACGATGGTATCCGACCTGCATTACAATTCCTCATATCCTCCAGCGAGAAGCGAAATGACCAAGCAGGGCCAATGAAATAGTGTTCTATTTTCCAACTACCTTAGTTTCTCTCTTGATCTTTAAAGTAATATTTTCCTGAAATTTTTTAAATATATGGATCAAAAACTTTGTATCAAAATATTTCAGAAGCGTGAAGGGCTACAACTGATTAAGCAGGTGGGGAAAAAAAGCAATTCCTGGCAGTATTAAATGCTGTGTCACTAGTCTCAGAGCTCAGCACACTTCAAGTCTACAGGACACAACCATTCACAACTACCATCTTACCCTCAACTCCGAAACAAATGTGCTTAAAGAATACAAGTTAAAACTGGAAATTAAAAAAAAACAAACCATTCAGTTAAACAGATTCTTTCTCATTTTCTACTACCATTTAACATTAATTAAACATTCACCTTTTATTTTATTAAGTGCTACATTTAATGATTTTTTTCACCTTTTATTTTCATACCAGTTTATAAATAATTATGTTTCCTCTATTCCTCTTAGTTTTATTATGATGAAATACACAGAAATGTCTACCTACCATGGGCTCAGAGACAGAACAATTTCCTGTAGCTCAGGTAGGCTAAGACTTACTGACAAACAGCTTATATGTGGGATTGATAAACACCAACCCAGGACAACCTGACTCTTGGTCTATACACTTTTGATGTAAGATTCACATTCACAGTTTCTTTTTTTTTTCCTTTCATAGTTTATTGTCAAGTTCGTTTCCATATAACACCCAGTGCTCATCCNCCTTCCCCTCCCCCCCCACCCCCATTAGCCCTCAGTTTGTTCTCGGCATTCGAGTCTCTCATGGTTTGCCTCCCTCCCTCTCCCCAACCATCTCTCCCCTTCTTCTCCCCCATGGTCCTCCGTCATGTCTCTCCTAATCCTCCCATAAGTGGAAGCATATGGTATCTGTCCTTCTCTGTCTGACTTATCAAACTCAATACATTCAACTGACAGGACTTTAAAGAGTTCTTGGGAGGAGGGGGCGGAGGAATACCAACAAGGAGTTAAAACTTTAAAGGCACGTCTCACATGGTTTACTTTTTCCAACTACACTCCCCAGTTGACTTTTGATTTCTACCTCACACTTCCATTTATTAAATAAATGATGGAAATTCCTTCCAAGATTTTCTTTTTAAATATTTTGGATTCGCAGCCCATACCACAGAGGCCAAACCTTAAGCTAGCAGGAGACGCTGTGCCTAACAGAAAAGTGTGGGGAAAGCCTATCCCACAGAAAGGCATTTCTCCGAGAACACATGCAGGCCCAGAACTGCGGCACAGGAGAAGCACTAAAATGTATCTCTAGGCAAACCTGGGACGTTTATTTTGTCATTATGTCAAGAAATTACAAACATTCACTTCAGGAGTTAGCAATCTCTGGTCATCACAGGCCCACTCAGTGAGCCAGCCACCCACCTTCCATCCTCGGTTGCAAAAAAGAGACTCTGTAAAATATTAATATGGTCAATATTCTAGGTTCCCAGGCACCGTTCAACAAAAGAAGAAACTAGACACAAAATAATCTGCAAGTGAGTGGAATCTGGTCGTTTTTATCCCATTCCTGTCCACATTTCACTTCTTTTCCCCCAAAGTCTCCCGAAACCCTCAGTGAGAATAAACACCAAACTCCCTCCCCAACCTGCCCCCTCCCCACCCCAAATCACAATTCCATCAGCCAATGAACAAGGAGATTTTCCCAGCCTGGGTTCCTGAATTGGTTCCCAAAAGACTTGGGACTCAGAGTCAAAATAATGTTTAAGGAGACCATCCAATAAAAAGATATTTCCAGTTGCCATTAAAGCAAGAACAAAGAACAGTTTTGTCCTGCTTAAAACAGCCCTAACAGACTATCCTCTGTCAATGGCCCCAGAGAAACAGAAAACAGAAAACAGGAGAGGCTTCCTGAGAAGGCTGAGGCCCCTCCTTTGTGCCCGCCTGGCAGCCACACAGCCAGCACTGCTCCCAGCGTTCCCTGTGAACCAGCTGCATCAGACCCACCTGAGCACCTGTGAAAAAGAAAAATGCCTGCATCTGGTCAAACTTCCCAAATAGAATCTCTGGGGTGGTAGCTTGAGGACCTGTATTCCTTAACAGGCTCCGTGGGAACTCCTCTACACAACAGTTTGAAAACCACCCTCAAATTCAAACTACTTCTGTAGGTTTCCCAAAGTGTGGACTATCTTCTCCAACTCAAATCACAGACACAGTAAATGAAATCACAAGTGTCATTTATTTGCAAGTGCTAATGGTCATTCATACAGATGTAGTCCCATTCACTTTTACTACAAACACCCCTATGAAGTGTTTCACTCCCATTTTATCCCTGAGGAAACAGAGACCCAAGATCAAACTTTTCATAAGTGGCAGAGTAAAGATGTGTATCCAGGCCTCTCTGACACTGAAACGTTTTCCTTCCACATGCCTCTCCCTGAGAAGCAGCAGAAGTCACCACTGTCTTGTTCTTCTGCTGGGCATTTGCACTGTTAGTCATGATCCTCCCCACCAAAATTCTACCCCAAAGATAACCACTTCCATCATACACGGCATTGTCCCAACTGTTAGGAAGTTCTAGATGGAGTTACTACAATTTAATGGACAGAATACTTGAAAAATTTGGAAAACATCTGGAGAGATTAAGAACAGAGAAATGAGGTTCTAAGACAAGTTTAACAGTTAACTGAGATCAGGGTGGGAGAACAGGATCATATGCAGATGACAGTGGAGCACACACTTTCATCTCCACTTCAGAGCAACTAACTGAAGCATAAGAGACTTAGGTTAGATGTGCAGATGAACTTTCTGACAGGGAACAGTATAATAATGGCATGGAGGTTGCATAATACCATTGCTGGGAAGATTTAAAAAAAAAAAAAAAAAGCATCTTTAGATCTAGGGCAGGGCTTCTCAAACTTTAGACACTGACAAATGTCCCAGAGGATATAGGAAGAGGGGGTCAAAATCTCCCTCACTGGAGAAGCATATCTCTAAGGGTTAGAGGGTCTCTGCCTAAAAGAGGGGAGTGAGAGGAAGAATGGAGAAACCAGATGTCCTTTCCTGGCCAACGCAGTAAGGGAGAACTGAAATTGTCTGAGGGGAAAATCAAGGAACCTGGATTACCCAGAAACTGTCTGAGATGGGCAAGAATCAACTGCCCTCATGAAAATGACAGGAAGGAGGAAATGGAGACAAAGGAAAGGAAGAGGAATCACTTCGCCTTATGGGGTCCCACTTCGCCTTATGGAATCCACAGACCTCGGTTCCTAGGAAGGGGTTCTAGCCGAGGCTGAGTTTATGAGAAGGACACGTCAG
This sequence comes from Crocuta crocuta, assembly GCF_008692635.1. Taxonomy (NCBI): domain Eukaryota; kingdom Metazoa; phylum Chordata; class Mammalia; order Carnivora; family Hyaenidae; genus Crocuta; species Crocuta crocuta. The sequence goes on from NW_027551572.1 coordinate 2,705,664, forward strand.
AGCTGTTGTCAATGTCAGAGCTGGGGCTTCTTATCGTTTTAAATGGCGTTGACGTGACACCGAGATTGAACACTCCGGAATGTGGAACACAGAGCCTTCTCTCTCGTCAAGGCCTGCAGCCCCTTCAAAACACACGAAAAGGTTAAGACTAGAGGGGCACCTGGATGGCTCAGTCGGTTAAGTGTCTGACTTCGGCTCAGGTCATGATCTCACGGTTTGTGGGTTCGAGCCCCGTGTCAGGCTCTGTGCTGACAGCTAGCTCAGAGCCTGGAGCCTGTTTCAGATTCTGTATCCCCCTCTCTCTCTGACCCTCCCCTGCTCACGCTGTCTCTCTCTCTCTCTCAAATATAAATTAAAAAACCTTTTAAAAAAATTAAAAAAAGAAAGAAAAGGTTAAGACTGGGAAAATAAACGTGCTCTTGAAATGCCTGTGAAAGGCACCCCACGCTTGCACAGCAAACAACTACGGGAACTCTGGGAGGCTTAAAAGGGACAGGCTAGTTGTCAATCAGCAAGTAGTGCCTAATACCCAGGGTGCTATGACAGGAACCGTACACAAACAAGGTCACCACACCTGGCCTTGCCCTGGGGATAGACAGTTTAAAGCAACTTTAAAAGCAGGCACCAAAGAGTTATGAACAAGGGGTGTTTTCTGTGCCTGCCAAGGCTGTCCCACAATGTCTCCTCAAAACAACAGAAAGAACCTGTGACGCAAATAGGGAAGCCAGGTAAACTGGCAAGAAATCTATCCAGAGCAGGAATACACGTGCCTCAGCCTCCTGCCCGGGAAAGCCAAGGTGAAGACGCAGGGAACGCCCAATCCTGGGTCCACAGCCACCCCACCTGGAGGCTGGCAGGAACCATACTGCAGGTCAGCCAACGTTCACTAGTGACCAAGCATGACAGCATTCAGGTCAACAGAAGAGAGAAGCCTTAGCCCTTCTAAACATTTTTCCTGTCCCCATACTCAGATCTGAATTAGGCATAAAAGCAGTTGAGAGAGAAAGAGATCATTCTTCCTAGTTCTTTATTTGCCACTTCAGATGCTAAAGATGCAAACCTTCCCCGAAGGCAAATTTTAAATCCTTGGATGTTCTTTCTCACTACATACAACAAAATTCTCTTGGCAAGTTTTTTAGGCTCTCCTTTGTGTGTGTTCAGCAAACAAATTCTTTGAATAATGGTATAAGCCAAACATAATTACAAAGGTAAACAAGCTTAGTTAAAAGTGATATTTGCACTAAAGTTTACTGTAAAATGCATAGAAAAAGCACTAAGATGGGTTGATGGATGGACAGAGTATGTGGACAGATGGATACATGATAAAGCAAGTGTGGTAACATATTAATGGCAGACTATAGGTGATGGGTATATGGGTATTCACTGTAAACTTCTCTAACTTTGCGGCATGTTTGAAAAATTTTCATAAGAAAATGTTGAAAGCAATTGTTTTTATAACCCTGCAGCATTTACCTTGGAATAATATGTAAAGACAAGGGGGAATTAATAATATTGAATAGAGATAACAGGATATAAAACATCATGTACAATATAATCCCAATTTTGTGAATATCAATAAACACCAAAATGCTGTTTTATTTTTTGAAGGTGGAATTATGAGTGACTTTTATTTTCTTCTTTGTGCTTTTCCTATATTTTAACCAATTTTTCTTCAATGAACATTTATTATTTTAGAATTTAAAAATTTACTTTATATTGGGGTGCCCGGCTGGCTCAGTCGGTTAAGTATCTGACTTCGGCTCTGGTGAGCCCATGGTTCATGTGCTGACAGCTCAGAGCCTGGAGCCTGCTTTGGAGTCTGTGTCTCCCTCTCCCTCTCCCCGACTTGTGCTCGCTCCTTTGTTCTCTTTCTCCCCAAAATAAAAACTTTAAAAAATTTTTAATTTACTTTATAATAGTAGAGTTTAAAAAAGCAAAATCTCTGAAGCCAACTTTACTCACTTTTAAGAATTATATGGATAAGAAATTTTATTATAGTGGGTTTTTTATATATAGGTTCCACTCCCTTAGATTTTTGAAAAAGTAACTTAGTAGAAGACAATTCTGTAAGTTCTACTCTTGACAATTACGGAAAGATAATCAGGAAATGTGTTTTAGCACTCAGTCCCTTTTAAGCAGATCTTCAAGTCAAAGCTCCCAATTCGTATAATTTAGAATCATTATACGAAAAATTCTGCCCTGTAACTTCCATCTGGTTTACCACTGATGCAAAGCACACTCTGACAGCAGTGCCCTCACCGGGCCCTCCTTCAGGCTCCAGAAAAGCCCACAGCTGGCACATCTACCCTTGTTTCTTTGTCCAGAGCATACAGCACAACACCTACTTACCAGCACAAAGATACACCTGATGAGTTAAGTGTAGCAGAAATAAGATGAAGACTCTTGCTTCTGTGTTTGAGCAAATCACATGACCCCCAGAACTCTAAAATGAGAGCACTTGTCTCAGCATACTAAGTCTCTCTGCATTCTTTAACATTTTATAGTGTTAACAGATCTACAGGGCAGACACCCCACATTCCACTCACTTCTAGAAGAGAATAAGGGAATGAAAAAGTTTTCTCAAGGATATATTTGAGGATCCAATGTTAAAGACCGTGATCAACCCAAGATAGGTAAGGAGGGGAGAGAACTCACACACATCTCCAAGCTTCCTGTAATGCCCTTCCAAGGGGACAGAAACCAACTCCAGTAACTTGAGTTGGATCCACAATACGAAAATAACTCTGGGTAAATCCACTCTCTTTACTGGACTCCAACTTCTGGAGAGATTCATTTAATATGCCTCTTTTACCCTACCAGGTACAACTTCTGGGCTGCAAAACCAGTCAGAAAGTTGTAAGCCTTGCAAGCAACCGAGCACAGGGAAATGTAGGCCACCCCCTCAGCCATATAAATGGTCCAGGCTGGATTAAGCTCGCCGGAGTACTCAGGAATGGCTACTTCATGATAGTAAAAACCTTTATGCCCTTTGCATTGCTTTCATTATTCAATTTTCTTTTGTTGTCCTTGCCTTAAAGTTTCAATTACACAAACACTGAGAATCCTATATATACCCTAACTAGGGAATTCACTGAGTACCATTTCAAGATTATTTGTTTCCAATTTAGCAGAATTCATCCATATAGGTGGACTATTTTCTAAACACAGTACAGCCCTCTCTCCTTACACTTCATTTTGACTCAGTTTACCCTTTAGTTAGGCATCTGTTACTTGCACCAAACAATGAAGGCAAGATAGCAGACACAGCAGTGAGTAAGGGATGCCTACTGTCCTGTGGGATGTTTAGTCTCAGTTCTCGAGCACATGTATACAAAAAAGAATAGAAATGTCAGCAGAGATCAAAAGTACTCTGGCAGCTCAATGGAGTGTAGACAGTCCCCCAACTTAGGATGGTTCTGCTCCCTGAGACTACAATGCTGCCAAAGCTGTACGCATTCAGGAGAAGTCTGAATATGGGTCTTTTCCTGGGCTAGCAGTATGGAGTGGGGTCCTTTCTCATGATCCCACTGGGCAGTGGGGGCTGCAGCTTCTTGCCAGCCATGCCGTCATGCCGTCCTCAGGGGCAACCACTGATACACTTGTGTCCGCTGTATGTTTCCCTTTCAGTACAGTATTCAATAAATTACATGAGACAGTCAACACTTTGTGATCAAATAGGCTTTGTTCTTATTCTGCCCAACTCAAGACTATTCTGAGCACATTTAAGGTTGTCTAGCCAAGCTATGATTTTCAGCAGACCAGGTGTATTTGTTTATTTTGAGAGATTGCCAGCATGACTGCGGGAGAGNACTGTCAGTGCAGAGCCTGATCCGGGGCTTTAACTCACAAACCGTGAGATCACGACCTGAGCCGAAATCAAGAGTCAGACACTTAACCTACTGAGCCACCCAGATGCCACAGGTTAGGTTTATTAATGCATTTTTAACTTACAGTATTTTCAATTTATGATGGATTTACTGGGATGTAACCCCATCATAAATCATAAATTGAGAAAGATTTGTAAACTCATTCCACTGCCTGGTGAAATGATGAAAAAAAGATTTTCATGAAAGAATTACTTAAGATATGCCTTGAAATGTGGGAAATGGCAATACTACTACTCATAGCTTAACATTTATTGAGCAATGAAAACGTACCAGGTACTGCAGTATTTTGCACACATTACTAAAACTAATAATCTCATGAGACAGCTATTTAGCCCCATGTTACAGATAAGGTCACTGAGGCCTGGAGAGTGGCCTGCCCAATGTCAAAGAGCTGGTCACAGGTAGAAGCTGCCTACTACCAAAGACCATGGAGGGAAAAGTAAACCGGAAGAACTGCCGAGAAGGAAAAACAGGGATAGGAAAGGCAGGATCAGAGACGAAGAACCAAGGTAGTAAACACTCACAAAAACTGGCTCCTGGTCTGACACAGCAGGTCACTTCTCTGTGGATGTCCTGGTATAGAAGCAAAACTATGGTTGCATATTCTAATGTCAAGTAATGGGAAAAAAGATAATAGAAAGCCAATGCCCTTATAATGTTTAATATGCATAGGAGTACATACAAACTGTCTCCTAAGCCTAATGAGATATAGAAAGTAGTTATAATAAGTTTTTTTTTTCTTTTACCTCACTACCTAAGCTCTAGCCAACACAACCTGTTGTCAAGACTTAAGGATCTGCTAACATACAAGTCTGCATCACCCTAAAATGATCAAACAACTTCAAGTGTACTTTTGGAAGCAGACACTGTCGACACAGCGTGAAAATTAACAGCACCAACCTTTCTGACTTTCCTAACGGTAGCAATAGCCAGTAACAACAGCAATCCTTCAACTTTGCTGGGGCAGCATACTGCCTGGCTTGTGAAGAACGCCAAATGCAGAAAAACCATCGTGGAGCCTGGGTGGCTCAGTTGGTTAAGCGTCTGACTCTGCTCAGGTCATGATCTCATTGGTTCAGGAGTTCAAGCACCACGTTAGGCTCTGTGCTGACAGTGCAGAGCCTGCCTGGGATTCTCTCTCTGCCCCTCCCCCACTTGTTCTCTCGCTCTCTCTCTCTAAATAAATAAATAAACTTTGAAAAAAACCATCATGGAAAACTGAACCCTCTTTAAGTGTATACTTTCCGTAGAAACTGACACCACTGTATCCTTTGCTATAAATAACCTCTCAAATCATCTCTGGCTCCAGTCTCTTCTCAGAGATCCCAGTCTGCAATCGTATGTATGTGACAGACACACCAGTATCTCCTTCCTCAGCACAAAAGCACTGCATCGCCTTGCAACAGACAGGGCCTTGGGGATGGCGGGGCCAATGAAGTGGGGACAGTGATGAGTGGCTTTCATTGCTGAGGCAGAGGGACGCTCTGGCAGCTCCTTCCCTCTGCTCCTCCCCTCCTGCAGCAACCTGACTACAGCCCACAAGACTGAAGCAGCCTAGGGCCCCAAGCTGCTGCAGGAAGAAGAGCTGACATGGGGTACCTCCCAGACTCTCAGAAGTGCACTTCTGTTGTGTTAAGCTCCTGTGATTTGGGGGTTGTTTGTTACCACCCCACAGCCCAGGCTCACCTGAGAACAAAAGCTTAGTGGGCATCCGAGGGCACCAAAAATCCACCTAAAATCAGATTCTCCCTGTTCCACCTTGTTTTACCTAAATCCAGAGAAGCCTACCTACCTTCTATCTTGGTTAACCTACAGAAGTCCTGGGCTCTGCCCCTCTCCTTTACATCCCCAGGCCTGGATGAAGAAATCCCACAGAAACAGTTTGATACATTTTTACTGATGGTCATGAAATCTTAAGCAAAGTCAAATGAGGGACATCTGGTTGGCTAAGTAAGTTTGAGTCCCACATTGAGTGTAGAGATTAAATAATTTAAAAAAAAAAGGAGGGGGGTAAGCAAAGCCTGGGGATCCTAGGTGGCTCAGTTGGTTAGGTGTCTGACTTTGGCTCAGGTCATGATCTCACAGTTCATGGGTTTGAACCCTGCATCGGGGTCTGTGGCTGACAGCTCAGAGCCTGGAGCCTGCTTTGGATTCTGTGTCTTCCTCTCTCTCTCCCTCCTCTCCCCTGCTCACACTCTGTCTCTATCAGAAATAAATAAACATTAAAAAAACTTTTAATAAATAAAATAAAAAAGGGAAGCAAAGTCAAATGAATTTTAAGAAGTTAGACTTTAAAACAATGATGGAAATTCTTGGGAGATAACCAGAAAAACATTTATTTTGAAAAAAAAGTCTCAATCATGAAGCTCAACATCTACTTAGATGTGTAATTTTTCTCTTATTATAACATACTAACATGATTGAAAACAATCTCAATTCCTACCCATGTTACAAGGGCATGACAACTCTAAAGCCATCAGAGCAGATAAAAGAGGCATATAAATGTGCTTATATTTTTTCAAGGATTATACCACCACTACTCAGAACCTACTAGAAACTGATACTCTTCACAAATACCACTCACAGTTGTTAAAATTAAAAGCTCAAACCCACAGAATTGTAATGCAAATATAAAAAAAAGTTCACTTCAAAGGTCATTTCCACCATTTTTTCCCACCCCTTCTTGAAAGAGGCCCACACATGCAGGCTAAGAAAATAGCTATGAAAGAAAATATACCTTGTGGTTACACAGAAGTTTCTAGCTTACAGGTACTGCAAACTTCATTATCTGGTCCCAGATCCTACAACTACACAGAAACATCAAGAGATATACACAATCCCACTGGTTTATCTACTAGTTAAGCAAACTTTCACACTTGAATAATATATCTAAAATTCACACTCAGAAAAATCTTTACTCTCCTGTTTTCTGTGAGATCATCAGGGAAAGTTTTCTTTTTATCTGAAGGGCAATCTACAAAAATGATACACAATTTGATTATTATTCCACTTGTCTATCTCTGAAACAAAGGAAAACTATGCTCCTCAAAATTTCAATCATGGGGCGCCTGGATGGCTCAGTCATTTTAGTGGCCAACACTTGGTTTAGGCTCAGGTCATGATCTCATGGTTTGTGGGTTCGAGCCCCACACTGGGGCTGACAGTGGAGAGCCTGCTTGGGATTCTCTTCTTCTCTCTCTGCCCCTCTCCTGTTTGAGCTCTCTGTCCTTCTCTCTCAAAATAAGTTAAAAAAATTTTGTTCAACCATGAGTGGGCATCTTATAGTTTAAAAAGGAAAGGTAACAGGACACCTGGGTGGCTCAGTAGGTTAAGCTTCCGACTCTTGATTTCAGCTCAGGTCATGATCTCATGGTTTGTGAGTTTGAACTCCACATCAGGCTCTGAACTCATAATACAGAGCCTGCGTTGGATTTTTTTTTTCTCTCTCTCTCTCCTTCTCTCCCTCCCCCTCTTCCTCCCTTTCTCTCTCGCTCTCTCCCTCAAAATAAATAAATAATCTTAAAAAAAAAAAGGAAAGGTAACTAATTGGCAGCTCATTCTTTCATGGGCATCTAATCACACTGAGCAAACTGAAACTTCAGATCCTCTCCACCTAATCAATAATTCTTGTACCTTTAATATGCTAGGGCAAAAGATTACCAGTAGTTATCAACCAAGGCAATAAAAAAGTCCACCCAAGGGCACCTGGGTGGCTCAGTCAGTTAAGCATCTAACTTTGGCTCAGGTCATGATCTCATGGTTCACAAGTTCAAGCCCCATTTCAGGCTAGTATGTCTACTTTATAAAGTATCATCAACATTCTGTCTTCTGCCTTCAAGTAGCTCACCAGTGGAAACCTGTATCAGGAAAGCTTTCACTGTAGCTATGTGCAAACACCTCTTTCAGCACAGTGCATTCATGTATATATTCCTATTCCTGGTCCTGAAAGTAAAATTCACACACAGACTCACTGATTCCATTATAAACCCAACTGTACGCTGTTGCCAGGGTATGGGAGAAGGTGACGGGGAGGCAAAGGTGAGGGATCCTTGTAGATAACAGGCCTGCTCTGTCACCGTTATTTAAAAAGTGACTTATTGATCATTATTCATTTGGGCTCCACAGAAAGAATGAGGCATCTCAGCTGAAACTAACAAGCAAGAGAAAGACCTTTAAAAAGTACTTCTTCAGTCATCCAGAACCTTTGTTGCTCTCACTTCAGAAGAGGTGAAAAGAAGGAAGCTTGTGGCCTGACACCCTCTTTTTACAGAGAGAAGGGGCTTATAAGGCAAAGATTATTTTAATACCTTGTGCTCAGTAAACAAAGCAAACTAATACATTCATTCAGTTAAGTGTTTATACAAGGAAGTTAGTGAAACTTACTGTTCTTTAGAATGTTTCCTCCCTACCTCACCTGCAGGAAACAGTACCCACCTTCCTCCAAAGCAGGATTCCCAGTTCAATAAGCCCTTCAGAAAGCAGTCTTCTGCTCTGGCCCACCGCTCCAGAACTACTTCTCCACGCTGAATCTGGCCAGCACTCCTAACCCTGTGCCCTTGGGAAAACCACTTAACCCCCCTGAGCCACCTGAGATGTGGAGGGCCTGGATTAAATGTCTAAGGAGGGCTTACAGGTATTACTAGGAAACCTGTTTAGAGCATGCTCCAAAAAGCACCAACTTGCGAAAGAGCCCATTCCATGCGCCATGACTAATCTTAACCCACACATTCACAATTCTTAAAGTGTTCCCGGCATAACACAGTAAACTTTAGCTAAAGGTCTTGTTTTCAGACCATATTTTTAAACGGTAAATTATAATGACAAGTCACACTTGAAAACATTCTCCTTACAACATATCAAATCATTGGGGTGCCTGCTGGCTCCATCAGAAGAACATGCAACTCTTGATCTTGGGGTTATGAGTTTGAGCCCCACGCTGGGTATAGAGACCACTAAAAATAAATAAAACAAATAAATAAAACTTAAAAAAGAATCAAATCATGACCAATAAGGCTCATCTCCCTCCTGATCCCCTTGTACATGTTCCTAATGTTGCTGGTTTGGTGTATATCCTTCTGGTCCTTTCTCTAGGCATTTATACACATATTTTTGAAGCCACAGAACACACATAGCACAGGAGTGTAGACTCTAACATAGCCATTCGGGAGAAGAATCGGCCTCTGTCAATACTGAGTCATAAGTACATATATGTTCCCGTGCTCTACGTACCCTGCTCCTGGACATATACTCCACAGGTCTATGACAGGCTCTCTCCTGCAGTGCTGTGTATAGGGACCCAGAGATGGAGGAGGAAATAAGGAAACACAGGGGAATAAATGTCTAGGTAAATATAGCAACCTAAACAGATTAATCATAAGAACATAGTTCCAAATTTTAAAAAAGAAATAGTTTGAGCTAGAGTACAAAACCACTTATGTAAGTTTAAAGCAGACAGAAATGTCCTCATCTGCTATAATATCCACACACCTCTCAGGATTCCTGTGAAATGGAATACAATACTTAAAATAGTCCCTGTCACATTTTAAGCACTTAGTAAATATTCACTATTGTTAATTAGATAAAAAGAAGTTCACTAAATATTCACTATTGTTAATTAGATAAAAAGAAGTTCACAGAATATTGTAAATTTTCTATGCCAAAATCTCACTTACATTATAATTCTCTCTTCTAAAGGACGAGAGACGTCCTTCTAAAGGACGTTCTTTTCCCTTCTTAAAAAAAAAAAAAAAACATAAAATAGATTGGAAAGCTATGTCAAAATGTTTGCAGTGGTTACCTCTGAGGGGAAATATCTGTGTTTTTTGGCTTATTCTCCTTGCTGGGCTATATTTTTACAACATATATATGTTACTTTAGAATGTTCTTTGGTCTTTCATCTTCCCTTCAATAAGATTCATATGACCAGAGGGGGAAAAGAAAAAGAAAAAGAAACAACCTACGAAATCCATCACTGGGGAAATAATTCAACTACAGCACATACAAACACCAGAATATTCCATAGCCACCTTTTGCCAATGAGGGAAAACAGCACACTGTTGTTTGGGGGGAAAGCAGAGTTTGAGTCTGTACAGAGATCTGAGAGGCCATGACAATAGCGGTCAGCATGGATTCCAGTGGGTTCTGGGGCCAGTCCACCTACTTCACATCCTGCCTGCCACTCAGAAGCTGTTCAGCCTGAGGCAAATCAGCCTCCAGAGTCTTGATCCCCATCTGCAAAATGAAGGTGACACAGGGTCCTCCCTCATACAGCTGAAGTAAACAAATGCAAACGATGCAAAAAACAAAAACACCATGCAAAAGGTCCATTAAAAGAGGTGTGCATTTTACTGATGTAAATGAACCCTCAATGAAGTTGATTGGAAAATACACGCAGCACGCATGCAAAAGGTCACATATTGTATACTTCCATTTATATGAAATATCTGGAATAGGTAAATCCTTAGAAACAAAGCAGAATAGGGGTTGCCAGGGGCTGAAGAGAGGCGAGAGCAAATGCTGAGTAGGTCTGTGGTTTCATTCTGGAGTGATTGGACCTTTGGAACTAGATAGAGATGATGGTTACATAGTCAATGTACTAAATGCAACTGAACTGTTCACTTTAAAAAGGATTAATTTTATATTATGTGAATTTCACTGCAGGAAAAAAAATGCAAGCGGAACAGCAGGTTTTACCAGAACATATACAAGTGAAAAGTAACATAAACATTCCAAAGGCTGAAAGGGGACAAGGAATGAGTAAGGTGGAGAGCATAAATGAAAGCCAAAGCGAATGTGACACAGCATAATTCTGTGAGGAGCTCTGCCTGGCCTGCTGATGGCAGGGTGCCTTGAACAAAAGGGGGCCTTGCTTAAAATGTCCACACCTGGGAGCCAACACATTGTCTTGGTTTGCTGCCTTTCTTCATTTCCCAGAGAAATGGTATTCAGCTCTCTTCTTCCTTTCTTACCCTCTGGTATGAACCTTGGGGCTCTCTTCACGTGAGCACACACCTTCCTTCTGCCTGTTCTGAAGCTCTAGGCATGTACCATGATTCACACTGTTTATTCAGCTTGCTTGACTAGCTTTGTATTTTGTACTTGATCATACATAATATGCCAATTAATGAGAATTTCATAGTGAATAATCGACATGCTTTGCTCCTACCTGCACCAAAATAAAACACTATTCTGTAATAAGTTAATTTTAACTTTTTTAAAAATTTCTTAAATGTTTTTATTTATTTTATGTTCAAAAGAGAGNAAAAAAAAAAAAAGACATAAAATAGATTGGAAAGCTATGTTCAAAATGTTTGCAGTGGTTACCTCTGAGGGGAAATATATGTGTTTTTTGGCTTATTCTCCTTGCTGGGCTATATTTTTACAACATATATATGTTATTTTAGAATGTTCTTTGGTCTTTCATCTTCCTTTCAATAAGATTCATATGACCAGAGGGGGAAAAGAAAAAGAAAAAGAAACAACCTACGAAATCCATCACTGGGGAAATAATTCAACTACAGCACATACAAACACCAGAATATTCCATAGCCACCTTTTGCCAATGAGGGAAAACAGCACACTGTTGTTTGGGGGGAAAGCAGAGTTTGAGTCTGTACAGAGATCTGAGAGGCCATGACAATAGCGGTGAGCATGGATTCCAGTGGGTTCTGGGGCCAGTCCACCTACTTCACATCCTGCCTGCCACTCAGAAGCTGTTCAGCCTGAGGCAAATCAGCCTCCAGAGTCTTGATCCCCATCTGCAAAATGAAGGTGACACAGGGTCCTCCCTCATACAGCTGAAGTAAACAAATGCAAACGATGCAAAAAACAAAAACACCATGCAAAAGGTCCATTAAAAGAGGTGTGCATTTTACTGATGTAAATGAACCCTCAATGAAGTTGATTGGAAAATACACGCAGCACGCATGCAAAAGGTCACATATTGTATACTTCCATTTATATGAAATATCCGGAATAGGTAAATCCTTAGAAACTGAAAGCAGAATAGGGGTTGCCAGGGGCTGAGGAGAGGCGAGAGCAAATGCTGAGTAGGTCTGTGGTTTCATTCTGGAGTGATTGGACCTTTGGAACTAGATAGAGATGATGGTTACATAGTCAATGTACTAAATGCAACTGAACTGTTCACTTTAAAAAGGATTAATTTTATATTATGTGAATTTCACTGCAGGAAAAAAAATGCAAGCGGAACAGCAGGTTTTACCAGAACATATACAAGTGAAAAGTAACATAAACATTCCAAAGGCTGAAAGGGGACAAGGAATGAGTAAGGTGGAGAGCATAAATGAAAGCCAAAGCGAATGTGACACAGCATAATTCTGTGAGGAGCTCTGCCTGGCCTGCTGATGGCAGGGTGCCTTGAACAAAAGGGGGCCTTGCTTAAAATGTCCACACCTGGGAGCCAACACATTGTCTTGGTTTGCTGCCTTTCTTCATTTCCCAGAGAAATGGTATTCAGCTCTCTTCTTCCTTTCTTACCCTCTGGTATGAACCTTGGGGCTCTCTTCACGTGAGCACACACCTTCCTTCTGCCTGTTCTGAAGCTCTAGGCATGTACCATGATTCACACTGTTTATTCAGCTTGCTTGACTAGCTTTGTATTTTGTACTTGATCATACATAATATGCCAATTAATGAGAATTTCATAGTGAATAATCGACATGCTTTGCTCCTACCTGCACCAAAATAAAACACTATTCTGTAATAAGTTAATTTTAACTTTTTTTAAAATTTCTTAAATGTTTTTATTTATTTTATGTTCAAAAGAGAGACAAAGCTAGAGAAGAAGAGGGGCAGAGAGAGGGAGAAAGAATCTGAAGGAGGCTCCGGGCTGTGAGCTATCAGCACAGAGCTCAACATGGGGCTCAAACTCGTGAACCATGAGATCATGATCTGGGCCGAAGTCAGACGATTAACCAACTGAACCACCCAGGAGCCCAATAAGTTAATTGTTAGAGCTATTTTATATGCATCCTTCATAGCCAAACCCCTCCCACAAACTACTACTGCCACCACCAAACAGCCAGAAGAAAGCAATGCCTCTCCATTTCAACACCTTCCAAACTGAGGGAAATTTAATGCTATTTTACAAGAAAAAGAAATAAGTTAGCTGAACGGTTTCACTGCATGATTCTTTGCTCCAAGACGACCCTTCCAGAAGCCTGGTAACCGCCTGGCCTGACTGCCTGGTATTAAGTTTAAAGGCCTGGAATTAGTTCAGAGATACACACAGTGTTGTAGTAAGTCCATGAAGTTCACCTTGGAGCTTCTGGCTCCTTCAACAACCATGCCAAAAACTCTGCGCTTTCTGGATATTTACCAAACCCCAAACATCAACATGTCACCTGCTCAGTTACACTGTATCTAACAGACTTCTCTGGGATTTTGTTTTCATGAAAATAAACTAAAAGTGTGCCCGTTTTAATACTTAGTCACGAACGTCAGTTGCCTCAAGGTGACACAGGAGACAAACGTGACATTTGTGAAGAACGCCAGCTGGAAAGAATCATACACAGAACGCGCATATACACGTGTGCACACACAGAAACATCTCTTTCTGGGCTAAGGAAACATAACCATTTAAGAAAAATAAAAAAAGCCTTTTATCAGAGCTGGGGTAAAGGTCATCTCTGTGGTACTAGGGCAGAGGACAGAGCCACCTCTCAGACGCATTGCGTCCTGCTCTCATAGGACTTGCTAAAGAGGAGGGTCTGTTCCACTGCCAAGTGTGATCTGGCATCTCTAAGGACTGGACAGTTATGCAATACAATTATTTTTTTGCACAGCATCCCTCCTACAGGGCATTCCAATAAGCTGGACAAAGGGAGTCATTCATGGTCTTGATAAAAGCAAAGTAAGGAGAAACTTTGTAACATGAAGGAAAGACAGGAAATAAACAGTTGAGATGTGGAAAGGGCTCCCAGCACTCCCCGTCCTAGGCTTTCATCTGCCCACCCAATCCACAGGGCAGAGGCAGAAAAGAGCAAGGTGAACAAAGAAAGATGGAAGGGGAAGAATGAATGAAATCTGAGGGTGACAGAGGACAGGCTTCCGTCTCCCAGAGAAGGTATATCCTCACTGTTGGCAAACAGTAAAATGATCTTCTGTCAACTGACGGGGGATGGGTTTGGATTTTTGTTTTTGTTTTGTTTTTTGAGGCCAGCTCTTGATTCTACTTGTTAAATAATAAACATAAGTCACAAAATATTTCCCTAATTTTATGACTTACCATCCTAATTTATTTTGACAGAAACAGAAGTGTGCCTACACACCAAAGCAAAAGTTGTGTTTGGCTGTTTAAAGATCTCCTTGGAATCCTGCAAGAATTTCCTGGGTTGGGGGTAGTCCAGAAGAAAGGGCTAAATGTCCTTCTTCAGGGAGATGAATCATCTAATGAAGTGGTAAGACGCCATGCTCAGCTTGAGCAAGCCTTACATAAATATAAGTCTTTAGGCAGAGAAACTTTGTTATAAGTCTCCTTCAAGGGACGACATTATCTTCTTTCAACCTTCTAAAGACAAAGCTGATTTGACGACTGATGACCTCGTGAACAGGAGATGACTCTAATCAACCAAAGTGGTCTCATCATGTCTGTACCAGGTGCTCCCCAGCTAGGTGAATACCTGCATAGTTCCCGGATGCCTTTCCCAACAAGGTCTGGGAACAAAGCTCTTTAAAAAGTCAGGCTGGGAGCTTGCAGAGAGGTGGTGGCTCCAGCCCTAGGTTCTTAGATGTGTCAGGTAAAGCTGACTTCCCTTGGGCCTGCTAGGGGTGTATTACCACAAGGCATTTCCTTATGAATCTGAACAAACTCCCAAAACCCAAAAAGGTGATTATGTGCTTCACCAAAGCTCTAACAGTATCTTCAAAAGCATCCTACTCTCCCAAGGTACCCAAGAACATCCACAAAGGGTGCTTGGAATTCCTTGTCATACAGGGAATCCATTCCATTATAGATCTACCTTGTTCAATTTCCTATTGATTTTCATTACCATGGAAGAAGAGTCATAGATAGGTATAGATTTAGATCAAATGTACACAGATATCTCAAAGTCAGCCCTGAAAACCAATGTGTTCTTAAAAGTAAAAAAAAAAAAAAAGGCATAACTACTAATCTCGAGGTCAAGTTCATGATTTAGTGTCATGATTTAGTAGAGACACAGCTTACTAGCAGCAAACCATTTAAATTCTACCTTGAAAATACTAGGATATACAGGGATTGTAAAAGTATCTTATAATACTGTGTCATCATTAAGGATGCAATAAATGAAGTTACTGGTATGGTTCTTGCTGATGGGAATCCTGACACAGAAAAGACTGAAACAGCACCAGACCACATAACTTGGAAGAGGGTGCCACCGACTAGCCCTTGCTCTGCCCTACAAAGCCTTCCTCTTCAGGACATAAACACTGCTGCTGTTGCTCACTAAAGCCCCACAGGACCGTGGAGGTTTCTGTTTCATCATACAAGGGGTCCAAAAGCCTGCCCTGTATGTCCAAAATAGGGAAGTAACCTGTAGACAACTATGAAAGCTGAGAAAACTCCCAGAAGAGATGTCTGGGAAAAGTTCACTTTCATAGTATCTACGTGCATCATTTTTCCAAGAAGCTGACTAGACAATGTTTGACCATCAAAAATAGTGACCCTGGGGTACAGGTGCACCACATATACCAAGTAAGGGCAGAGGTGGAAATCCTCTACTCCCCCAGTTCACAGCCAATGCTCAACCATGGTGGGCTCGCCAGAGGAAGGGCCAGGTCACCTACAGAACATGACTGTCATGACAGAAATTCCTGACCATTAGACTGGAAAGGCTGAGAAGCAAACTCAAAAAAGTGTCCTGTTTCCGCAAAGGTAATTCTAGCCACCAAGGGCAAAGGCAAGAACACGGAAGAGACTTCTCAAAAAAAAAAAAAAAAAAAGAGAGAACAGCATAGTCAAAAGACTGATGGTCACAGCCATTCAATAAATAGGGACTAGCTCCCACCAAGTGGAAAGAGCCATGGTAAACATTACTCAGGATATAAACCTGGGGCAGACAAGTTTCCTACCAGAGCAAATAAGCTTCTGCCCAAATAGCTGCACTATCCAGCAACATGTGGTTTCCTCTAAGAACTACACGAATTGAGGATTTGGGATAGTTATTTGGGTTGAACCTTGAAAGATACACAGAATACATATTAGGAAATAAAGACAGAGAAGTGCTTAGTATGCTGGAGAGAGGCCAGGGGGTCTACAAAAAGGTGATACTAACCATTTATTTTCAGGAAATTGCACTAACAAAAAGTAATGAAAGCTTACTTGAAAAAGCAGACTGGGACCAGATCATGGCAGTGCTTAAATAATATTAAAAAAAGAGGGGGGGGCATAAAATCCACCGAGACCAGCAGGGCCAAGAGGAGCAGAGACATACCGAGGTAAGCAGTATCACTTGCTATGATCACCAACTGCTCCTGCATCAAAATGAAACCAAACACAGAAGTACAAAACCTGAGGTGGTTGGTGCTCTTCTCTGTCCCTTGCCCTCCAGGACTATTTGTTTAGGAGAGAACAAGCAATCAGTCTAACAGATGAACAATGATCGTAGGGCCCCAGGAAGGCAGGCCACACACCAGTCTTTGTGGGGCACTGCTACCCTGGCTGATCAAAATCTCGATTTTTCCTACCAGTCCTATGTGGTACCTAAAGCACCTCAGTAAGCCAAACATGTATCTTTATGTCAAGTAAATTTTTAAAAAATTGTTTGTCACATACTCTGGGTGTGTTCAGACACTTTCTATACTTAACTCCCAATTTGCTGGTTAGCTGCATTGCAGAGTACAGGTAAGTCATGATGGGGGGTGGGGGGTGGGGCACTTCCTCGCACCGCATGCTGAGATTTCCTAGCCCAGGCCCCTCCTGTTCCCTTCCTTAGGAGAGGAAGGTTTTCCCTCTGGCTTCCTTTATTCTCCTCTTACTAGACCACAGAGGGTTATTCGTAGGTCTCTTCTGTCCTTCCACTGTCCAAATCCAATGTCAGACAGATGCCCTCCACAAAGAGCTTCAAGCCTCTCCCTAATTTTCTCTCCAAGTGGTCTGCAGCAAGCTAGAACTCCTCTCTCAATACACACACAGACACACACAGACACACAGACACACAGACACACACACACACCCCTTTGCTTTCCTAGCAATCTGTGTTGTCCTAAGATCCAGGCTTAGGAGCAGAAGTCATTTCTTGTAATCAACCTTTAAGGGGCGCCTGGGTGGCTCAGTTGGTTCAGCACCTGACTCTTGATTTCAGCTCAGGTCATGATCCTGGGGTCATGGGATAAAGCCCTGCACTGGGTTCCCTGCGCAGCATGGAGCCTGCTTAAGAGTCTCTCTCTCCTCTGCCTCTCTCCCCCACTCACACTCCCTCTCTCTCTAAAATTAAAAATTAAAAAAGTTTAAAAAGAATCAATCTTTAAAAAGATAAGATGGTGTTCATACCCTCACAGATACTATCCAGGCTCTTGTTTACCTTGATGTGAGGATAAAGGACAAGCTGATTTTCTTTAACCTGTTTTTCTTGCTTTCATTTAGATATATTGAGATAGATAGATAGATATCTATATATATGGCTAATCTTGATTCACAAGCCTCCATTAAACTTTATCACGTAAGCGTTATTCACTTATCTTACTGTGGTATGCACCTGAAAACATAATGGCATGTTATGGAGCATTCACACAGAAAACAGATGAAGAGTCATCATTTCCTTGTCCACTTGAATAATCATGGTAATCAAGATTGTTCTTTGTTAACAAACTTCAATGTGAGAAAAGGTAATGGAATATTTAGGCTCAATTAGCAACAACAATAAATATCAAACAAAGCCTGTAAACAGTGATGCAGGGAATATACTATTGGCTTACCTGGGAGGGAGGTTCACCTGGAACAAAGAGCCAACAACTCTAAGCTGCAGAAAGTCATGGTTAAGAGTATAGACTTAACCAGAGGGAAACTGAATTGGACTTGCAATTTTTTTAAACCTCTGGGCTTTGGTTTCCTCACTGGCTTGATATGAGTATTAAATGAGATGTTCATGTAAAATACTTGGCAGAGTAGCTATCATATTAATACAGCACTGATGAAGTGTAAGAGATGACTAACATGCCACAGAGCTTTTCTCGAAAAGAGAGGACATGTACAAGCAATGCCAAAAGAGATGTCAAATTCTCTTTCAACTGGATCAAGAAAAATAGTCCTTATATATAATGAAATTCATCCAGTTCTCTAACCAGTTTTCCACTTAATATCTTAGTTTTTGGATGTTATATATATATATATATAAACCAAAACCAGAAACAAAACAAACTTATTTAAATTGTCAAAGACAATACAACTGTACATATGTGCAATTGAGGAGATTGTAAGATTCTATATCCTGAGTCACTGACAATCCAACCTTTACCTCCAAGTAAATCTAGGCTCCGTGGAAGGGGTTATATTTTAAAATGGGTCTTCACAGAAAAACCATAATAGGAAAATATTTTTCCAGCAAAAGGTAAAATTCTTCGACTTTAAGGGCTGAGCTGTAAGAAAGAGTTAGAAATAACAGTTCATTTTGTTTCCCAAGTCCATTTATTTTGTATTAAAATTATTGTTTGTTAACTTGGTTAAATCATAGTGAGCTGCTGCTGATTTCAACATAGGGAGGCAAATGAACACGTGAACAGGATAATGAGAAGTAGAAAATCCCACCAGAACCAGGATACCTTTGTTCAAAGGCACAACTCGATTAAATTCACATCCTGTGGTCATTTGCAGATTTCTCAGAACAATGGTAAATTTAGTTACTGGGGAAAAAAAAAAACAACATTGTTCCATTTCATTATTTCTCTTCCTTGTTTAAAGTTTAAACTGATTATCTCAGAATCCAGTTTACATACAAGATGAAAGCATGATGCTAATACATGCACATCTTTAAAAAGCCAGACATGTATACATATATGCATGCTGATATACTTATTCAACTAATACTAGCATTTAGCCCATGTTTGTAGAGATAGCACTAAACTTCAGAAATTGTTTTTATGATGAGAATTATCCAGTTTTTATCAAAACATTAGTCCTGGGGCGCTTGGATGACTCAGCCAGTTAAGCATCTGCCTTCGGCTCAGGTCATTATCTCACGGTTTGTGAGTTCAAGCCCCACATCAGGCTCTCTGCTGTCAATGCAAAGCCCACTTCAGATCCTCTGCCCCCCTCTCTCTGCCCCTGCCCTGTTTGCTCGCTCTCTCTCTTAAAAATAAACAAACAAACATGAGTCCTTTTAATCTCTCGCTACATTCTGTCTCAGAACAAACTCTACAACACATAAGTGGGTGGTGGGAACTTAACAAATTGGATTTGAAATCCCTTTAAGATTCTGACAATAACTATATATGACATGCTGCTAATAAAAGGCAGGACTTTGGGGATGGGGTGATTAGCTCTAAATTTTGGTTACACACCTCCACCAGGCAATTACCTCACCGAGGTGCAATCAATTCTGTGTTTTCCTCTGTAAACTTTTCTAAGCCTCTCAAGGTCAGACCCCCAAAGGCAGCTTCCTCTTTATCACCAAGATACAGCAGCAACGTGTGGCACACACACTGGAACTCAACAAACACAAAGAAACACAGGTCAACCCACCCTGTGATCAGGTAAAAGCAGGGAGGTATAAATCTCGACCTCTAGCCAGCTCACAGTTGCTCAGGTCTTTCTGAAGAATAGATTCATCCCTCCCCCCACCCACTTCTTCAGGTTCTGAGTTGCGTGGTCGCACCTTCTTCAAAACATGAGGAAGACCTTTCTTAACAAACGCAAAGGTTTGTACTACCTGACAGGAGATTCCAGGATATTACAGGATTGTTCAAAGAGGGGTGCATGTGTGTGTGTGTGTGTGTGTGTTTCTTTTAAATGTTTAATAGTCTGCTGTTTAGACTGATTTTTTTTAGTCTGATTTCAATGTCGGGAAGTACACAAGCAACACCCTATGGTTTTCTCTCTTTTATGATGAAATGTATTTAAGTCCACTGCCAGAATTCAGTGTTCTTTACAGATGTCAAAACTTTAGTATTAATGTTCATAACGTTTTCAAACCTCTCCACATCCCCATCACAGACAGGCAGACGGCAGGCCACGAGGATTCCTGCTATATATACAACAGATTTACTGACTGAATTTTTACGTACTTTGTATGATAAGGAAGAGATGAGTGGATGAATAGAGGGTATTTTTAAAAGATTACTGGTCCTCTCATAGAATCTCCAGAGCCCTTTATACCAACACAGTAGCATTAGTTTATTTGGAGGACATGTAAAAATTGGCTTGGAATGTAGACACTTCTGTCTGTGCTTTTCTTGTCTGTGAATGCTTAAATTAGTGCTTGAGTTACCATAAAATTAATCTTTTAACAACACAACCTATTAAAATATTAGTCATATTATGTAAAAAGTTATCACTAATATACTAGGAGAGAAAAAGAAAGTTTATCTGAATGACCACAAAACAGGTGTTCAAATTTTTTGAATGACAGTGAATTCTCCAAGTCCGTGAATCCTCAATTACCAACAACAATGGAAAGGTACACTGGTGTGTAAAGTACAAATAATTTAAAAAGACTTCACATACTGAGGACTTCCTTCGTAAAACAGAGATACCTGAACCCTCCTCATGGTGTTACTGTGAGGATTAAATGAGCTACAAAAATAGCTCTTCAGTGCTAACTGCTATAATTATAGTCATCATCATCACTTATTATGCATTATATTATCCAGCAAAGCTGATATGATGGTCCTGATTTTGATGATGAAACAACATGAAGCACAATGAGGCCAAGAAACTGGCTCACAGTCACAAAGTTGGAAAATGATGCCAATGGAATCTGAGCCCATGTCGGCCTGATGTGCAAGTTTCAGCCCAACTGCCATGTGATGCTGCTTTAAAACTAAGGCCTTTTCGGGGCACCTGGGTGGCTTGGCCGGTTAAGCCTCCAACTTCGTCTCACGTCATGATCTTCACAGTTCGTGGGATTGAGCCCTGCATCAGGCTCTGTGCTGACAGCTCAGAGCCTGGAGCCTGCTTCGGATTCTTGTGTCTCCCTCTCTCCCTGCCCCTCACTCACTCTGGCACACGCTCTTTCTCTCAAAAATAAACATTAAAAAAAAATAGGGACCTCTCCTCTAGAAACTAACCCTACTGATAGCTTGAGAACCCTAAAGGCAAGTCAAATAGCAAAAGCAGGGAGGTGCTTTGCAACCAGAGGTCACTGGGTTCACATCCAGCTGTGTGACCTTTAACAGATTATGTGATGGCCCACATCTCTACTTCCTAATTTGTAAAACTGGGATAATCATACCAATCCTGGCAAGAATGAGGTAAGGATAGCACATAAAGGATGTAAAGTACTCAGTCCAGGGAACACACAGCAGGTCCTCTGGAAGTCTCAGAAGCATCCTGAGATGCTTGGCTCACACCACCCTTACATGGCCTCAAGTCTTCCAGGAAGAGAGGAGAATTTTAATTGCCAACACTTTTCTTCAAAGATCACTAGATCTCAAGAGATATAATAAAATTCTCTCCAAGAGTCAAATAGCTTTATTACCTGTAATTTTTCTTTGGTCATATACGACTTCCCACACATGTATCTTTTGTCTCTATGTACATAAAGAAAAAAATGATGTAATAGTCACATACTGTATATATAATCATATTTACATACACTTTGACATTCCCAAAGGGAGAAAGAACTAATGAAAATTAAGCTAATGATGAAAAGAATGGGAAACTCTTGAAAAACAAAACAAATCCACTTTCCTATCACACTACAAAATTACTGAGAAAAGGGTGCTACCCATACATCAGAATTTTTTTAAAAAGGATACAGGAACATAGAGCCAAAAGGAAAAATGGTTAAACGTTTTCTTTAAATTTGGTAATCAGATAAGCAATCGAATCTTTAATACAACAACATGTAGGGAAATTTACAGTATTATTTCCCAAAATGAAAACCAGGGACAATCAGGGTGGGTCAGTGGGTTGAGTGCCCAACTCTTGACTTCAGCTCAGGTCATGATCTCACACTTCATGGGACCGAGCCCTGCATCAGGAATTCTCTCTCCCTCTCTCCCTGCCACTCCCCTGCTTGAGCTCTCTTTCTCCCTCTCAAAATAAGTTAATAAACTTAGAAAAACTTAGAAAAAAGAAAACCAAAAGAAAGTCCATTTATAAATTTACTCTAAGTCAGGCACTAAGTGATTTTCAACTCCCAACCAAAGCAATCAAATAGAGATTAACATGCCTATCAGCTAAAACCAAGCTGTCAAAATGAAAGCTTTAAATTGCACATGTCCTTACCAAAAAGTATTTAAAAGATTTTTCTCTGAAAAAATAAAAAGCACTGCACAGACTTTAATAATGTTTAATTTTGTTCATGTGCTAAGAGGCATTTTTAAAGCAGATTAAAACGCCGAATTCAAGACCACTGGAAGAAACTTTCCAAAATGAAATAAGACCATTTGGTCCTCTTTTCCAAAGGCAAATATGCTATTCATCTATCTTTTACTCAACAAAAATTCCTACAAAATGATAATCAAAACCTTTCTGTAAACGGGAGCTTAAATTCTGCCTTTCAAATCAGATTACATTTCAAGTGATCTGAAACCAAACTAAGACAGCATTTTATGAGCATGGTTCTCATTTTTAAAAGTAATAAGGAAAACTGCCCTTTGAGATACTGAGAGACAAAGGCACCAAGGTCAAGGGCTTGAATTACTATTCAAGAGTCACTGAAACATTCAACCCACTAGCCATTACTTTGAAGCAGAAGCTGATGGGTTGAGGAAGGAGGAGAACAGGAAAAAAAAGGGGTGAGGGGTATTTGATTGTGACCCTCAGGAAGAAAACAAAGCAGCTTAGAGAAATATAAACAACTCTTCATCTCTGAAACACTGGAGTGCCAAACATCTAATAAAATTAGGGAGGGCCAGATACTCTTCTTTTTGTAACTGTACCATCATAAACAGGATGAGCTACTTCATGGTACTTTCAAGTCCAGCACAAAAGACCATACCTCATGATCCAGGCATTGGTATTTCAGAATAGAAGACCATTTACTACTGAGACAAAGCACAGGTTTTCCCAGTTTACTCTAGGGGAGAAAGAGAAGTTGTGTGCCAGGGAAGTATATACTGACTTAAAAGAATAAATTGCTTTTTAAGTTCATCATAAGTATATACATTTATGTAACAAAGTGTGTGTGTGTGTGTGTGTGTGTGTGTGTGTGTAAAACAAAAAAGTACATTAATCAGGATTGCATTCTGGATAGGTCACTAACCTAAGATCAAAGTTATATAAACACTGACTGGTGGCGCCTGCCGCCCCCAAGTTCCCTTCCTAGGTAGGAGCTTCCTATGATCCACCCTTGTCCGAAGAGGGCACCTGAGCTAGCAGGTATCCCTATGCAGGGACTCTGGATTCTCAATCTTTGGCATTGAAATTGGTAAATAAAGAGAGAATCTAGCTACTAGCAGCCATAGCTATGGCTGAAAGAGAAAGGGAAAAAGAGAAGCATTAAGGGCCAGGATTCTGGCCATGAGCCAAATTCTGACCCAGCAGAAACCACAGGGCAGGAGGCAGAGGAGCAGGCAGAAAGGGCAAAAGCAGACTCAGCCTCATTGGCTAAATCACACCAATGTTAGAGGATTCTGAAGTGAGAACCCAAAAATTCCCGCTGCTCAGGTCTTGTCCACTTACGGGGCTCATGAGAACCCTGCAATTCCCCAAGAGCCGGGTGCTCAGCTTTTCCTGGGCTGCTGCAAAACCCTGGGGTTATGGATGACACTCCTGTCTCCCTATTCCCACTCCTGTCTTTATAGAGAATGTCCCTATTACTCGGGGGTATAACTTTAGTGAGTCCCAGGTCCTTGTAACCAAAAGAGTAAATCAACTTTGTTATATTCTATAATCCAAACTTTTCATCAATTCAGAAAAACCTTTCTTTGTTCACAGTAATAAACTTCTTGATGTTTCATTTTTTTAAGTATATGAGGTAATACAACTTTTATTTCCCAAACTTGGATGGTAATTTTTCTTTTCCAATCCATGACCACCCCACCCCATCCACCACCTTCTCCTCCTGGTCTTAGATATTTCAGGGCTGGGTCAACAGGGGATAAGGCAAGACACCTTCTCAGTCTAACTCCTTTCTACCTTAAAGCCAGAAAGGGGAGCAATTAATTTAACAACTGGGGAAAATTTCCACAGTGTCCTTCAAAAATACAAATGTCCCTGCAATCCTACTTCTGGAAATCCATCCCACAAGAATATGGAAACCTGGAGACAACCAAGAAGTTCATCAGTAAAAGACTGGTTAGATAAAGTATATCCACAGACTAGAAATGGACTTGAAATTGATATTAGAATATTTAAATATTTAACATAAATAATACAATAATATTTTTAAGTGAGGTAGAGCTATGAGAAATGATCTAGGAATGATAGCTGTGGATATGTGTAATGTGTGCATTTTACTACAAATACAGAAGATACATATAAGTAAAATATACATGAAATAGATATTACTACTCTATGGAAGTAAAAATTATTAAGTGTAGAATAATAGGCACAGTTACCACATTACATGTATAATAATTAAATTCTGGAAAAATCTATGGGCATATGTATACACAGAAAAAAATCCAGAAAGATACACACCAAACTGACCACAGAGGGTAACTCTGGGAAATGAAAATTGAGGGTTGTTATTTTCGCTTACTTGATACTAAAGTATTTTTAGATCTTTGTAATTTAAAAACTTTAATAAAATAAAGGCTGGTCATGCCAATAGCTATTTCATCCTTTCATTGAAAATGCTATAAAATCCTTGAAGCTTTTTACTGCCACGAAGACCAAGAAATTCAACATTCAGATCATCAAATTAAATTCCTAAAGATTCATTTCTGCCGCATACCCACAAAATCAAAGAGCTGGTGCTACAAAAAGATAACATATATTTAGCAAATCTAAAAAAATTCTCATACTGTCAGCTCTAGGTCTGATATGAAAGGTCAAGGTGAAATCTAAAAGTCACTACTATGTTCAACACATTCACAAACAATGAGAAAGTTACTTATCCTTAAGTTCCCTCCATTCCAGAGCTTTCTGTAAAATGTTTTCCCTTCCAATCAGAAAAGTACCAAATAAGGTAGATCCACAGGACCCAAAGGGCAAAAGGCAAATAACTGACACTTCTAAGAAATACTAAATAGTAATGTAGATACTTAGATTGTAACCGTATTCTGAAAACACATAAGTATAAGAAAAATACATATATATAGTTTGCCCAGTAATCATAAAGTATGCCTGACTTTCATAAAGTGTGTATCAAATTTTTGAAAAACAAATCACCTTTGCCAGGCAAGTATTAATCTGCCACTGGTTTATTTTCTTTCTCAAAACAAAGGATATGTGAAAGCACTGAAAATGCAAAGACATATCAATCTCTCAAAATATCAATTTATACTTTTTTTTAAAGTCCTATCCCATCTCAACTTATACCAAAAGTCCAATACCATCTAGCCCTGGACAATAAGGTAACTGGTGGATTTTCTCCCTTTTTATTCATCTGCATTATCTAAATTTTCTATACATTACTTGTATAATATTTGGATAGTTTAAGATGAATGAGCTTGGAGGTGTTTATAACCCAGAGGTCTAGGTAATAACCTTTTCTGTCTTCCCTTTGTGAGAAAGGGGTGTGGGCCAACCACAGGAAGGGCATTTCACATATCTAATCCACATACACATCTATCTCCCCCTTTAGAACAAACAGAAGTCTAAATTTATAACAATAACACTCAGCCCTCTTCCCACACCTAAAAGCGAGCGATAGTTCATAAGTGCTTTTACCAGAAAGACTGCAATTTAATAAATGGTATTACTTGCACATCTCCCATCCATTATTTCTGCCATCTGAATATGATAAACTAAAGAAAATGGGCAAATTCTGCCAATAACTATTACCAGGTTTCTAATCTTTTTATCCTAATAGGATGACAATTCTTTTTTGAAAACTGATTATAAAACTGGCAGTAAAATATTGCTGGATTGACTTCAAAGTGAAGAAACTTCCATAATTATGTAAGCACTACACTTAAACTGAGTGATGCAGAGACAACATGTTATTTTGGGGGCTATGATAGATCTGGTTCACTGACTTCTAAATGGCAGGAGAAGTATACACATGCACGCATACAATCTATATTTTTAACGTGGTGTTGAGTTCTAAGAAGGTCAGTCTGGGAATAAAATACCTCAAGGCTAAAAAGGATCAGATGCATTACACACCCATACACACACACACCTTCGCCCTTCAAATATCATTATTAGAATCAGCATCTTTAGACTATTTAGCAAGTTATATATTTCTAAAGCCACTTTTCTAGCAAAATAGTTCACACAGCACATTAGTTTATGAAACCTATAATCACACTATAACAACCAAGATGAAGGTAGTTGAGCAATTAGCTCCCCCACCACAAGCTAAAAAGGAAAGTTCAATGAATATCAAACATTGTCTATTCATCATTCTTGAGCTAAATAAAGCTGCTGTGGTAGAGACTTTGCAAAGATGGCAATTAAGAATCCCTCCCATCTCTACATACATGTCCTTTTGCCATGTGATTTTACCACTCTGCCCAACAAG
The DNA here is from genome assembly GCF_008692635.1 of Crocuta crocuta. NCBI lineage: Eukaryota > Metazoa > Chordata > Mammalia > Carnivora > Hyaenidae > Crocuta > Crocuta crocuta. The sequence goes on from NW_027551572.1 coordinate 2,732,281, forward strand.
CAGGGAAATGGATTTCCCTTCTCCTTGAATCTGAGCCGGCCTTGTGAGGTGAATGAGGCAGAGTGACACGGGGTGAGCACCAAGCCGAGGCCTCAAAAGCCCTGTGTCTCTGCCCCTGCAAACTTGGAAGGCTGCCGCGGCCAAGGCATCAAGTATAGGGGAGACTCCCTGAGAAGGAGACGGCAATGGAGACAGGGCCAGTCGACAGCCGGCACCAACCACCACACACAAGTGAGACCATCTTAAAAGGGGTAGCCCCGGCTCAGCTAGCTGTGGGCTAGGCAAGACCAGCACACATGCCCAACCCAGCTAAGCTCAAATCGCCAACCCACAGAATTGCAAGCAAATAAAATGGTCACTGTTTTAAGCCACTAAGTTTTGGGGTGGTTTATCACACAACTATACAGCCAACACAGAGACCGTAAGAATCCACACCAAACCTTCCAGTTGGTCAGATGCACCCACGAAGGCAAAGCTTTAAATGAGTTGCCCACCTCAACAAGATGTTGCTGCTAAATTTTTCTGGGAAAAACTATATTGTCCCTGCTTGCCTTGCCCCTTGCTGAACCCCTACAATTTGTAAACTTGGGTATGCCCCTGAGTTCTTTGTCTGTCTCTTACCCCTGCTCAGATCTGAAGTCTGTGGCTGCCTTGTGCTAGTCTCTGGCTTTACAGATGTGATCTTGGAATCCTATCCCCCCACTGTACCATGCCTTCTCAGTCCACCATTAACTTTTGCTTTTGCTATCCCGACCTCCAGACAAACAGCTCATTGTAATCTCAAACCACAGTCCCCATCATCCCATCACTTCTATGAAGTAGTGATGCCCAATCTATTATAAAAACGGTGACTTTAGGGGCGCCTGGGTGGTTCAGTCGGTTGAGCGTCCAGCTTCAGCTCAGGTCATGATCTCGCGGTTCATGGGTTCGAGCCCCGTGTTGGGCTCTGTGCTGAAAGCTAGCTCAGAGTCTGGAGCCTGCTTCTGGTTCTGTGTCTCCCTCTCTCTCTGACCCTCCCCTGCTCATGCTGTCTCTCTCTCAAAAAAAAATAAATAAAATATTAAAAAAATAAATCAAGGCTCAAGAGAAGTTTAAAAAAAACACTGACTTTAAAGCACTGTTCAGGCTAGAATCATTCTGCAAGACTAAGTTATTATTCCAATAAAGCCACAACTGCTTAAAACAGTCCTGGAAATATCTTAAGAGCGAATTAATGTCACATTAGAAATCAGTCTCGTTTCTTCACAGGAGGGCTGATAAATGGGTAAGTTTTTAAATGTAAAATGAAAATATAGCTATAACGTGTTAAGTGGATACTCTCCCACCATGTCCCCTTAATGGAAATAATATTTCTCATGTAAATACACTGATGTGATCAATTTTAAAGTCAGTCATATCCCATAAAGATTACCTTTCATATTTTTGACATTCCCTTTCTTCCAAGTAGCTCCAAGAGACAAGGGAGTATTTAATTTTTAAATAACTGTATACAGCTGAAACTACTCACTCTTCACTTGGTAGACTAACTGCAAAATAACAAGCAAAACAAATACTTGGGACTTTTACCTACTCTAGTGACTATACATCAGCTACCTGCCTTTAAGACTATTTAAGCAAATAGGACTGCATGGGTGGTTCAGTAGGTTAATTCAGCTCAGGTCACGATCTGATGGGCCATGAGTTTGAGCACCTCATTGGGCTCTGTGCTGACAGCTCAGAGCCTACAGCCTGCTTCAGATTCTGTGTCTCCCTCTCCCTCCCAATGCCCCTACCCCATGCATGCATGCACTCTCTTTCTCTCTCTCAAAAATAAATAAACATTAAAAAAATTTTAAAGACTCTTTAAGGAGTCTTCAAAGATGCCTATATTGTCTATTTCTAATGGGCTTTAAAAAGAGCAGGACATGAAATGAGAGCCCTTAAAAAATCTTGCTGCTTCTATGGAAACAATCGGGAAGATGGCTATAAATGAACTCAGAGGCTCATTATCTCTTAGCTCTAGGGATGGTCACTTTTTAAACAAGTGATGAGTATTTATTTTAGTAAAGATAAACAATCTAGCCCCTGATCTTGACTTATGCCAAAAATATTCCTCTTCTTAAGTAGTCCTAATGATCACAATCTGAAACTACACAGAGACACTTCTCCTAGCCCTATTTCAGCCTCCCAAGTGCCCAGGAAAGGTACCATGTTAAAACTGTTTCCACAACAACCCTTGTTGAAGGTCAGACACTGGAGTTAAGGCTCTAGACATTTGAAAGGGCACATACAAGGAAAAATTTTAAAGGATTACATAGTAAAATATTCTGTTACGGCCTCAGTTACCCAAGGGACATCAAACATGAGAAAGTACAGACTGTTCCTGAGTTGCCCAAAATTAAATCCAGTTAATCTCCCTACATGGATTTTTTTCACTCCTCAGTCCTTAATTCTCTCTCCTTACAAAGCAGGTATCCTACCCAAACAGTGGTTACTGAGTATGAATTTCTGCTAAAGTACTGACTTAAATACTGGATGTTTTCTTTGCTTTGTAATATAGAACTTAGGTTAAACCATTCATCATTTAATGACTCAAAAACCAAATTGTTTTACACTCAAGAGAAAAGAAGAGTGCATTATCCAAACTCACCATTTAACTGACTAAAATTGACATAGGTATCATTTCTCTAAGTAGAGTTAATTTCACAGCTCCTCTGTAATTTCATTTAAAAAAACAAAAACAAAAACCCTAGTCAGTTCTTTCTTCATAAATAAAATAAACTGAAGTGATACTGTCGAGCCACATCCAACCCCAACACTCTGAAGTGATTTCTTAAGGAAATGTAACATTTTGATACTTCTAAAAATACTGGATTTCATTTGGGAGGACTCTCTGTGTTCACAATAATCACAAGAACATCCCTGAATGAGTTAAGTGGGTAAGATAAAAAGTCACACTTCAAAACCTCCCGAAGTCAACAGGGGTATCTATTTCACCACACAAACAAGAATAACTGTTCTTCTGAAAATATGAATCAATTTAGCTTTCAAATAGAGCAGAGTGAAAAAACAATTTAATAGCATTTAGCCATTGCCTGTCTTTGTTCGTCTAAGTCAGTGGCGATGCCCTGGTAGTTGATTGGAAAGTAGCTTCACACTATTTACAGCCATCACAATATTTAGCCATTTTCTGAACGTTTCAGAGGAATCATCATCCAGTGCTGCCCAATAAAGCTTTTTGAAGCAGGTGATGGAAACAGTCTATATTTGAGCTATTCAATATCCTTATATGATAGTGCAGATTACAGGCTTAAAGTTAAATAAACAAAATCCAGTTCTGCAGCTGCACTGGCCACCATTAACTACTGGGCACTTCAAATGGCTACTAAGTGAGGAACTGTATTTAATTTTTTAAAAGATTCATATTTTAGAGCAGTTTTAGGTTTATAGCAAAACTGAGAGGAATGTAGAGATTTCCCATATATCCTCCGCCCCCCCATACACACATAGCCTCCCCCATTACCAGTATTCCCCAACCAAGTGGCACATTTGTCACAACCAATGAACCTACACTGTCACATGTAGGTTAGCAGTTTACACTACATTCACTCTGGATGCTACACATTCTGTGGGTTTGGGAAAAAAGATAATGACATGTATCTGTCATTATGCTATCACAGAGTGGTCTGACTGCCCTAAACATCCTCTGTGCTCTGCCTATTCATCCCTCACACACACACACACACACACACCCCAAAAAACTATTTAATTTCCATTCATTTAAACTGAAACAGCCACATGTGGCTACTGGCTGCCATACCTGACAGTCAAGGACTTGCCAGGGAATGAAGGAAAGCTGTTGCTGCTCTGACCACAACAAAGCACCAGCCTAGCAGAGGCGACCTGACTACAGTGCAGAAGCTTTGCTCCAGCTAATGATCAGCCCTGAAGTTCATCCACTTCGTGTGCTTTCTTCACCCATCAGCCTGCTGCTCCTGGAACTTCTACTTTCCAGCACACCCATGCATGCTCCCAGCTCCACATCAGTGATAAGTTACAACCCAGTCTATTTTTTCTTAATGGTATTTATCTTTGAGAGAGTGTGTGCGTGCACATTCACAGAGAGAGGCAGCAGAGAGCCCAATGTGGGGCTCAAACTCACGAACGAACCATGAGATATGACCTGATCCAAAGTCGGATGCTTAATTGACTGAGCCACCTAGGTGCCCCAACAACTCTATTTTAACAGAGCAGGCAAAAGATGATGATTGAAATGAAGTGACTTTGGAGCACCTGGGTAGCTCAGTTGGTTGAGCAACCGACTCTTGATTCTATCTCAGGTCATGATCCCAGGGTCATGAGATCGAGCCCCGCGTCAGGCTCCACACTGAGCATGGAGCTTGCTTAAGATTCTCTCTCTTCCTCTGCCTCTCTCCCCTGCTCACTGTCTAAAATAAAAAAAAAATAAATAAATGAAGCTACTTCATGTTTATATGCCACCATGTTTACATGTTAAATAAAATACCCTGATTAAGAAATACCTATAAAGATCAGTTTAACACCTCTAAAGAAATAAGATTTTTACTATGGTAGTTAGTGGTTAATAATTCCCAGATAGATATTTACTCTATTAAAATAACAGTTATAAAATTCATTAAGTCAACAATATTTCTAACCTTCCTTCTCACTAATGATGAATCAATGTGATAGAAGTAGAAGAAAATACTAAACTAGGCAAGAATCACAAGCCTGAAATTCTAAGGCCTTCTGGCCCAACAGCTTAAAAAAAAAGTTGAAAAACTTAGGCCACTAGAGTCATTAGCTATAAAACAAAGAAGCAGGAATGGATTTTCTCGTCAGTCTATTCAGAAATCAGAAAATTAAATTTTCTGATTCTGTATTCTTAAGCCATTCCTCACTTAGGAACTGACGTCTAAAAAACCCAGCAGTGACCTATCATTCCTTCCCCTGAGCACTCTCCCCCCCCTTTCTTGAGTCCCTTCATAATTAAGCAAAGGGGATCATGATGTTGTCAATTACAAAGGAGAAGAGAATGGAAGGGAGGCAAGGGCAGGGAAGGGGAGGGGAGAGGAAGGAAGGACCAGATAATTCAAATTAAAATGTTAAGTAATACAAAATAGGCAAATAGGCACCAATCCACAAAATACCATCTTTTTCAATCCCTTAACTAAACAGGGCAAACAAGAAAGCAATCGGAATGCCCCGTTACAAACCCTGGTAAAAACTAATCTTACCAGCTCAAAACAAGAGCACAGATTTTTCTAAGACCTCAGAATTATCACAGGCCACTGGCTTCCAAAATACTCCCCAAATGAAGGCTCCTGGCTGGCTCAGTTAGAAAAGCATGTTACTCCTGACCTCAGAGTCATGAGTTCAAGCCCCACGTTGGGGGTAGAGTTTACTTTAAAACATAAATAAAATTAATCTTTAAATAAAATACTCCCCAAATGAAGATCTATCATTCACATGGCAGAAAGTCCTCAATCTTTACTTACCATACTAGCTTTTCTGGTAAATAGCCTGAGCAGTTACTAATGGTTGGAAACCTAAACCCTAAAAAGGTCACCAAAATGTAAACTTATATTTAAGGGAAGAACAGAATGAGCACCCCCACTACTAGGCTGCTAGGAGTTATACTAAATATCACTAGCTGGAAGAAGTTTGAAAATAAAAGTCTATCTTAAAATAATGTTTTCCCATACACAGTTTTAAAAGTCAATTTATATAATTCCTCAGTGTCCAAGAAGTTTCTCAAAACTAGACCAGAGCTTATTCTCAAATAACTGGCAAGTGAAAAGAAATGTGAAATACATCAGCGTTTACTCACATCAGACTCCAAAGTATTTATCTAAATAAATTCTAGAACTAAAGCACAGCCAATGCATTCTCTAAAGAGCTGCTATTTCTCCTCAGCATCCTTGTTAAGCCAAGTCTAAAATGCCTTTCTAATTAACATACTGAATTCTTCTCGCATATCAAAACCTTGACCAATGAATGGCAGATTTGCAAAAAGAAATGCTCAGAAGACTGAAATCACTTCAACCATCTTGGAATTGTTTCTGGTATAATTTTAAAAACCTGTCCTGGAGAAAAATGTAAAATTTCATTGGATTACATGAAGAATTCTATCTAAACAGAGAAAAAAAAAACCCAACTTTCCCAATAAATACACCATAGAGGAATTATAATACCTACTAGATTGATTCTGACTTAAAAAGAAAACTGGTCTATGGTCTTAGCCATAACCGATCCTATTACCCTGGATCCCTGATTATTTATAAAAATACAATCCCGACCATTATAACAACCTTTGAAAACCACCTGTCCTGATGTTCTGTTCCTGTGTTTCACTTACATCCTTGATCTTCTCCCAACAGTCCTGATTTCTACACAGCAAGAGGCCCCACAGAACTTTAAGTTGGGTTATATATAAATACATAAACAGGAAGAGAGAGGTCATGGGTATGCTCAAGAAAGGAAAACTGTCGAGGAGACCGGTACCGGGACCTCCCTGTCCCGCTCTACAAGGCCTGAGTGAAAGGATGCCACAAAGGGGCGGGAGGCTCCGGGCCCTTAATGTGGAGATGCCGCCCCGCAATCCGATGACCTCAGGAAAGTCTGCCGTTTCACACCTGCCTTCCTTACAGTACAGGGAAGCGGAAGCTCTCAAGTGCTTACTCTTCATCTGGGAGGATTAACGAGCTAATTTCTACAGAGCCCTTTAAACTGACTGGCCCTAACGCAACTAAATAAGCAACATCGTCAACCACAGGCAAGATCAAATCTTGGGGATCCAGGGAGGCAAATTTTTAGATGTCAGGCAACAACGTTCCCCTGATGTAAGAAAGGAAGGAGTGTTTGTCCCCAGATTTCAGATTTTAATCCAGAACACATTTATCAAACAATTAATATGAGGTGTGGAGAATGGAGGCTAGAGATACTGTCCTTAAGAAGCAGTTAACATCAGCACCATAAGGCACAGAGAAGCAACCGATTTGCATACAGTGTGAAGACTGCCAGGGGGTAAAGCCCCAACAGAGCAAAGGCAAAGGCGGCACAGGGGCAGAGGCTGTGTGAAGAGGAATCATTCACTCCAGGTCTTAACAGGGAGGCCAGATCAGGGTGTGTTCAACTTATGAACAGGCATTAAGCTATACATTTATGATACGTACACTTTTCCACATGCATGTTATACTTCAATAAAGGTAAAAATAAAAAGAGAGACGGTTATTTTTTAAAAATAAAAAACCTGCAGGGCAGGGTGTGGAATGGTTGTTTAAAACAGAGTGAAAACATGCCCCTCAAGGCTAGGAAAGCATGAAGCATTTCAAGAGTGGCAAAAGGTTCCCACTGGCTGGGAGTCTGTCTGAGAACGGAAATGACAAGGAAGGTCTGTCCCCAAAAGGTGGCAAGAGGCAATTCCCAAAAGGCCTTAAACACCATGCTTAGAGTTAACCTTAAGGATGACAGAAAAGCCACTAAGAGTGTTTACACCTGGGGTAACAGACAAAAAAGCTGGCACAGCACCATCATTTTGGTAAGAGTGCATCCTGCGGCGGGAATCAAGGACGGAGGCAAGGAACCGGGTTAGGAAGTGATTACAATAATCCAAGTAAGAACTGATAAGGGCCTGAACTAAACCGGTGATGGCCAAGAGGAAGAGTTAAAGACAGAGCAAAGAAGAAATTAAGTATGAAGAGTACCTAGGACTGATGACCAGTTAGATGTGGGGGATGGAAAAAGACGGGAAAGTGTGGGATGACTGGCCTCCCTGCTTGGGGCCTGAGGAGGGTCTTAAGGAAGATGGAGGATGTTGACGAAGCTCATCAGGATTGAGGCAAAGGTGGATACGCGAAGAGTTTAACTGTGAGAGCCAAGTTGCCTGGAACATCTAAACGAAGACACACGAAGGGCAACCGACTGGCCAGTCCCCGGCATGGGGAGACCCTCGGCATTTCGCGTGGTGGCTGCAACCGCATACAGTGAGGTGGGTCCTGGAGCAGGAAGGCAGAAGGAGAGAGGACAGATGGTGCCAAATCGTGCGGAGAAGAGAACAGAACGGCAGCGGCCCCGGGCTGTGGCCACAGAAGTTGTCACCGTGACTGTGGAGATGGCGACCTGGGTTTCTTAGCAGGCGGCACACGCCAGCGCGCTCAGTGGGCTGCGGAGCGAACGGGAGGCTCTGTCAGACAGCTCAGCTGTGAGAGGAAGGAAGGAGATAAGGCAGGTGGCTAGCAGAGGAAGGCCCGCTGAGTGCTTTGTTTTGTTCTCGTTTGTTGTTACAGATAAGAAAGACCTGAGAGGATTTGTAAGCTGAAGGGAAAGCAGGGAGGGAAGGAAGGAGATCGGGCGCAAGAGTGACGGCTCTATCTTAACACAAAGGCTCCCGTCCTCGCGCGCACTGGGACTCGGTGATGTTTCTTGGAGTCAGCAGCATTTCCCGCCAGCATGGCAGCCTCCACAGGGCCAGCCGAGAGGTGCAAGAAAAGTGCAGTCTTAGCAGGTTGTTCTCAGAGCCCTGTCATAATGGGCTGTTCCTCCCCGCAACCTTTCCCTCAGGATGCTCTCACCACTTGTCAGGGGGCCATCCGGCACCTAAACCCCTGAGCTCTCCAAACCAACGGGAGCTCCACAGGTCCCTCGGCTTCCCACGGCAGGCGCGGGGAGGGGCAACTGGAGGCCACGCCCCACCTCCGGGGCTGGGGGTGCGGGGGAGCTGCAAGCCCCCTTCCAGCCGCAAGGCCACTAGCGGGCAAACTCCCCTCGTGCTCCCCTCCCCGCCCCGCCCTGCCCGGTAGGAATCCGAGCAGAGAAACCCTCCAAGCCACCCCAACAACTCGCCAGAGACGGGGCTGTGTTCTCCCCTGATAATTTGAATCTGATCACCAAATGTCGCTTTTAGTAGTTATGACTAAGACTAATTGAGAGCATGCCCCGTGCCAGGCACTCTTCTAAGTGCTTTACATTCTCCCAATCCTTACAACCCTATTTTTATCATCTCCATGTTACAAGTGTGGAAACTGAGTGCAGACACATCTAAGTAATTTGCTCAAGGTCACAAGGCCAGGGACTGCTATTGCCAGGATATGAAATAGACCAGGCCGTCTGACTCCATAGCCTGCAATGTTTTAATGTATTCTCAAACATCATCAAAAATGTAGTGTATAACAGACTACCAGAGACAGGGAAAAATTCATAATATTACTTGTCACAAATCAAAGGCATAAATGAAGTACTGTAATAATTCTACCAAGAGTTTATTTTTTACCTAGAGAATTTTCTCACATGGCATTTTGAATCGCACACGGAAAGAGTATTTCTGTGTTCTAAAACTCTGTTACCCTTGTTGATAGCTCTACAGATATAGAACAACAAAAAACCAAAATCCACACTGAATGGTACACTATATAGGGATGAACTGTATGGTACACGGAGTATACTTAATTAATGCTGTTTTTTTTTTTTTTTTAACATTTATTTACTTGAGAAAGAGACAGAGACAGAGAATCCCAAGCAGGCTCCACACTGTCAGTGCAGATCCCCACATGGGGCTCGATCCCACAAACTGTTAGATCATGACCTGTGCCAAAACCAAGAGTTGGATGCTCAACTGACCGAACCCCCCAGGCACCCCAAACCTGTTATTTAAATGGGAGAATAAGTGAATATTATGAAAAAAGGTATACTGATAAACTTGATAGCTTAAAGATAAAAAATTCATGAAAGATACAAACGACCATAAGTAGAAGACAAAATCCAGACAGTATATACAACAGATAGTAAATACACTGAGTAATACCTTAACTTTAAAAAAGAAACACAAACTTTAGGTGAAGATGGTTTCACAGATGAATTCTATAAAATAAGAGAGCATTTATCTTATAAATGTAACTACTGCCACTGAATTATACGTTTAGAAAATGGTTAAAATTGTAAATCTTATGTGGTATTTGTATATTTTACCACAATATATGAAAGTACGAAAAGAAGATTTCTATCTACATTTTTCTCTTTACAAAAAAAGGGGGGGGAATGAAATGAAAATCAAAGCCTTGTCTTAGGCCATACATCTGAGGGCTCTTTTAGTTAAAAAAGAAAGAAAGAAAAAATAAGAAAGAAAGGCCAAACTAGCAAACCAACAGTAGCAGCAAAGCAGCTCAGTTTAAAGGTCTGGAAGATCTAAATACACACTAAGTGCCCTGGCCCTCTGAGGTCCTAGAAAAATGACTGTGACCCAGTGTAGCTCCCAATGTCCTCAAGACCCCTCTAGAGTATCCATAAAACCAGTTCTAATCCGTAAACCACAGAACCCGAAGGAACTGAGAGCACAGAGCAAGGCGAGGGCTCTGGGCTGCTGCTGGCAGGTCTCAATTTAGATTGCTCCTTGAAAACCTGGCCATATGTGCTATTACCTGGGCTTGGGGAGACGCATCGGAATAGTTAAAGTGTCACAGGAGGGAAAGTGTTCAGAGGAGCCCTCTGTCAAACAAACTATAGCCATGATGCTTGGAACCAAGGTCATTAGTTGACTGGGACCAAAAACTAAATGTATTACTTTTAGATCATTTTAAATGACCACTCAGGGCAAAATGAAGCCATAGTGAGAAACCAAGTACAAAACTCAAGAGAGGCTTATCCTGCCCCCCCCCCCCCAAAAAAATCTAAGGAAATCAAACTTACTCTAAGGTGTTTAAGTCTATTTAGGGTTTCTCTGGGGAAAATCAGCCAAGAAAACAGCCCTGGACACCATTATCTGACTCAAATACAGAAACTGGTGTTGCAGCAACCACAGCTTTTTGCCAGACAAGTTCCCTGAGGTTCAGTTCTGCTACAGATGCCCAAGACAGCATTTACACTATTCACTGTTCATTCTGTTCCACAAGTAATACTATTAATATCACCAACAAATTAATTTTTCAATTGTCTTATCTTTGGGAACCCTGATACTTCTAAAGAAGCAATCTTAGGGAGGATGAAGGGGAGAGGTAAGGAACAAAGGTTAATGAGGCTGAAGAGTATAAAGAGGCGGGAAAACCTCCCAAGAGCCATTCCTTGTTTAGGAGACATAAATATTTGAAATCTACTATGACAAGTGTATCAATGGCTAAAAGAAGGAATTTATTAACTTCACAACATTCTCAACCCCTCCAACAGACTTTACATCATTTCCAGGTCATGCATAAACTTCTGAACCAGATTAACCCTAAGAGCCTTACAAACTGTCTATTGATCTTTTACAACACAAGAACAGCAATACAACAAGAAACCTTTATTTTTAGACCTGCAAAATCCTGTGTTTATTTTTCTAAAACAGAAGTCAAACAACTGAACTGGCTTTGTTTGGACTTTCGTAAACCTACTCTTTCATAATCCTGAGGTCCCAAGCTCTGCACAGAAGGAAATGAAGAAAAAGTGCTCTGTGCCACGCTGGAAAGTTAAAACACGGTGCCTCCCTTGGTCTTTTCTGCTCAGGCGCATCCGAGCCTCCTGCTGGTCACAGTTCACACTGCTGGAGCCCTATCATATGACACCTGCCGTATGGACAAGGGGAGGCAAAGGCTCTCACCAGCATTCGTGTTGAAACTAGTTCAGTGTCTGAACTACTAACTCTTCTGCATGCGACGTTTAAGCAAAAGTGCTTAACCACAAGTTCACTTGTAATCACTCAGCTAGCATTAAACACTAAGTGGAAATGGGTTTATAATTCCCTATAAACATTAGGCTCTTGCAAAACCCTATTCCAGTGCTCTGATTTTTCAATAACATGGCCTCCACACAGACCACCTTTTAGTTGGAAAAACACACAAGGCAATTTTAAAGTGAAGAAAAACCATGCCCACGATGTGAATGTGCAAAAACAGGGGTAGAAGTAATAAGCAGGTGTTTCTGCTCTCAAATTCCTTAGGTAACTTGACCAACCATAATTAACAATGCTGTTACTGCCAGCGGAGAGAAGCCCTGCAATTAATCCCGTCACTGAAATTAAGATTTTACTCATTAGCTCACAAAACTAGTCAATTCAAAATATTATGTTTTCAAAAGGCAAAGCTCGCATTTTAACCCTAATAATTAATAAAATGAGCAAATAAATTGATAAGTAAATTCTGCTGTCCCCGTGTTCCCCTCCCTCTTCCTTTGTGCTCTCCCAGTGCTCACTCATCACATCATCTAGAACCGTTTATGTAAACTTGCAGTCTTTGAGGGCAGGAACCATTGTTATTAACTTGTATACTTCTGAGCATCTAGCACAATGCTTGGGACATAGTACACTCTTAGCTTTTGTGGTACAAATAAAAAAAAATAGAGGGTTACCTGCTATGAAGTATGTAAACAGAGAAGCAGAGGCCAATGCACTTGGCCTCAGGAGAAGCAAAAGGCTTCTCAAGGAAAATTCCCTCTGGCCTCGGAGCTGGGTGGGAGTCACTACAAAGATGGGCACTTGGATGAGAGAAGAGCCTGTGCCCAGGCAATGAGGAATGGAAGAGCAGCATATTCAGGGTACAATCAGTACAAGAAGAATAAGGAAAGGGGGCAAGCCTGTTGAGGGCAAGCCGTAACACTGAAAAACCGAAGGGGCTTATATGCCAAGTTAAAGAACTTTTCATCGACTAGGCTTTGAGAAGCCTTAAAGTGATTTAACCCAAGCAATGACCCAAAGACACATTCCTTGAGAATCTCTGGCCCAAAGCTATGAAAAGTCTGGGCTTTCAAAGAATTTTATAGAGATGTCGCTTTTAGATTACTTGAAGTTTTTATATCCTAGCTTACTGTTCTTCCCATCATTTTCTCATATATATGAAATATATGTGTATTTCAGTCTATGCTGTTTCATTCACACAGTAGCAGGTGATAAAGTTTCATTTAAACACGCAATGAAATTCTGTTTTAATTTTTTAAAGGGGGTGTGGAGACTTTTTTTTAAAGAAAAGCAAAAGTAATAACAACATAAATGTCCTAAATTCCTTTTTCATCACAGTACTTAAATATGAAGATAGGGGAAAGCTGTATCCTATCCCAGCCCCAGTAAGGTTACAAACTGAGGGTGCACTTTGCCTGGAAGCTTCCCCAACTAGGTTTAACAAGACTCTCAAAAGGGATGATCCGATAAGGAACAGTTCTAAGTGAAGGGGTCAACACAAATCCCCTGGCCTCTCACGTGCGTGGCCCAAGGAAAAGTAATGCCGGCTTCTTGCCGTTGACTTTGCCAGGTTTTAAAAAATGTAAGATAAGGTGGTATTTGTGAGCCGACTAGATGGCACCGAATGGCAGGAAGCAGATCACAGAAAGCCTCGGGTTTCACTCTTGCAGCTCGGCCCTGAACCAGAGGAAAGCACCGGCCCGGTGCAGGGCAGAAGGCCAGGGCGCCTGCTTTCCCCGGGCGGCCAGGCTGGGCGGCAGGCGGCGCGCCAGGGTACCGAGAGGCGGGTACCGGGGCGCGCCGGGCTGCAAGGCGGGCGTGGAGCGGCGGCTGTCAGGGAGGGAGGCCAGCATCCTCCCCGGCCTCGGCAAAGAACCTGGGCTTCCGCGACTCCTACCTGGCCCCGTTACCCACAGCAAGAGGCTGCTGACAGGAGGCAGGGGCGCGGAGCCTGAAGAGCACAGGCGCGGCTGAGCCCGCAGAGTCCCCCAGGACGCGGCACCCCGGGCGTAGCGCGGGGACGCTGGAAGCCCNGCCCCGAGGGCGGGGTCGTTGAACCGCCGCCAGGTCCTGAGATTCAGAAGCCGCCTCTGCTAAAGAGAACCTTAAGTTCATTTACAAGTTAGCGAGAGAGACACCTACACGCGGGCCGTTTGTAGGGCGCCAGTTAAAAAATAACCCAAGTTGTAACTTTCCTGCGCATTACCTGCCAATATCCCTTTCCCACCTTCTCTAATCTAATCTCGGCCTTTTTTTTTTTTTTTTTTTTTTTTTTTTGTTGTGAGNTACAAGTTAGCGAGAGAGACACCTACACGCGGGCCGTTTGTAGGGCGCCAGTTAAAAAATAACCCAAGTTGTAACTTTCCTGCGCATTACCTGCCAATATCCCTTTCCCACCTTCTCTAATCTAATCTCGGCCTTTTTTTTTTTTTTTTGGAGTGAAACATGATTCCTTAGGTCCCTGGTTGTTCACAGGCTTTTTTCATTTGTTCCCGGCCGCCTGGATCCCAGGGAGGTGATATAAGGGCCTGTGAAGTTATAATTTTAAAAATGTTAGGGATTTAGACTCTATTTCAAATTCTATACTCTTAATAACATGCCATTTTAACCCCTCTAGGGAAAACAGAAGGCATTTCTTTCAGAGAGCATACTGTGTCATAAATAAACTGCGTTGAAAACTTATGATTAATTGCTTTTTTCCAACACTGTCAAAATTACCTCATCTTTAAAATTGCTATGGTTTAACCATAGGTCTTCCTAATTATAGGTGTCGTATTTCACACTGAATGTTCCCTGTGTTCCCTTAGTAGTAATGACCAAGATTACACCATTCTTGTTTTAAGCAGAAACGGTGCAGTACACCAATGGTCATATTGGTCATTTGGCCAAAATTGTGTAGTTTTGATGACAACAAGTACTGAATAAATGAGGAAGAATAATGAGCATTATTAAAAAAAAAAAAAGCTATAAGATCTGC